>NC_072797.1:103360378-103663409 GCF_028583425.1 Eublepharis macularius | reverse complement strand
ATGGGCCCTTGATATCTTGCCTGAAGACAGGGCTTTTCTGTAGGAGAATGCATGAGAGCTGTATATAAAAATCATTAATTCAAGAGTGACTAACATATTTCTACAGATAAACACAATTGTTAACGAATGGGTACAGCAGCTGACACCAAATCAGGCCTCCTTACAACTTAACAACACACTTATCTGCATGAATAATTCTGCATTCCCAAAGGGGCTTTGGGTTCATGATTTTCATAGTGCCACATGGCAAACCTCTTGTGAAACTGGTGTGGCTTCTAATAGCATTCTGTAATATCACTTAGGATTCTGTTTGACAGAAGCCAAAAATCCTACTTGAATTTTTGCCTAGACTATGGTAGTCTACATGCCTAGAGTACCTCATGGGCTCCCTGATAATGTTAATTAAAGGATTTTTTGTGTTCTTCCTCATTCCTCATGCCATCATTAAATTAAATTGAATTGAAATATAAGGTACATCAGTAACAGAATCTGCTAGATTTGTGAACCCTTTAATAAATAAACTAACCATGTAACTTCTTAGTATGTGAAAATACCACAAATCATATCAATGAGTTTGTGGTGGAATTTTGAAAAGCACTGAAACATTATTAAAGTTGACTAAACATCACTGCAAATGACAAGAGATGGAAAGAAAAAAAATCCAGTTTTATTTTTCTTTAAAGTACAGTGCATTTCATTCTTATAAACCTTGTTTAGTATTCCTACGATCCAGTTAGGGACATTTAAGTTCTATGTTACACTACCTGGTTCTGGAAATACGTATGGGAGGAGGAATTATTGTTATTGGTACATGCTGAACTTGTGTTGTGTCAGACCATTCTTTGACCACTGTACTATATTTTGAGCTTATCAGGCCTTTTTTCTGGGAAAAGAGGTGGTGGAACTCAGTGGGTTGCCCTCAGAGAAAATGGTCACATGGCTGATGGCCCCGCCCCCAAGGGGGCCACCAGCCATGTGACCATTTTTAAGAGGTGCCAGAACTCCGTTCCACCATGTTCCCGCTGAAAAAAAGCCCTGGAGCTTATAGACAAGAATGTGTCTAGTATAGTACCATGCCAGGGTTGATCCTGATGGGCTTTATGAATAGAATGTTGACTAATATTGTCACTCCCTGTCTCTTTTTTGAAGACTTCATTGAAATGCTGCAGTCTTATAACTGCACAACAAAATCATTTTTGCACTGGTCCTGAATACTAACGTATAATTTACAATTATCCCATTAACTGGTATCATAGTCAGAAAATAAGATCAGGCTGTTAGAATATCAATTGTGAGAAACACAAGGATGATTCTGCTAGTTTTCTTCCTAGGTATTTTATGGTGATATTTTTAGTGTGTTATCCAAGATGCGATGGAGATTACTTATTCTAGTTTTTGCTGTCCCTCAAAGCCTACTTTGTTGTGATAAAGTATATTAGATCCTGGTATGAATCAATGGAAAATGGAAAAGGGCTTAATTAGTACCTATAGCAGGGTGTCCTTATGCACACTGTTCTCTCAGTTGTTCAAAAATAATTGTGCTAAAGTTGCCTGATAACATGCTGGGAATAAAAGGAAATTGTAATATCTAGCTATGGGATTATGATTTTAACAGTATCAAAAACTGCCAGCTCATTCTGGTGCGACTGCATGTCACCTTTAATAGGCAATTCTGACAATAGCCCCTAACTTTAAAAAAAGCAAACCAATTATGTATGCTAACATCAACTTTTTGTCTGTAGATAAAATTAAATGATGAACTTGCATTTACAGAAATATCACCGTTTGTCAAAATATGTAAACTATGATAACTTTCCTTGTGAGCAGATCACACTGTTTTAATACAGGAGCCAGGGGACTGAGCTATGAAACTTGACTCTGGCAGGAATGATTTTATGGCAAGTCTTGCTCAAGACCCCTTCCTATATGGAAAAAGGAGATGATTATAGGAATGCTGTATCATATAGGACTGCTGTTAAGATTACAAAATAATGTATTTGAAGCATAGCTGAAAGAAGGGGGCAGAAGAAAACTTTTCTTAGAAATAAATTGTTAGCCCTTTCTAAGGTGTTTGTTTGTTTTTGCTGCAAACATCTAACCTAGCCCCTAACCTAAAATAAATTGAACAAATTAGATGTGGGTTTCAAACTACTACTATAAGGTGTATTCTAAATGGACCAAGAATCTTATTTACATCCATTCTGTTACATGTCAAGTGCTGAATAAAACAATACCAACACATTAATGTAATTAATAGAGTTAGATAATAAAACCAAGTATCTAAAAACAGCAGCATCAACACACAGTTTTAGCTAGTCTACATGCATTTGTTGAAAAAGACTAGTCTTGTGTGTTCAGCGTTCCGATGTGGCACACAGTAAGGCTAGGGCTGAAGACTAATGGGCACGGCTTTTTTTCAGCTGGAACGTTCTGGAACCGCTTGAAAATGGTCACATGGCTGGTGGCCCCGCCCCCTGATCTCCAGACAGAGGGGAGTTTAGATTGCAGGGAGGAGAGCAATCTAAACTCTCCTCTGTCTGGAGATCAGGGGGCAGGGCCACCAGCCATGTGACCATTTTCTCCGAGGGCAACCCACTGAGTCTCACCACCTCTTTTCCCAGAAAAAAAGCCCTGCTAATGGGTAGGTTCATAAGGGTGAAGTCCACCATCCATGCACCCTGGTATTGTAACTTAGGCCTTTAAAGATCATCATCAGTCTCTTTAATTTGACCTAGAAACCGGGAAGAAGGAAAGTTGCTACAGTGTTGGAGTTGCTATAGCATGTTCTCACAGTTGGTCCCCTATTATAATTTTTGCCCCCCCCCCCGTGTTCTGTACCAATTGAAGCAGCAATGTCCTTTTCAAAAGGGAAGCCCTATGTAAGGTTGCTTACAATAGTCTAATTACAGACTGAGAAGGAAAAGTACATCTTGCCCAGAGTTGCAGGAAGAGCCAGTCCCAAACTGCTCCTGGACGATACTCCTATCATAAGGGTGAAGTGGTCCCTACTTGCTTGGTGGGGAGGGTCTCCTATGTCAGTAACAGCTCAATTTCAAAAACAATGACAGATAGTGGGGAAAAATAAGAACGACCAAAGGATGGGGTAGGAGAGCAACGAAGCAGCCAATTACTTTTTCTTTTCACAGACTGGTATTAAGGGAATAATATACGCTGCTGTGAGTGGTTACCTCCTTTAAGTAAATTGCCATCTGGCAAGGGCTTCTATATGTCCTAGTAAATTAATAAGATAGGTGGGCGGGAAGGAAATTAACAGCACAAAATCTGTTTGTGGGTGGAGGGACGGTACACAGCACCCCCCCCCAAGGAGGGCGGTGAGTCAGAGGTGGGAGGGGGGGGCTCCGCGCGTTCTATAAAGCGGGGCCGCTGAAGGCCGAAGCTCAGCGCCCGCCGCCAGTTCTTGGGTTGAGAGGCGCGTCGGCGTCAATCATGAGGCTGAAGAAGCCGCTCCTTTTGCTGTTACTGCTGGCGGCGGCGGGACTGAATGGACGGGACGCTCCGGCAGCTGGAGCAGAAGCGCTCAGCGAAAGCCACCCCAACGGCGAATACGGCATCAAGCTGTGCGGACGCGAATTCATCCGCGCCGTCATCTTTATCTGCGGAGGGTCCCGGTGGAAGAGGCTCTCCGAAAGCAGCGGGGCGGAGGAGCGGTCGCGCGGTGGTGGCGCCGGCACTGGTGAGTGGAGGACTGGGCGATTGGCGGGAAAGGGAGACGGCGGCGGGATAGGCACGCGCGCGCTCTCTCGTTTCCCTCCTTTCCTGGAGGGCGGGAAGTTCTGCGTGGTGCTGCATAATTAAAAACCATTTACTCGCCCCCACCTCCAATCTCGGCTGAAATTTTTGCTGGGTGGTTTCCACTTTGGCGCCACTCGCATGCCGCGCGATTTTGCACGCGCGGAGGCTGGCCATCTGAGGACGGTTTCATGGAAGTAAACTCCGTTGAAAAAGACGGGTCTTAATAGACTCGCTTAGCAGTGCTCTCTGGACTGTGTAGAAAGAGCGCGCGCTCGTCCCAGCCCTGTGCGAATTCTCAAGCGTTTGTTTTTAAATAGCAAGTTTCTGTGGTATATTTTCACAGAAGAAAGGTTTTTAACCATCTTCGTTAGCACTTTTACTTTACTTCATCACAAGATAGGTGGGGGGAAACCCACTGTGTTACGTGTCTACAAATAAAATACTTTCTATGGAAAAATAAAGCACTGGCAAATTTTATACCACACATCTCTCCCAAAAGGGAAAAAATTATCAGTCTACCAGCATTTACTCTTTCATTTGCATAGCATTAGGTCTACATAGGCCACATCCCCTGAGCCACTCCTTAGTAAGCAAGTATATAGCACTTTTCAGAGTAATATAACAAAAATGACAAGCGTTTGTTAGTTGCAACTAACTTAAGCCCCCTTACTTTCAATAAGAGTTTGAGCAGCTTTCTCTGGCTCAGAGCCAAAGGAAATAAACCATCTTCTCTTTTGAAGGACATTAGTTTATGTAAATTATAAATAGAAGATAAAGATAATATTAGCTAAAATAGTTACAGAATTGCATACTCGAGTGTAATGCACCCCAAGACATTCTTTTGAGGAGGACAGAAAACAACTGAGAAAATGCTACATTTCCTTGGGCATCCTGATCTTGAACGCTTGTGATATGTACCACACATACACACTGGGCATATCTCATTTTGTTTGATTGCCACATCCTGTTGCCAAGTTACTCGTTTTTGTGAAGCTGTATACATTTATTCTGTAGCGAGTGTAGTATTCATATAAATGCATTGTTTGATATTGGCTAGGTGACCAAAAATCTTTTGTGGAGGATAAGCAAGGTTCTGCAAGGTCCCAAACCAGCTCTTATAATAATTAAAACAATGAAAAAACATATAAATGGGATAGGATAAGTGAGAAAGCTAAGCAAAACAGAAACTCTGGGGAAAGAATTCCATTATTTTGATGCCACAACCAAGAACACCCTTTCTCAGGTTGCCACCCATCTAGCTTTAGGTGGCAGATAAGGAGTAGGTGGTCAAGATATGCTGGCTCCAAGCCACTTAGGGCTTTAAAGGACAATGCTAGCGTTGAGTTGGGCCCAGAAGCAAATTGGGACGCTGTGTAGGTGGAACAGGACTGGAATAATATGGTTACTAATATAACCCACTCTAGTCAACATCCTTGCTGCAGCATTCTGTACCAGTTGTAGCTTCTGGACACAGACTAAAACTAGTGTCTGTCTCTTGCCTATTATTTATATTAAACACTGATCTATTCAGTAACTAAAGGATAAGCAGACAAAATCACCCACATGAAATCTAATATAATTTAAAGAATAAATAATTTAACAAAATAATATAATCAGGCCAACATTGCAACCATACACAGTTATTGCAATCTAAACTCATTGATTTCAGTAGATGTCATAGTTATAACTAGAGGTGGGCATGATCCCCCCAAAAATACCAATCAAGCTGATTGTGGATCAGCGCCGGCGACGATCCCGAATTAACGATCCACACCAGTCATCTCCCGTTTCCGATCCGTGGATCATGGAGGCAAAAGTGGAGGGGCGCCCCGCTGTTCCCAGCGATATAGGAACAGTGGCTGATGCCAGCGGCATCTGTGTTTGTGTTTGGCCGTCAGAGCTGCCTATCAGGGTTTGCAGCGATGAGATTGGAGTGCCCATGGCTACAGAACACCCCCTTCCCCCTCCCTCCCTTGGGTGTCTTCTCTCAGCTGGTGACTGCTTTGCTGCTCTGTGGTTGGAAGGAAGCCCTGCTGATCAAGACAAGCTGGGCTTCCATTCGGGTTTCCAGGGCAACAGAAGGAGGGCAAACACAGCTCAGGCATTCCCCTGGCTCCGTTGCCAAGGGAATAGATTGCTGGCACCTGAGTGTCTGGCTTTCCGATCCAAGCATGATCGCCCCCATCCAGCCCCCCTCCCGACTGCTGGATCGTTGGCCGTGCCTTAGCACGATCCGCCAGGTCCCAATCGCGCAATCACCATTATCGTGGGGGTTTTTTGATTGAAATGCGGATCGTGCCCATCTCTAGTTATAACTAGAGCCAATAGTAGGCAATAGGTGGGAAATTGTCTTGGGGAAAAGAAAGCCAGGCAGAAAAGTTGAAATTTCATAATCAAACATCACTCTCACCTTGACTGCTTTTTACGTCATGTTACGAGATTCAGTCACTGATTGATTTGGGCCTTTATTTTATATTGCAGAACCAGGGAGCGGGCCAGAAACATGGGTATTCTTAAGGAATAAATGAATGTGGTCAGACACATGGGGAAATGGTTTCTTCTCTGCCTTACTGGTACATATTTGCCATTGCAACCAGAAGGCACTCTAGATATAGAAAAAAAGAATTAGGTTGTGATCTTGCATTCTAGCTTCACCACCTTTTACCTACTGTGAGGCAGATTCTGAAACACTTGATAGATTTTCTGAAGGATGAAATACAAATTTTTAAAACAATCCAAAAACACATTCCTACTCTTCACACCCCAACCAAGAGAAAGGTTATAGGAATCACATTTAGTCCCCATATTCTTTAGATTCACAGAAGAATTTACTCAGAAAATTGGAAAAGGTTTTAAAACCCATTCACATATAGTTTGAAAATGCATAGAATGCACATGACACCATAGAAAGACAAACTCAGTTTGTCAAATATGTTAGATCTATGCAGATTGTGGTACAAAATTACAGATATTCAGTAATGTTAAGAAAATTTCTCATTCAGAAACCATGATCCATAATGCACAAAGATTAATCTTTTGGTGATTTCTTTTATCTTAACAGAGTTTGTTCAAGGGATAGAGGATATAAAGCTGCAGTCAGTCTTAGATCCTGAACTGGAGCAACTACAACACATTGGACAGCAGCCACTGAAAGTCATGTTTAATTTATATGGTGATTATAATGTATATGTTCCTGCTTCTGATAACTTCAGTGAATACATCCGCCAAATAGAGAGTGGGATTCAGCAAAGGAGAGGTTTGGCAAAACTGATTAAATTAAATAATTTTCCCTGGGTCAATAGTCCCCGGAGAAAACGTGACTACTCTATGGGGGTGGCTGAAATGTGTTGTAAATGGGGATGTACCAAAACCGAGGTTAGTAGACTATGTTAAGATTACGATTACATCCCTGTATTTGGTTTTTTTGTATCAGGGAAATTGTCTTAGTTACAGGGCTATCTGATCGAATGCTGTAGCGCAGGAACCAGTGAAGACTGTTAATGTTTCATTTATTTTGTCTGCAAGTAACTGATGGTATCTTCACCTCTTTTAAACATAAAAACTCCTACATGCACAGCTGTCTGTAAAGCTCTTTTACATTGCATTTATTTACCATTTTTACAAAAAAAGTTTTTTTCTATTTTTACCTGCCCTAAAATAATGCTGAGGTTCATGTAATGCTTGTAAAATTAAAGCATACATTAAAGCTTGCAGAATCTACAGGAATATGTGTGTGTGTGTGTGTGTGTGTGTGTGTGTGTGTGAGAGAGAGAGAGAGAGAGAGAGAGAGGAACTCATATTTTGGTGGCTTAACTCAGAGGATATAACTAGGAATATTTTCTCTATATTTTTCCAGTCAATGTTTAATATATGAACATCTCAACTAAACCAAAAAAAAGGATAAAAGATTAGCTTTCCAATATACCAACAAAGGAAGTACTGAAGTATGAAGGGAGAATCAGTAAATTTGGAAAAATATAAAATAAATCAAACTGACACCCACAAAAAAATTTAAAAAGAAATTGTAATAAAGAATCCACAAACAGAAAAAAAACCCAGATTATATCCAAAAATCTCTCTATTCTTAGTGTGTCAACATGAAAACAATACATCAAAGCATATAAGAACAGTGGCATCAGTAAATCTTTACAGTAAGACCAAGTTCTATTTATGGTCTTATTGTAGAGGTTTACTAATGCCATCAGTTCCCAACCTTTTTGGCACCAGGGACCGGTTTCATGGAAGACAATTTTTCCATGGACCCGGGGTGTGTGTGTGTGTGGTTTCGGGATGACACAATTGTGCACTTTATTTCTATTATTACATTATAATACCTATAATGAAATAATTATACAACTCACCACAATGCAGAATCAATGGGAGCCCTGAGCTTGTTTTCCTGCAAGTAGACGGTCCCCGCAACTCACCTGCTCCCTGGAGCTGGCTCTGCACTCGCCCACCACTCACCTCCTGTGCGGCCCAGTTGCTAACAGGCCACGGACTGGGACTGGTCTATGGACTGGTGGTTGGGGACCCCTGCATTAGAGCAACTCAGTTGTGTGCTGTGAGTTCCCCACTGGGAACTCAATTCCTAGGGGTGCAGGGGCCTGACTGGAATCAGGACCAGAGTGCTCAAGTTCTCCCCCTGAACCATATTCCTGACCTGAACTCTGGGTTTGGTTAGGGGTGAGAATTATTGTGACACCATGCGCAAAAATTAGAAGACACTGTCAGATTTTTGAAAATATTTAATACTCTTGAGATACGTTGGTACAGCAATATACAGTAACAAGTGCCCAAGAACTGTGGAAGTGTTTCTTTACAAAGTCAAGAGCGAGACAGTTTTCCACTTTTATTTTGTTTAGGCCCCAATTTTATATTATCTTGCTTTCTTTTGCTAATTTTGTGACTGATGAAACTCTCAAGAACAAAGCAAGTAATTTTGAAATTTAGCATTCTGATATTTAATAAACAGAGACCAGTACTTGTAGCTGTAAATCAAATCAACAGTTTCCCCAAGTTTTTACAATATCTTTATTTATATCAAAATTGGTTTCATTTTAAAAAATGCTTTAAATTTAATTTTCACTTCATAGCAGCAATACTGAACGTGTAGCATTTCTTCCACAGCTAATCATAGCAATTTTTGGTATCTTGATAAACAAAAAATGGTCATATGGCAACTGTGGGAAAACAATTAACTACTTATGTTAATACATAGATTGCATAACATTATGTAATATATACAGACTTAATGTCACAAATACAGCATATTTCTAAAGTGTACTGATTTCAAAATATTACAACTGGCATTGGCACTGCATTTGTACTAAGAGTGATTCAATTAAGGAACCTGAAATCACAGTCTAAATTAAGATTCAAAAAGGACAGGTAAAAGCTTCTGCAAGTACACAAGGACTTGTGACCCCCCCTCCCCAATACTGCAGCATTTTGTGGCCCCCAAAAGCTTCCCCTTGAGGTTAGGAAAATGACCCAGGGTAGCATCCAATACTGGGGCTGCAACTGGAAGTAAAATTTAGGGACGTCTCCATGACCATGCAGAAATACTTACATGCATGAGGCTAATTGTCAATTCCTTTACAGATTCCAAAGAGCCCATGAATACTTTGATCAGGTTCTTAAAAAGTCTGAAGCAGCTGCCCTTGAACTTAACTCTTCTTCATTGAGTTGAAGGGACTGTGCAATTACAGGTATCTGTAGACTGTGCGTCTACTTCACATCAGTACTGGGGGCTTAAATAAGGAAATCAGAAGTATCTTTCTTCCATTGAATGTTGTAAAATCTATCCCCTTCCCAACTGGAGCTCAAATTTCCATTTAAACTGTGAGCTACT
This sequence comes from Eublepharis macularius, assembly GCF_028583425.1. NCBI lineage: Eukaryota > Metazoa > Chordata > Lepidosauria > Squamata > Eublepharidae > Eublepharis > Eublepharis macularius. The sequence goes on along the minus strand of NC_072797.1, from coordinate 103,653,802 downwards.
TAGTGTCCTTGCTGGAAGAAAATATCTAATTGCAACACATAAAGCACAATTTTCTGAAAAACAGAAGAAGAAATAAAGGTAGGGGGGTCTCTAAAAGACAGAGTTTCAGGAGCCTATCCTCTTGCAGGTTGGCACTCAATTTAGGAAAATTAGACCTACTTCACCAGAACAAGCAAGGACTTTTATTTACTTAGAAAAAAAAACAGTACTATGGAAGATCTCTACATTGCATTACACAAACTTCCCTGAGCTTTTTTTTTCTTTACATAGAACACAAAAAATCCTTGATCAGACAGAAGATGCATTTCCATTAGTGTCATACTGCTGCATTTGTTTATCCTGATACCTTATATTGATCTCCTTGCCTCTTAAAATGCTATCTGAAAAAAAATTCAGCAGTTAGCACATAACATACTGTTATAAAATACAACTACTTACAATTTTGACACTGGGTTCTGCCCCCTTCCCCACCCAGTTGCTTGGCCTAACTCCTTACTCTTAAAACATCCACAAAGGTGTTGCCTGAATAAGCACGCAAGACAGACTGTGTGATCTCTTTCAGCCAGGACTTTCCCATTTCCTCTTACAAAGAGATTCAGGTGCAGCATACCACTGCTTGTAAGGAAATTCCCATAAGGGTAGAACATGACATATGCATTGAAGCCACTAGGCCAGTTCAAATGCATACACTGGAGTCCACAGTGGCACAGTCTAATGCTGATGTTCATCAGACAAGTATTTGCAACTTTTTGAAGTACTTTTTCATCCTATACAGTTTGCATCACTACACATCTCTCTGTTGGAGGTGCGTACAGAAACTAGAGGATGCATGGCAAAGTGCCATTGAAGTTTCATTCTAAACTCTAAAATGTCTAGAACGTTTCACACCTGTTTGAGAGCAGCCATCCTGTTTCACCAACCTTACCTCTGAATTTCTTTCAAGAAGCAAGCACCGCACTTGAATATAAATGCACTATTTCTCTAAAGCACGCCCTGGTAGGCAAGCATTACAATGAAGCAAACTGTCCAACACGGTCCATTTCCACTGAACTCTAGGGACAGCTTTGCAACTTCTAGCCAGAGTCGAGTGGCCAATGCTTGCTACTCTCCACCTTACCTTGAAAAAAAGTTTATCTGCATCACAGATCCCAGGGTTGGAGGAACTGATCTTCCATTTATTTCACAAATTACTCTGTGTAGAATTAAGCCAGCAGGATTACAAATAGCCAAATTATTCAACAACCTAAAGGTACTCTCTTGGGCCCTTTTTGTTCTTAGTTACATCAGAAAAAGGCTTTCTATTTCTAACTCAATAGCTTACCCTGCAGAAACAGAGGGTAAAAAGGAAAATTGAAGCATGTGGTAGGGTTGGCAAGGATAATGAGCTTTAGCGTTTGAAAAATATGAAGCTGCTATGATAAGCTTGTAAATTCTTGTACCTTTAGGAGACAGAGAGAGAGAAAAAACACAACACATCCACAAAACACGTAGGAAAATAGACAGCTACATACTTGATCATTTAAAAAAGCAATTTTCAGCAGTTGGTTGTTTTGAAAAAAATATAATTTGATCCCTTTCCTTCAAAATATATACAGTACATTACTTCACCTTAACATACATCTCTGTTTATATTGCTGGCCAGTGGTTGGCTCAGACAGGCACATAGAAAATTCCTCAATAAACTATCCCCACCCCACCCCCCAAATCTGACTTGTTCTACTGTGAAGTCATTACACCTTGACATCATATAAACAATATATCCCCTTTCATAAAACACAAGCCCTTGTGCAGTGCATGATAAGAATGCCAAGCCTTTGTTCAGTGAAGAAAAGATTTACGACTACTTCTGGGTTTTCTTTCTTTTTTTATGCTGTCGGTTTGCAGAGAATGCACCTACTATGCAGTTTGCATCTGATATTCTACTCTGAATGGCTGCCAAGCTGAAGCAGTTCCTCTTGTTGGCACCAGCACTAGTCTCTTCCATGACCCCATAGGCCAGCTTCATGCTTAGTCAGGGCTGCTTTCTTCTTTCACCACAGATTAGTAGAGATTGTGCATTTCTGCCACTCGCTTCGATTTTCTTAAAAAATACCTTTCAATCTCTAGATAATTGCATAGCCACAAATGATCCAAAGAAATGTACAGTTATGCAAAACCAACAATGTTATCTGTCAACTGGATGAAAACAGCCTTGTCTGGTACACAATCATCTTTTATGGCAGGCAGAATGGACAAAGATGGGGAAAGCAAGAGAGTTCATGAACAGCAACCATGAGTGGTACAGGGTGTATCTGGATTTCTGGATTTCCATACAGTTCTGCATGTTGTTTTAAGTGCAAATATTTGCCCTTCTTAAAAATGGTGCAACTTAGTTTGGAAACTACTAGCAGCACCGCCAAACTGGACCCAAGATGTTTCCAACATACCGAAGTATGACAGGTCTGCTGCTGATTACGTCATATTCAACTCAGCAGTGGCCCAAACACAGTTATCATATAGACAAATCTTAGGTCTCTCCATTCAAGTTTCTCATCCTTCTATTAGCTTCTCTGCTTGACTTGGGGAAGGGGGGGCAACTGTGCTATGATCCTACAAGGCAAACCATGGTGATTGCAGACTGAAAATATATTTTGCTTTTCAGACAGCAAAAGTGCTTTTTCATTGGTGCATCATTGTAGTATTCTTAGTGAAGAAACTAAGCAGAATTGTTCCACGTCATTTGCAAGTTCAGATGCGATGATTTCCCTACAGTCTCTGTCCTCAGACAAGATGAATGCATATGTGAGTGCACGGGAAGCCAATAACCTGCAACCACCCAAAGAGCCCAGAACACCTTTGTTCTGTATGCCAGTGTGTCCCTCTTCATGAATTCCAGAAGTCTCATCCGCCCATGCTCTCCCTTATGAGATCCACTCGCAGAGAAAGGTCCCGGAAGGATGGTCGCTGGCTTACATTGTTATTCCAGCATTCTGTCATAATGGCATAAACCTTGGCAAGAGAGAAAACATTAAATACGTTCAATGGATAGGTCAGCTATCCTAAGGAAACCTTGCAGTTCAGACTATCATAGGCTTCAGCACCAAACACCATCACATTTCCCCCAATCCCTTCTCTGAGGAACACACGTTCTTCCAACCCACTCAGCTACACAGGCAAACCTCAATCTCTTCCAAAGACACAAAAAAGTGTCCATTCAGGAATAAAAACGAGGAAAGGGGACTGCTGAAGCTGCTACCCATCTGACACAGTGATCCCTGAGGACAGTCTGGCAGGGTCCCTATTTCGAGTAGCGGCACTATCACTGCCAGCTGTACCTCTATCTTTCCAATGAGATGCTTCCTAACTGCTTGGTTGAGTGAACAGCACTAGGTTTACTGACTTGTATCTTACTGCTCCACTAACAGCAGTGCCTTCCTCTGGCTTATGCAGGCTTCCTGTGATACAAAATGGCTGAGCTCCTTGAACTTCTTCCATTAGAGGAATATACCATCCTAAATGGAACAGGATACAACTCTTTTACTTTACCGCTTGCTCTACAGAACCTGACAGAATAGCCTGAACATACCTAGGTAAAGCAACAAGCAATGAGCAGTACTGCTGAAATACCAGAGAGCAGGGATTTCTCCCAACTTTGCAGCTTTTATCAGTATCTCCTGTAACTCCTCCCCCACATCCTCCATAGAAGCAAACTGGGGGAAAATGACTTTAAGCAACTGCAGGGAGGAAATACTTTTGTTTCTATTCTACAGGACATTGCTATACATAAAGGGGGGAGGTACTTACAAATAATCAAGCTTTCGAAATCGATCTACTTTGTGAAAACCAAAGATATGCTAGAGGAAAGGGATATGCTAGAAAACCAAAGATATGCTAGTTAACCAAAGATATGTTAGAGGAAAGGGTGGTGGTTGGGCAAAGAGTAATTTTTCAACCAGACTCTATTCCAGAACTTCTGAGTGTGAGATTGTTTTGAACATATTATAACGTACTATACTTGGGAAAGGTTTTCTTGCTACTGTCAAAATGGTTACTTTCACACAGTCACATCAGCCTCAAACATGGTAACTACCTGGTCTCTTTCATTTCCACTGTACTCTAGTAATTATTAAATGGATAAAAGGAACTCTGAAGGTAAATGTCCTTTATGAGGCTAACAACAAACTCTGTGTATTCCTGAAGGGTTTTTAAAAAATGATCAAAAAAGCATGTGTCTAGTAGTGATAAAATTTCAAGAGTGAGAACCTTAGCAGAAAACAGATAAAATGAGTTAATAGGCCATAAACCTCTGTAGATGGAAACTATTTTGTAAGTTCTAGGTGGTTTTATTGGTGAAATGGTGCATTATTGCTTCTCTGCCCCCTTCTTTAAAATTCCAGGTTGTTAAAGAAAGTGGATCTTGTCCTTAGTTTGCAATTAATCCAGGGAAAGATGGAATGTGAATCCAGCTACTACAAGCCAGCAGGAACACAAGAGCAATCTGCAGGTGCACCTCATAACTGAAGATCATTACCCCAAGTGGGAGAACAGCAAGAGAACGTGTTACATTTTAATACCTCATCAGGGCACCCGTCTGGTCTCGGTAACCGTCCATTATTTTTCAAAAGCTCTATCAAATGGTACACGATCATCTGGTTTTGCTTATCATTGCCAATCATACGCATGAACTCCTGAAACAGAAATCCAACACTGCATCTGGGCGAAATTAATAACACTGGAGCAGCTGTAGAGAGCCTGCTCTTTTTAGACAGAGGAAATGCTAGACGCAGACTCTTATAATATCAGCGAAGCACTCCCTTTTTCAAAATAAATTATGCAGACTGGAAAATAATATAGAGAGACCAAAAATTGGTTTTTATTATGCCAATGCATTTAACACTGAACCTTGGATAGGAGTGTTTCTCACTATAAACAGAAAAGGTTAAAAAAAATAAAGGCTGGGGTGGGAGAAACATAAGAAAGAAACAGAAAATAATAATGCCTTTGGGCTCACTGGTCTCAGAAGCATCCTGGAACTTGAACAACCATGTCCCAAGATGACACAGGATTCCTTGTGGCGCACCCCCCCACACACCCCAAAAACCACTTTGAAACATTCCTGGGTTTGGTCATAATTGGGTGTATGCCTACCTGTGCAAAAGTTTATTTTATCCATTATTAGTAAATTTAGAACTAAAGAGTAATGGAAAAAATTACTCCATGAGGGGAACTTGCTCATCACCACTTCAGACTGTTTTGTGTAAACCAAGGCAGAGGGTTTTCTCACTGGGACTCACAGTGAATTAAACTAAGTCAATACAATAATCTGGACAGGACGCCCAATAAACACTGCAATAAGATCTGGATCGTAGAAATCTGGAACCAACCAGAAATCTGAAACAGAATTGAGGGAAAGCATAAATATATATACACTCACCGCTGGAGGACTTTTATTCTTGTCTATGTATGTGAAGAGTTCATACAGAACCACACCAAAGCTCCACATATCTGAAGCCACAGAAAACTTGTTGTCTGTCAGCGATTCTGGAGCATACCTTTGCAAGAGGAAGGGGAGAGAAAGAGAATATAAAGTCTATAAAAAGCTACATGGAAATGCATTTACTATATTTCTAAACAGAATCAGGGACTTCTGAATCCTCACAAGTTTACTAAGGACCAAATCTTTTATGCAAAGTTCCACTGTGATTTCCCCAACTACTTAGAGCCAAGCTACAACTGACGCCTGACACAGGTTGGACACTTGTCAGCTTCCCTCAAGTTTTGATGGGAAATGTAGGCATCCTGGTTTTATAGCTTGGCTCTCCATTACAGCTGCAAGACCAGGATGCCTACATTTCCCATCAAAACTTGAGGGAAGCTGACAAGTGTCCAACCTGTGTCAGGCGTCACTTGTAGCTTGGCTCTCAGCTTAGATTCAAGCAGCAAACAGAAACTTACCAAAATATAGGGCTCTCGCCTGGCTCTTTTACTTTATAGTACTCTTTGTCCTGTGGCAAAACTTTGGTCAAGCCGAAGTCTCCAATTTTAACTCTGTTCTCGTTCTCCACCAAGATGTTCCGTGTTGCGAGATCTCTGTGAACATATCTTTTTGTGCCCAGATACTCCATACCCTGTGCATGAACACAGTGTTATAAAATCCAAAGGTAATAGATGCAATACATAAGAGAGAGGGCAGATATTACATGCCCTTTACCCCATGTCTGGACATACCTATAATTTGACTTAGGCCAAATCCCGCTTCCCCATTGCAGCTACTTTTGCCTTTAAAAAGAACAGCAGATCTTCATCAATCCCATGAACACTGCCAAATACATAGTTTGCCCCTGACAGCTCCTTTTTTCCCAGTCCTTTGAACCAAACTACTCATGCAGGAGGCAGATACTAAAATCTCCTAGGACAAAAAGTAACACCTTGCTGTTAGAAACAAAACTATGCACACGTAGTTTGGAGTAAGCCTCACTGAACTGAGTTGGACTTGCTTCTAAATAATCATGTCTGGGACTGCGGAATAGCATAGGACTGCCAGCTGAGGAAAGCCATAGGAAAACCTAGCCTATTTCTGTCCCTTTAACAGGACACTGATTTTTGGAAATCAGTAGGTGAAAGTTTGTCATGCTATGGAGATATGTATCATCATCACCTATTAATGTTTGCAGATCAAGAACAGAAAACAAACCACACGAAGTAGCAGCATCTCCAAATTAGGACATTTCACTACTTAATTTTACCATATGACCACTAGATGTCACAATTGGACGTGTTACCAGGAAATGGGGGCCCAAGATTATCTAAACAAGGCTCTTTCATTCACATGGGGGGGGGGGGAGAACAGCCTCATTATCTTATGTTTCATCTATGAACAGAAATATTAGCTTCCTGATTGACTCAATGATAAAACACACTAAAGATGTATCTTTTCAACAAGATCTTTCTTGCAAAAACATGTAACATCCGTTTTAACAAGCAGCAAGTGGGATCTTTGTTGGAGGCCAAGAAGACTCTTCTATCCTCATTTTGCCCTCCCCTTCATCCTTCCTTCCAACAGATCTATCTGACAGCCAGGTCCATATGGTACATTGCCAAGGAGTAGACAGGATGACTAACCAACAGGGCAAAGACACAGCAAGCAAATATGGCACCTCCCATATTTCCAGCTCACCTTTCAAAATGCAAGATGCCCATTCAGTTGCCTGGCAGGATATGTCCTTGATAATTCTACCAGAACTAACGGGGCCTCAGGTCATCGTTAAACACTCTTTGCAAGTACAGGCTCCAAAGGACAGCCCTACCACTTTACTGGTTGGGATCTAAAACTCTTGGATGTATGCCTTCCGGACCTGATGATTTGTTATTTTTTAAATTTATCAGTTAGCTCTAGAAGTACTTCTTTGCATACTCTGTTTGACTCAGTTCTTCACATGTCCTCCCTGAGAAATTCTTTTCAGAGACAGGTATCTGCCCGACATTTTCCATAGTAAAGAATTCATTTCTCTTACCCACAATCTCCCTTTCCCTAGTCAGTAATCCTTTTATACTTCTGCCATATACACTGACCAACAACTTCCCTTGCCGGTATCCTGCTTCTGATTAAAGACATTCCTGTTTGTTCTAGCAATGGGCTTCTCAAATTCCTTTTTGCTTTCCCCACCTCTGACTTGCACTTCTTTTACCAGAGTTTTTGCCTCCTTAAATTTTCCCTGTTTGGGCTGGACTCCCTTTCTAAAAGAAGGCCTGCTGGTCTTTACTGACATTCCTGATTTTATTCAGTAATAACACTGACCGGTTCTTGTATTATTTCTACCCTTCCTAACTGGTAATATACATTGTAGCGGAGCTTTCATTATGGTTTTAAATAGTCTCCAAGCATGAAGAATTTGACTCCTTTTCAATTTCATTTTGATCTAATCCACTTATCTTTAAAAAGTTGCCTGTTTTGAAGCTAAACATGGCTGTGTTGGATTTTGTATGCAGTCTACTGCTCACATGTATGCTGAATTTGATAGCTGTATATGGTGATGCTATTGCTGATAATACAAATAAACTCAGGCTTTAGCATCCATTGTTCAAAGTGATAAGCCATGACAAACACATTAATGACACCTGTAGAGTTTACCACCTTGCATATCTGTGAGGCATACTGCAGGAGTTTCTTATGATCCAGTCTGTCTTTATGTTTTTGGATGTAGTCACGTAAACTTCCATAGGGCAAATATTCCATTATCAGCTTCAGGTTTCTCCGACCTTTAAAGTACATTTTTTAAAAAATGTCAAAGCTACATTTTAATATTTTAAAAAGGAAATTATCTGAAAGGTACAATTTGCAATTATTCCTTCATATAAAAACTGTGATATTCTCCCACAGAGAAGCAAAAAAGCTAAAACTGGCTTGATGGTAAGTAACAATATTCTACTGCTGTGTTTCAACAAATTTCAAAAAAAAGTTTGCCATTTGCCTAGTAAGCACATACCTTGAATTATTCCAAATAATGAGGATAAAAAGGCCGGGCGCGATGTCACGCTCCTAGATTAACACGATCAACGCCAACAGTACAATCTTATGAAGATCTACTATGCAGATTTACTTACTAATGGCTTCAATAGGCTTAGACTGGAATAATTCTGCATAGGACTACACTGTACAAGTTATCTAGTCTAAGCCCATTGTACCTGAATGATTCATTATGTTTCATGAGTTTTTTTATTAACATAAAAGACTGCAGCGTTTTTGAACAGACAGACTGCTGTATTTCTGGCATTAGTGGACGAGACAATAACTTCGAAGGAAGGCATCATTACCTCCAGTACCAACAATGTGCTTTTCAAGAAGACATGAATGTATGCAAAAGGGAAGCACTTTTCTAGCACCACAGACTATCATTATACAATCAGACATTAAAAGGAGATCGTTAAGCACAGCCTATTCTCCCCAAGCTGCCTGAGTCGACACATTTGTAGTAGAAAAGGCAGGACATACATTTTCTAAAAATGACCGTCGTTTCTAGCTGGACATAAGAAAAGGCTAGGAGAAAGGCAATTAAAAATGAAATTCTGAATGCTCCAGAAACAAAGCGACTAGAAAATGAAAGAACAGGTAAGAAGTAGCACATGAATTCCCTCTAGTCTGGATTTTAATTATATAGGAGGAAAGATGGAATTATACTGTGGTTTAGTTCCACTGAACGTTTATACTACTGATCCTCTCCCATATTTTAATGCTCAGAGCTATGACAATGCTGCCATGTGAGACAATCACAAAAATACAGTTTTTTAAAAAATCTCATACTTCAGACATTTGCATTTACTGATTCATGCTAACAGGGAACGTCCTATAAATTATAAAAGGATTGGCTCACTTAATAATAAATAATATCAACCAAAAACTGTAGTTTACCAGCACTGTAACAGACTCCTTTGTACTTGACAATGTTGTCATGTTGCAGGGATTTGAGAATTTCAATTTCTCTTTCAAAGTCACGAAGATGTTCTTCTGTGCTGTGCTGCAGCTTTTTAACAGCCACCACCTCCCCTGTATTGTCCTGCAGTGGGTCATATCGGCACATCTCCACACTCCCAAAGTTACCCTGCAGAGCAAATTAACACAGATTTCTACCAAGGACAAAACAGCAATAAACTTGACAGCGTGCATAAGTGTGGCCCACTCAATCTCCTGTTTCAGCAGTCCCAGACAGGACTTCACATCACTCAAAGACTCTTAATGAGTATAAAAAGCACCACACTTGTTAGGATTTTAAGTTACCCAGCAAATCCAACCCAACAGTCTGCACAGTCCACACGAACACAATATATATATTTAAGTGCGGGGAAAGCAAAATGCACATTAAAGAAATGGGCACTGAAATGCCAACATTCTAAGCAACTTGAGCCAAAGTCTCCCATTAAAAAGAGCAGATCCTCACACAACAGACTTGGGCAAGTCCCCAGGGTTAAAGACTAGGCACATCTGAAGATGCAATGATGATAAGATGTACAACATGTCCTTAATTCTCAGAGGAAGAATGGATAATGTAAAAGCCCAGACTGTATTCTTCCCGTCTTGCTAAGTCTTCCCCAATCACACTTATCTTATGCCCTTATCAGTGAGGCCCATGGGGCGGGCTGCTGGGTATTCCCTCCCTTGGATGAGGTGCCACATCCCTCAATGGCCACCCCCAATCACAGTACTAAGAAGGTAATACAGTAAAAACAGTAGGCACATCAAACACAAATAAAAATAAATATACAAACTGTTAATTGCTTACAAAATTATTGCTTGAAAATTATGAATTATGGATGTAGCCTTCCAGGGTCCATGGCCACAACAGCATGTGATGCTGCAGACCCTTGCAAGGCCACACACCCAAGCTCCCTACCTTGCCAAGCTGCTGTAAGAACTTGAGGTGTCTCTCTTCAAAATGAGTTGGGTCCCTGCCTTCAAAAGCTCCAGAAAATCCAAGTGCACCAGTTCGCATATTTGGTAACATGTCATTTTCTGTCAATAGTTCATAATCTTCAGGGAAACACAAAAAGAGAAAAAGAAATACACACACACACACACACAATTCAGCCAGGCACTCCTCAATATCTGATCAGAAACTGATGGCTGACATCAGACAACTCCATTTGCTTTCACTATCAGAAGAAATGCAGTAAACTAAGCTTCCTGTCCTAAGTTAGTTGAGTGATTCTTAAGCAGCAACCTAGTGCATTTCATAAGTCCCTCTACAAGGCTGCTTCACTTACGCTTATGATCACACACAAAATGTAACATAAAGATGTAATTTAGGCATATAACAAACGTGTTTGCAAACACACGTGTCACATAATAGGTAAACAGGCTGCGGGGAACAGGACTGGATTGAAACCCAATGAAAACAATGAGAACGGCATTGTCGCTGTAGTTTAAGGGATACAAACTTGCAATGTGAATTTTCTTTGGGTGCAGGGGGAGCCCCCACTCAACCATCATGAACTAGTATGACACTTTAAAATGCTGGCTGAAACAGTGGGATAAACACAGTATTAGCAAACGTCATTTATATAGGAAGCTTAGAGCAACCATTTAGCATTTCTATAGTATTCATAAAGCACTTCACGTAAAATGTAGTCCTTTCAAATGCCTTGTAAACAAGGCCGTAACTGTTATCTCCCGCTTGCAACGAGGGACGGAGGCAGAGTGGCTGGGCCATGTGAATTCCTGGTGCAGATCTGAACCAGGAACTTCCTGATTCACAGCATGTGCTCTTCACTTACTGCTACATCAGCTCTCTGAATAGGCATTGAAGTGAATGGCTACTAAATGCCATCTATTCCCTGGCGATCCTTTGCCGAAACAACAGAATGTATTACGATAGCAGTCTGAGAAACGGATGGCCACCCAGTCCAGTTCCCTTTTCTCTATTAACATACCTGGAGTGAACAAACTGTTAAGATCACGTATAATTGCTCTGAATGAAGGCCTGAAGTCTGGCTCATAATCCATACAATTGTTTATCAGATTGGCCAGTTCTGTCCAATTTGGAGCAGGAAGCTGGTGCCTATCTTCATAAAATTGTAGTTTCTAGAATTCCAAAAGGTATAAAGATGATTAAAACCAGCTTTAGGAAAAATCCTGAGCAACTTTGGAACAAAATACAATGTGTTTTCAATATCAAGGGGCAGGGGGAGGGATTTTATCAAGCCTTTCAAGGATATTGCAAGCAACAAGTATGGCACAGCAGTGGTTGCTCTGGCTCTTCTCCAAACAACCTCCATCTGAATTTGCTAGTAAAGGTTTCTTGCAAGGTCTACACACAGGCCCTTCAACAGTACTGTTAAAAAAAAAACAGGGCAGAAGAGTCTCTTGTATTGGGGAAGACTCCTTGTATCAGAGGAAAATGCCATTGGCAGAACAGATGTGTAGGAGCCATCCTAGGCAAACAAAGTTAGCAAATGGATTTATGTTTTCATTCCACTTGTTCTCCATGGAGTTCAGGGTGACATGCTGGGCCCCCCTCCCATCTCTTAGGGAGGGGTAAGTGGCTGGCCCACTGGGGATTTGAATCTGGGCTCCCCTAATCTCAGCCTGACATTCTAGTCACGACCCCACAATGCTGGATGCATTTACCACACAACGAGCTGGCTGTAAACACTGCCTGATGTCACTGGTTATGGAGAAAAATCTCTACCATGTGGCATGAGCCACTACAAATGAGAGACTCAGCATGTGTCGTGAAAAGAATGTTGGACTAGAATCTCGGAGACCCAGGTTGGAATCCTCACTCTGCTACGGATACTTACGGGGTGACTTTTGGCGAGACACACTCTCTCATCCTAATCTACCTCACAGGGTTGTTGTGAGGATTAATTGGAGGAGAGAACTATGGAAGCCGCTTGGGGTCCCCATTGTGTAGAAAGATGGGATATAAATTAAGCAAGTAAAAATAAATGTGGAGAGGGGTATCTCATTAATTAAGACTTTTGGTGGTGAGTGAAATGTGTATACGAATTTTAAGTGTGTCCCACAAAAGCATGCTTCATGGATGAAACTTTTTGAAACCTTCTTGAAGATTCAAGATTTATGGGCACCCCAAGCTCTTTTCAAGGAAGGAATAATCGTGGGGCACATTAAAACAAACCACCAAATTTATTGGAAGCATATTGTCTTTATTTCAGTGCAAAAATCCTGCAAGCTTGTACTTCACACAGCACTGAAAACACCAAAGCTGAAGACCAATTTATGTCAGCCACTCCAATAGTATTCTTCAAAATTTCCTCTGATTTCTATTCAGTAATAATTCCACAGGGGCAGCCTTGTTAATCTGTTGCAACAAAAACAAAAAAGTATTGTGGCACTTTAAAGATTAGCAAAATTCCAGCATAAATTCTTGCATACTGGAGCCTCGGAGGCTGAGTGGTTCTTCACTTTGCATCCATTTTATAGAGATCTTGAAATACAGGAAGCAAAGAATGAAATATAATTATGTAAAATGAGGAACAAATACAGATGATTCATTCGTTAGTCAATTCCTATAATGGGTGGGGAGTCTCTGCTTTTGATGACAGATAAAAATCTAGAATCCCAGATCCTCAGTGGGGGATTTCAATTCAGCCTTTGCAATATGAAAAGTATTGTCGAAGGCTTTCACGGCCGGAGAACGATGGTTGTTGTGGGTTTTCCGGGCTGTATTGCCGTGGTCTTGGCATTGTAGTTCCTGACATTTCACTGACACGTGACACTGAGAGATCTCTGTCTTTTGGTGCTACACCTCTGAAGATGCCAGCCACAGCTGCTGGCGAAACATCAGGAACTACAATGCCAAGACCACGGCAATACAGCCCGGAAAACCCACAACAACCATCAATATGAAAAGTCTCCCTTTAAAGTTTTTGTTGTTGAAGAATCTGCACTTTCAGGTCATAAACAGAATATTCCAGTGACTGTGATGTTGTCCCTCTGGTTTCTGAATATTGTGATTTTTAAAGTGAGATTTGTGTCCATTTATTCTTAGGGACTTGCTGTTTGTCCTAGGTAGAGAACAAAATGCATTGTAGACACGATAACATATATTACATTGAAGGATGATGGTATAGCTGATGTTATTAGGTCCTGTAACAGTATTGCATCCGGGGAGAAAGCTGGCACCTTGCTTTGCTGTAGGTAGGGTCTGGTCCCAGTGTTGGTCTCTATTAGGTGGTCCATTATTGTTGGTTAGACATTGTTTTAGGTTCACACATTGACTACAAACAAGAAAAAGATGCTAAAGGTCTTTGAAAGATGTTCTGGCGTTACCTAATCATGCACTAGACTGGTTTGACCCTGCTGTCGTAAAAGGAATGCAAAATGAAGATCCAGTCACGTCTGAAGGAGTGGCCTTGAGTCCATGAAGGCTTATACTGGAATAACATTGTGTTAGTCTTTAAGGCACCACAAGACTCCTGTTGTTTTCTACCAGGTTCTGGTCACCTGGAGGGCTCTAGTTAGAAATGTGAGGTTTTGCTTAAGATTTCTAGTCCCTCATGAATGCAAAGGGGGAAAAAAACAGCAAGCAAACTTGAACTCATTATAGAAGTTTACTGCAAGTTTCAAGAACAGTAAGAGGAAAAGAGATCCATACCAAATTATGTTTCAAAACTTATTCTATCAGGCTTGGTCTTTTGATGAACAGCAGCAAAATACAGATCCCTGCTGTTTCTAGCACAGATATCGCTTCTGTAATATTCTGTAAGATATATTAAATCAACAGTTTGAAGGTAGGGGACTACTGTCAATTTTTATTCCTTATAAAGCACCTAGTATATATTAAGTTCTTTAGAAATAGCAAAGAATTATTGGGGTGATGCAGTTGGGCAAGGCTACAGCTTCATCCAGCTGCAGCTTCCACAGGCTTCTTTGATTTCTTCTGAAATACGAATTCCCATTAAAGAAAAAAAAAACCCTTTCTTTATCATCTTTGATGAAAAACATAGGAACTTGTCCTTGTGGTAATGTTTTAAGTGGCTTCAGTTGCATCTGGTTAGGGCCGCGCCAGTGGGAGTGGAGCAGTACCCCTCTAGCAGGCTAAGAATTCTTTCCTGAAAATTACGCCTGGTGAAGGTCAGAAGCAAAGAAGAATCTGCAATAGGATGCTACTTGCATTAGTAAGATCACTGTAAATATTGAAAGACCAAAATGTTAAACTCCATATTGCTCTTACTCGCTGAGAATCCAGTGCACTAAGAGGCTTGTCTCCCCCACTGCAGATTTCCCACAAAGTGGTCCCAAAACTCCACTTATCTGTTGCCAGACTCAGCTGCTTGGGGTTTTCAATGCATTCAGGTGGAACCCAGGGTATTCTCTCAAGAAGAACTAGATCATTGTGAAGACAAACAAGGTTACTCGTTATTGAGAATGAATTCTTTACTGCTGTGTTTTGTAATCCACCTTGAGTCTCAGTGACAAAGGAGGGCTATATCAGTATATAAACAAATTGTTCACATATAGAAGAGCCTTAAGCATACAGAGACTTTCCATTCTATTTTGTTGCAGAAAATGTTTTGCATATGCAGGAGGACTTCCCATTATATGCAGGAAAAGATCTTTTGATCATAGCAAGGAATAGGGAATCTCCTCGAGCATGGAGCATTATATACAATGCACTGGCTTATGGCCAAAGTACGGATTCTATGTTGTTGCTTCCTCCAAATAAAACTCACTAATTCTAAAAATAAAGAACATCAGTAGACTGCAAAGATTAAAAAAAAAAATACAAGGAGCCTTCGTGCCCAGGATAGATTAGTTTTTCAAAACCATTTTTAATATTTCATGTTAAAGTATGTTGGAAACTCTTTTCTGTTCACTACCACAAGAGCATTTGTTCAGCACAGAAAAAGTTGTCTCACTTGAATGCATTTACCTTCAAGATGTGCTTTTAAGACTGAAGGGAGAATTAAGCAATGCAGTTTTAATGCTAGGGTTTAGAATCTGCCTTCAAATTTGAGCAGACTGTTAAAATAAAAAAGGAGGCAAAGAAGAAAGATGCATTGCCTTGATTAAAAGGATATATGTTGTTTGGAATCTGTCCTGGGAAATCGACAGTAATATTATAGGTGAGCAGAGACAAGATTTTACCTTGTATAACTAAAGGTCTTAAAGTGTGCCTTCCTCAGGAGACAAATACATTTGTCCAAGGCAAGCAAAATTAGTAATCAATAAAAACATTTTCTGTAAGTGTGTGATTATCAGGCTGGAAAGCAAGTAGTAGCTCAAGAGTCTGAGTGCTGGGCTTAGATCAAGGGTCAGCTGGATCATTTTGAAGACCTTGGTAAATTTATTTCTCTCTTACTACTGCTACTGCTGTCCAATTCTTCAAATATGCATAGGCTTAATTGTGTCTAGATGCTCTAAAAATTAATTGTGCAAATTTATGCATCCTAGCTTATTCTAATATCTATTTTAGGGCTTCCAAAACACTGCAGCTAACTGGAATGAAAAATCAAAACAGTAAGAGAATGCATCCTGACATTTTTAAGGCAGCAAGTTAACCAATGAAATGGTAGATTCAGAGACTTACTGTCTTTTGGCAGCACTATCATGCTGATACCAGGATCGCTAAGCTTGATAAAAGGAAGGTTTCCTGTTTTCCTGTCTTCTTCTCTGATAAGCAAAATATTTTTTGCACATACGTTCCCATGAACAAGATCTTTATCTTCCTGATAAAGACAAATAGTGTTTAGTTTTTTCCTCCAACAACAACAACCATTTGCCCTTTCATAATGTTACTCACTAAAAGCATGGAAGACTTTTCTTTTCATCTAGTGGAAATGAATTCCCAGGTGTGGTTAGGAGCTGGACCACAGCCTAAATTCCAAGATATATATGAGAACTCTATGGTTAAAAAGTCAGAGGATGCTACTGGGCACACTAAGCAAGCAGAATCTGACTACTCTTCGCAGTATCAGGATTCAGGAATGCTCCTCATATCCCATGCATACATGAAGATATTCATGTGACTCACAGGAAGAGAAGAGTCAGCCTCTGCTCCTATGGAGCAATGCCTTGCTTCTATGTCGAAATTCCACAAGTGTGACTGAATTAAAGATAATGGATAAAATCTGCTTGCAACTGGAAGATAATTTACACGGTATGCGCTCACTACAGATGAGGTTCAAAACTTGGGTATCTTTGCATTTTTAAATGACAAGACCAAAGTATGCTCCCCCACAGCAAGGGACATTTCATGCTCGTGTCCAACAGCAACACTGATATTCTCTCTGCATAGCACAAGATAACAGATGAGTTTTTCCTATTTTGAGAAGTGGGTGTTTATTAAAATGGTCTGCATTCTACAAATCAGAAATTGTGAAGACCCTATAAACAGGCATTCAAGATCTTTATTATAGGAAAGCCACTTGCAAGGGTCACAGCACCAACACAGATTAACAGTGCAATAAAGAAAGTGCTCAAAGTGCTCCTACAAATTCCTAGGAACAGACATTCCAGGTCACATTACAAGATTCTCTTTTTTAATGTTTATTTTTTAAACGATTTTATTTAAAAAGAAAAGATATAACAATAGAAAGTGCATAAGAACTTATACAAGCAAAATTACAAGATTCTCACAATATTTAAAAGACATCATTTCAATAAATATTTCAATAAATAGAACAATAATAAATTCATAAGAATTTGTGAATAAATATATTTCAATAAATAAATATATTTCAATAAATATATATTTCAATAAATATAACAAGAATAAATTCATAAGAATAGTAATGTCACTGATACCAATCAACATTCCACAGGATGTTTATAGAAATATTTATTGAAATGTCTTTTAAATATTTATTGAGAGAATCTTGTAATGTGACCTGGAATATCTGTTCATAGGAATTTGTAGGAGCACTTGAGCACTTTGCACTTTTTTTATTGCACTGTTTAAATACCATAAAAATCCACACATTTTAAAAGAAATTTCGAACTGTTTTGGGATATTAGTTTTGATTAATTGTGGTTTAGCTATGTAGTAGCCCTGGCAGGGAGGACTCCCTTCTGTTTCTAGTCATTGGTTAGTTCCAGGGTGGCTTTTCTTTTTTTGGTATCTTGGAATTACACCAAGACAGTAGGCTACTTACCAGAAAGTGCATGGCCATTGCTAGCTGCTTGGCAACTTCCAGTTTCCACAGGATGTTTATAGAATTTTTGTTTTTCTTCAAATAAGTATCCAATGATCCAAACTTTACAAACTCCTGTACCAGAATATCTGATTCAAAGGATTTTTTGCAAAAACCAGAAATTTTAACACATCAGTTGCTTTTGAGTTATCACACTTAAAAATCATTATAACACTTGATTCGAGACTGTGCCACGTGAAAAAAATGGCTATTTCTCTTGTATAATGTGCATTTTAAATTATGCAACAGACTTTTTTTAAACCAAGCAAACCAGAGACTGTAGAGCTATGTTCTATTTTTTATTTCTATGCTAACTTGTTCTTAACTGTCCGGACAAGTTTTAAAAGCAACATCATGAACTACATATTCTAATATACACTTTCCACTACACAGTGTCAATATATTACTTTACACTGTAAAGTTTAGGTAACTTAAAATCCTGAATTTAAATTAAAAGGTAGAAATTCCAAACTGTTCTCAGAATTACGTCTTCTGAAAGCATTAACTGTCTTTCTTTAAGGAGATCATCTATGTAGACTCTTCTAGATAGGAAGGAAGTTTGCAGATACAGCTGCAGTTCTTTTGTAATTTCCCTTTCCTCATGTATATGAGGAAGCTGAGTGGTATAAAAAGGACCTCCCATCCATTGCAGACAGTATACTTCAGGTCAGGTATGGCCAATTATAAACAGCTTGCACGTCAACACCTGAACACTCTTGCCTGACAATGTTTACTTGATTGGGATGTAAATATAATTCTGAAATAAATATTAATAGAGTATATTATTATTCTAATGTGCACATGAAACATTAATCGGTGTTACTCACTTTCCTCTCCATAGACACAAACTCCATAATTTAATACCAAATGCTTGTAAGAAAGCTGACTCATCATGCTTGCTGCCTCAAAGAAAGACTACAAGAGAAGATGAATAATTAGTGAAGAGAACGCTGACGGGAACCATCCAGAATTAAATCTCATTAAAACCCATCTGTATTTTGGCACATCTTCGTCTTCCAACCTTCCACAACGATATTGCATAATTGACTGTGTACTGTTGGTCTCTGCAGGCTGATCCAAATTGTTTTGGTTACAATACATAACCACTTTAGTTAATTATAGATCTATGTAACTTATTGGCAGTAAGAAAATCCCTAAGGAACACAAGAGGACTGTTTACACTTAACTGCAGAAAAAGGGGCATCTTTTGAAGCACATAAAATGTCCAACAGTTCCACAGCAATGGCAGAAACCCACAAATGAATGACTGGTAACTGCTCTGGCACTGAATTACAGCATTTAATTTGTACACTCAAGAAACCCACCCCCAGTCAACTGCTTGAGGCCTTGTTAAGCTGAGGTACCAGACATGCCATTTGCCTGTTTCAGGCAGGCATTCTCCCACTGCTGGGCCCTCCCATCTGCCCTTGCCGCCGGAAGGTGGAAATGAAACTGAGCTATGTGTAGACAACAGTTTGCGTGAAAACCCAGATGTGATGTCGGCTGACGCTCTGGAAACTCTATGGTAATACCTATGGTAAATCTAAGGCTACAACCCTATGAACACTTAACTAGGAGAAAGCCACACTGAACATAGTGAGGCTTACTTCTGAGAAGACATATATAAGATTGGTCCAGATCCCGACCCTGCCATGAACCAGTCCCTCTTTGATCTTGGCCTAATTTACCCTCCAATCAACACGCTTCATAAATGAGGGAGGAGAAAACAGTGTCCGGATCTCTTTGGAGGAAGGATATGATAAGAATGTAATGAGTTCCCTAACCATCCCCTGCTGGGGCACCAACCAGACCCTGCTTAATAGAAGGAAGGTTGCTGCATCATTCGGACCGTTCCTCTGAGCCATATAGTAGGGTAGTTGCCATCTGTGTTTCAGTAGTTTCTGTGGCTTTAATAAGTGGCACAAAAAGTTCTCTAGGTGAACCTCTCCTCAAAAAACTAGCATGTTGGATTTCAGTCTGTCAAGTATTGTGGGGATGCATACAGCTGACAGGACTGTTCAAAGGATGAAGCAGGGATACAAGATGGACTGGAGAGCATTGTTAAAAAGGATGCTGTGAAGGTAAAATGGGGTAAAATGAAGCCTATACAGTGAGCAGGTGTGAGAAAAATGAGAGATGTTGATAGATGTGGGAGCGGAGTTGGTACAAACGAGAAACTCTCAACCTTAAAAATGAAAGGTGGGACACTCAACATATTGATGTGCATGTTTGTATGCTGTTTGTGAGCCACCATGCACCTGCAAATAATTAAATCCATCATCCATAAAGTTCTCTAAACCAGACACAAACCTCAGAGTAATTCCTGTGAACTTTATCCAGAACTTTCAGGAGGACTTCCGTTTCATACACCTTCCCATAATCTCCCTCTTCTTTCCTTATACCTTTGAATATCTTAGTGAATGTACCCTGCCCAAGGCTTTCATTCTAAAAGAAAACAGTACAAAAACAAAAAAGATGAGGTAGAAGGAATTAGTTAATAGCAAAAAACCCTCTGAAATGTCACTCAAAGGTACTAAGCCTTTTAAGGAACAAAGCCCATTAAGACAAAATCAGTATGGGTTCTGCAAAGGAAAGTCCAACCTCACCAACCTTCTGGAATCCTCTGAGTGGGTTAACAAACATGTGGATAAGGGAAATCTGGTAGACATTATATACATGGAATTCCAAAAGGCTTTTGACAAGTTACTTCACCAAAAGACTCCTCGTGATTAAGCTTAGCAATCATGTGATAACAGAACAGGTCCTCTTAAGGATTAAAAATTGGTTAAACAGAGAGAGAAGGAATAAATGAAAGCGGCTTTATACTGAATCAGACCATCAGATCAGTACTGTCTACTCAGACTGGAAGTGGCTCTCCAGGGTCCCAGACAGAGGTCTTTCACATCACCTACCTCATGATCCCTTAAACTGGATATACAGGGGATTGAAATGGGGACCTTCGGCATGCAAAGCCGATGCCCTGCCATTGAGCGACATCACCTCCCCAAGTTCTTGCGATGGAGGGAAGTGAGCAGCATGGTCACACAAGGATCAGTACTGGGACCAGGAGTGTTTAGTTTATTCATAAATGATTTAGAATTGGGGACAAGCAGTGTAATGGCCAAGCTCATGGATGATACTAAATTACTCAAGTTGGTGAAAAGCAAAGTGGAGTGTGAAGAGTTATAGGAGGATTGATAAAAAAATAGGGTGAGTGGGCAGCAAAGAGACAAACTTCAATGTTGGAAAGTTGATGGTGATGCATATTGGAACAAACTCCCTCCCCCAATTTTAAATATATGCTGATGTGTTCTGAACTGGCTGAGACCACGGTTGAAAGAAATCTTGGGAGGCAGCTGGATGAAAATATTGACTCAGTGTATGGCAGTGGCAAAGAAGGTGAAATCCATGTTGGGGATTATTAAGGAAAGGGACTGAGAATAAAATGGCCAATATTGCAATGCCCTTGTATAAAGCCATGGTGCGTCGTCATCTGGAATCTCTGTACAGTTCTGGTCTGTCTATCACAAAAAGGATGCTGCAGAGCTGGCAAATTACAAAAGAGGGCAATCAGGATAATCAAGATGTTGGAGCAGCTTTCCTATAAGGAAAGAGTGATGGGTCTGGTACTACTTAGTTTAGAAAAAAGGCGGCTAAGGAAGGACATGCTAGAAATTTATAAAACTATACATGAGCGGAGAAAGTGGGAGCTTTTTATCCCTCTCCCATAATACAAGAACTTTTTGGGCAGCTAATGAAGTTGCTGGACAATAGGTACAGGACAGACAAAAGGAAGTACTTCTTAAAGTAAATTGTGGCATTCACTGCCAGTGGAGGCAGTGATAGCTATGAGCACCGAAGGGGGTTAAAACGGAGGAGAAGTCCATCCATGGCTACTAACCATGGTGAGTAAAGGAAGCCTCCACATTCAGAGGCAGTAAACTTTAGAAACCCGGTGCTAAAAGACAACATCAGGGGAAGGTTTTGGCCTCTGCGTTCTGTTTGTTGACCCTCTAGTTGGCTGCTGTGTGGAACAGGACTGGTCAGTCCACTAGTCTGATCCAGCACGGCTCTTCTTACATTCTTACGTAAACAAGAGTCCGGGTCAGGCTTAGAGTCAGCATCAACTGAAGCCTCATCCCTAAACACTGCCAAGGTTAAACCTCAAAGGCCTACAGTGCTTCCACACACCACAAGAAAAGCTGAAAAGCTTAAAAGCCAAACCCACACAGGATTACTCAAATGGAAGTCCCACCACGTCTAGTGGTTCTTACTCCCACAGAACTCTGCACAGGACTGCTCAACTTCCCTGACTGAGAGGGGAAAGTAGAAGCTGCTGTGAGGCTCTCTTTGCAAAGCATATTTTGAAAACTTTTCTGGAGCAAATGACAAACAGCTTCTTTACAAACACGGCTGCAATCTGGTGAGTAAAGGACACAAACACATGCAGTCACAAGGGAATAAGCCCCACTGAACTTGATGGAATGCAGAGAGAAGTTAGCGCCCAACTGTAATGCACGCTTGCTCTCACCCGAAGTATGAAACTACATTGGGAAAAAAACCTGTAACATCCTGCTCGTAAAAAATTTTTACTGCTACAAGGTACACAGATTCATTTCTCAAAGATTCTGCATTCAGGTTCATTAGGTTGCATGCACACTTAGTAAATGTACAGTTTTCTATATGAACTGTGTTCTTATGCCTGCGTGTACAGAACTTCCAGTACTAACCTGTTGAGAACTATTCTCACTGCATTTAAATTAACAATGTTTAATCCCAAGTAACTGCATTTAGTTTGGATCTAGGTGTTAGACAAGGATTAAAGTCCAGAGAACTTACAAATATCAAGTCTTCATTCGAGATTTTGTGAAAGACCATCTGGTTGATGTTATTGTGTCTCTGCATAGTGGGTGACATCGGTATATCAGACACTCCGTTGCTTCTGAATATAAGGAGGTTGGATTTATCTGTTGAGAAGAAGCCAGAGGGCATGACTTGATGACTCATAGCAAAACGTGCAAATGATTGCCATAGCAAGTATTATGAGAACTGACTTAGAAACTAAGCTTAGTTTGAATATGTAGATAAGCATAACATGCAACCCAAATCAAAAATATTACAAGCAATAACCAATTATGGTGGTTTTGTTTTGTAGTTCTTAAAAAAAAAATAGTGATGTGTATATCTTTGTTTTAATTTGTTTGATTCTCTTCCTGTATCAAACTAGTTTTATTACTTGTTCAACTATATGTGGCTTGATTGTAAGATAGTATGTTGTTTAATTTCAATAAAATGTTTAATAATAATAATAATAAAAAAGAAACTAAGCTTAGCTTCTGCTTGCTCAGGCAAAGAGCCAGTGGAGTAGGAAAAGATCAGGTGTAGTTCTACATCATCTTTCCATAACCTCTTCAACAAAGGCAGTCTCAAAGAGAACCCAGCCTCTCCCTTTGCCCCGAGACCCATCAACAATCCAAAGGGTTACCAAGGTCCTGGGAACAAAATTGTTTTCAACTTTGGCCAATCAAGGAGAATACTTGTTAGCTCACCTAGATTTCCCTCCTTTCTCTGGCTCAAGGGTCAGGCCACATACTAAAACCAGGCAGATTAAAGAAAACTGCATTCTAAGGAATAAATCAACTGATGAATTCTAAAAAATTCAGTAATATTTTAGTAAGGAGATCCTTTACCTTTTGGCTTTGGCGGGCAGCATCTGGTAAACTGGAAAATTATGCTGTCTGACCGCACAGTTTCTGTTCGGTAACAATTCAATAAATCCGGGAGGTTCGTAAAGCTTCTTCTAGTACCAGTGAGATTATATTCTCCACTTTCACTTTTGGTTATTAAGCAATGCTTGTAATCAGTGATGCTGTCCCGCTGTAGAAATGGGTGGGGGAGAGAAATACATTTTTTTTAAAACAAACACTTTCTTTGTACTCTGTCAATGTTTTAAAAAGCCTCAATGTCTTTTTTTTTTGTTACTCTGACAAAAAAAACCCCTACAGAAATGTGGTATTTTCATTGAAGTAGATTCATGGGTGGAAGAAAATCTGTTCTTTAACCTTGGTTCTAACATCCTCCACCACAGAAGGGGAACCTTGCAAGAACAATTACTATCTTCTCCCACTGAATGTCTGACTGACATTAATCAACTGGTGGTTTATCTTTTTATTTTTAAGAGGGGGTGAAAAATGGGGAATTTTCCCCTTTGGTGCCACCCTGCAGAAGAGTAAGACTGTTCACGTGCATTCTCTGTAATGGCTTCCACCTTATGGAACAGCCTACCTGAGGAACGACCTACCTGAGGCGCCTACACTTCTATCATTGTACAAAAATCTGCAAAAATGTGTTCAGGAAGATATTTTTATAGAACTGCAGTAGAATCAAACAGTCCAAGAGGCCACCATTCTAATAGAGCAGAACAATAGTCCACTGCAATCACCTTGCTTTTACTGCATTCCACCTTCGTAATTCCACTATGCCTTGCCTAGGCAGTTGTGGTTCACATTATCTACTATTTTGTAATCCCAGTCCAACTGCATTGTTCACAGGATGTCTTATGCTATAATTGATTGCCTTTTTTTTAGAATTCTGCAATCCAGCTGGAGTCTCAGCAAGAAATATGGGATATAAATAAGCAAGTGAATAGTTTCAAGGGCATTAAACAAAAGCTAATACACATTAACTGATTTTAAGATATGTGCCCAGATCATTATCCTTATCTAAACAGGAAACTCCTAATCAAGTGGAAGTCAAGGGCTATGAAATTCTAGTTAAAACTCAGAGTGGTTTACAAAGTATATTATTATTATCCCCACAACAATCACCCTGTGAGGTGGGTGGGGCTAAGGGCAAAGCTACACATGACGAATGACACTTGAACGGCAAGTGTATTTCTCCCTGTTCACTTGCCCTCCACTCAATCCACTTGCCGTCCAAGTGTCATTCGTTATGTGTAGCTTGGCCCTAAGAGAGCTCTGGAAGAACTGTGGCTGACCCAAGGTCACCCAGCTGGCTTCAAGTGGAGGAGTGGGGAATCAAACCCAGACTAGAGTCCTGCCACTCTTAACCACTAAACCAGAAGTCAGGATCACTACAGAATAAATGTCACCAGACAAACTGGACAGCAGAATAAATGCAACTATGATTTGAAGTAAAAGTCATTATGAATAGAAGTCTGCTCCAAAATTAGATCTAAAACAAGTTTGCCTGAAGACTTTAAACAGTTTAAAGACAAAAAGTAAATTTTCAAAGCTTTCTAGTCTACTCCATTTGTAAACTCTAAACTAGGCATCATTTGTAAGAACTCATAGTGTAAGTTATTTTATGGCTCAAATTTGGCCTTCCATTTTACAGTTTGCAAAAATAAGCAAGGTGTTGTAAGTAGTTGTTTTCATCTTCAGTTCATCCTGCTAGATTTAAGATCCAAGAGCTGGGCTTGTTAAATTACAGTACTAACACAGCTCATTTCACAGTACAGTAAGACACTTTATGAAGGAACTAAGCTATGTTGCAAAATACTACTTAAGTTTGTGAAGAAAGTGGTCTGGGTTGCAAAATGTTTTGCTTTGATATAGCATGCTCAGTTCTGTGTGCATGTGTGTGTGAGAGAAGTGCTGTCAAATTGTATGCTTACAACAACCCCTTTTGGGGTTTTCAAAGGTAGAGACTAATGGGTGATTTGCCACTGCTGCCTCTGCATAGCAACGCTGGTCTTCCTTGGAGGTCTTCCATCCAATTACTAATCAAGGTTGACCCTGTTTAGCCCCTGAGATCTGGCTATCCTGGGCTACAGTCTTAGTTGCCAACAACATTTTCTGAGAATGACAGAACAGTGGCAAACTCACCAGCTTACATTTCAGAGCAGGAGGTATTGTCAGAAATCTTCCATTTAAATCTAAAGCTACAAATACGTTGTTAAAATATGTTTTGGTGCTATGAATTATCTGCACATTTTTAAAAAAAAGATGGAGGAAGCTAATTACATTCTGAAGTAACTGGAACTAAAATTCAGAAAAGTCACAGGAGTTGAATTCTGATCCTCAATACTAACCTGCACAGCAAAGGTCAGAAAGTATTTCTTAAACTCTTTTGGACTGCAACGAAGAACATAATACCCAGTTTGACTGCCGGCTTTCTTCAGTTTATTGATTGCGAAATCCATACTGTTTTTGTTTTTTTTAAAATAAGAGAAACATTTTTTTAACTTTTGAAAAGTTAGCAAGCTTTGAACTTCAGCATATACTTAAGAGATTTTAACGCTCAATTAGGACTTTTTCAAACACAATATGTCTATTATTGCTTATAGATTACAGAATCTGTGTACTTTGCTGTGGTCTATTTTTGACAAAATTAATGAAAAAAATCCTGTCAGTTGTGAAGGGGAATTATTATAGCTCAGTGACAGAATACGGGCATACAGAAGTTCTCTGGTGCAGTACCTGAAATTTCCAGTTAAAGTATCAAAGACAGCAGGGTTGCTAAAGTCACTTTGGAGACCGAATGCCAGCAAAGTCATCAAAACCAATTTTCTGAGCTGGTATAAAGTGGCTAGAGTAAATGCTTGGTTATCCTATACTCATGGAGAATTGGTTAATCAAATCAAACTTACTGCTTTGCCTTGTCCCCAACCTCAAGAAATCAGTAGTGACTATGCCCCCCTCCACTGGGAATACCATAGTAACACCCCCATCCTTGGTGTAATGCCTGCTCCTCCACAAGCCACAGAGCTGTCCTATGTTGCAGGTGGACAAGCATCCCAGGAACCCTTCTGCAGAAAAGGTTCCTAACAGCCTGAGGCAGGCTGAAGGGGAAAGAGGCACCCAAGAATGACATCCGCTGCCAGAGCCAGCTGTCAGAAGTCCAACAACAGCCAGAGGCATCAAGCTGGAGAGGTGGGAATAAGATACATGCATGCCTTAAGACACATTATTATGTTGGCTTACAGGGACAACACAGGTTAACTGAACATTCTTCATAATCAAGTGCTGGATAACAAAGATTTGCTGTATATAGGAATACAGAGCTTCATTGGTGAACACTGCATGCTCCTGCTCTTGTATGGGGAAAAAAGTGAGCCATGGCAGATTCTTGTTCAAAGGAACCAGAAGGCAGTCTGCACTTGGAAAAGTGACAAAAGGCAGGGTTGTTTTTTTGACCATCAGGGAAACAGCCTCTCTGCTTCCAGGACTGAGCAGAAGCTCCTTAATCACTGGTGCTATCAAACTGCTGAAACAATATGGCAACTGGCAGAGTTACCTTATTTTTTCCCTTTGACAACATTTTTGTAGGAAATGATACATGTGTCATACTAGAAATAATGTTGAGATAATCAAACGTAACATTATACTTTAATATTGAACAAGTCAATCAAGATCATTACTGTGAGGTCATCTATCACCCTATATAGGTGTAACATAGCCATATCCAAACACTGTCAGGTTTTCTCCTGGGTGCTGCTGCGTTGGGCGCCGGGACACCACTAGGGGTCATACAGGGTCCTGCTTTGTGGAAGGAGGGGAGGTATACATCACCCATGCACCCTCTCAAGCCACCAGCAAGCCCGCTCAACCTAGCTCTGCTTCTGTGTCCACCTTCCTCCTTCACCGCCTTCTTTCCTTGATCACTCATTTTCTCCATCCAACCTCCAATAACTCCTACTCCACTCCTCCTACACAACCCACCCCGCCCTCTGGGTGGACTTCCCTTTGATCCTTTCAGCCTTTCCCTGCTCCACCTGTCAACCATGCCCTCCTTCTACCCTCTAACCACCACTCTGGCAGGCCCAGGCAGCTGCACCGGTGTTTGCTTGGCTGGAAGCACTGGGCCAGTCCACCTGTGTCCCGTTGGCTGGCTGCCAAGCCTCTTTGGCTGAGCTGACTGCTGGAGGTGGGCACAGCTGTGTCTCCTTCGCTGGCTGCCAAGCTTCTCCTACAGAGTGCCTCAGGCAGCTCCACCTGGAGTTGTTTTGTTCCTGGCATCCCCTGGACCAGGCTATTGCCTTCTAGCTGGGCTGCAGGCTGGGGTGCAGTTCTGAGCTGCTGTGGCTGCTTCTCCTCCCTGGCTGGTAAAGTTTGTTTCGTTAGTTGCTGGCTGGCTGTCCCCGCTGCCTTTGCCCTCTCCCTCTGTCCTGGCTCCCTCTGGGTTGACCCCACTCTCCCTGCCTGGTCTCCTAGACTCCCACTGGAGGGTAGGACTAGCTGGCCTCCACCTGCCCCTTCTAACCCTCTGAGGCTTGGGTGCTTCTTTCCCTCCCTCCTGTGTAGGTAGGTTCTGGCCCTGGGTGCCTGCTGGGGTGGCTGGGCAGCTGTCTCCTGGCTGTCTCCCATCCCCTCCTCCCGGCAAGTCCAGGGGCTGCGCTCCAGACCCCGGACACTATTAGGTAAGTTACTGTCATTTGAACCCTCCTGAAAAGGAATTTACAGCAAGTCAAAGATCCCTCTCTCTTTCTTCACTGCATAAAGTGCCAGCATCCCACAATGGCCTTTACAAGTGATGGCTACATCTACAGCAATAGTATACAAGAGTATATATGAAAAAAACAGCCTGAAATAACTTTTCTGTAGAGACTTGGGGGGAGGATGAGTAATTTGTACCAAAAGCAATTTCCTTTGCTAGCAATTTTCTGTTTTCCCCCACAATAATTTAAGACATTGATATCTGAATTGCCTTTTCTTCCTTCACAACTTAAATTCTATTTTTGCCAGACCCTGCAGTGAACACATTAAGAAGTCCTCTGCTTATGACATCATACACTATCACCATGGTTATGGCTGGAGTTCTTAAGTTCATTATCTGTTTACTGCATGCCAGGCTCAGAAGTGAACAGTGAATAAAATAAAACCTTGTTAACTTTGTTCTAAATTCTGTGGGTTGAAATCAAGCAAACAAATCTAAGAGGCTAATCAAGACCTATCCAAACATTCATGTCAAGATTTTCAGAGAATTACCAGAGGGAATAATATATATTGAATGCTAGTGGTCCTAACCCCGGTTCGGGGACAGGCAATTAGTCCCACGTAACAATTGAAGGCATCCCACGTGCATCAAAGCACACCGACCAAGTCAACAAAACCCAAAATAAGCATCTTGATATGATTAGGTTAACATCAAACAATGCATTTCATCAAATTAAGAGTAGGTTGGCAGATATTGAGCGCCAGAAGTTATATAGCCTGGCTACTAAAACCTGCTCTCCCCTAAGCTTTGAAGTCCCCCTCACTGTAGGTAGGATGGCTCCATATTTATCTTCCCTGCAGGTGCCACAACTTCGTAGAGCATTTTCTTTGGCCAGGTGCAATGCTATGACTTCAGCCGTTCTACATGGCAGATTTAACAGGATAGACTATTCAGCTAGATCCTGTTTATGTGAACAAAAATGTGTCGAGTCAGTTACACATGACCTCTTGCACTGTCATTTGTACACTGGTATACGTCAAACATACTTAAAACCTGTTCTAGCTAGTATGATGGACTGCTCTGACTCGCTCAAAGTCTATAGACTGTTCTGCCTTGAAGTTGCGTCAAAGGATATCACGGAGTTAAGCTCTAAATGTATTTATGTATTTATAATGCAGTATTCTTTTAACTTTGTTCTTTCTTTTTTGTAAGTGGATAACTTGAATTGCTGCTATATGCCAATAAAGGCTAACTTGAACTTGAACTTGATATGATTAGGGTAGTCAGGTTCACATCGGTACTGGCTATACATGTGAAAGACTCTTTGCTTAACACTGATTACACTTGAGAGACAACCGTTTCCCAAGAACGGGGAATGACAGGCCAGGCTTGGAAGGCTAGCAGGGCCAAGGCACTCCAGGAGCCCATAGCCTGGCAAACAGCATGCTACTGACCTATCCACTCCTGGAAAGAAATGGGAGATCACGAGAATAACATCATCCTTGCAGGTGTACAAGTAGCTGGAGAGAAACACAGATCCCACCCCCTTCTTTTTATTTTTGTGACTACCAGACAGCAAAAAAAGTCATGCTCCCTTCTGCCCAGCTTCTGGGAAGGGTCCCTCTTCCAGCATCCAGCAAAGGTAGAGGGCGGCTCTTTTTATATCTCCAAGCCTGTTGATGCTAGAAAGACTAGAAAGACCACAAAAATGACATGCCCGGCTAACCTTCCAGACTTTCATTCCACAAGACTCTCAGGGACAATTTGGAGAGGCGACACAACGTATTTTCTCATGCTCTTCTAAGCCTAGCAGCACCAGAGTGCCAAAGAGTTGTGCTCCACTCCACCTGGCTACACGGAGCAGAACAGAACACCTCTGCACTCCATTATTGCACAAGATTGGTTTCCTCCTGCAGATGGAAAGAGTGTGTGTGTAGGCAGGGAAGGACAAGTGGCCAGAGCCCCCCCAAAACTCACAGCTGCCCTGATCAAAGTTCTCAAGGTTTTATAAAATGTAAGCAGCTTTTTTTTTGCAGGATATACAGGGTTAGATGCCATTCCTTTTTTTAACTTGCTTTATTTAAAGAAGAGTACATTTTTTACAAATATGAAATAACCTTTACAATTTTTCTTTTATAAGTAAATTCAAACAAAACTAAACTAATACTACATTTTGTATATATACATACCAATTGTGTTATCCAAATAAAGATAATAAAACCGTATATACATTCACCCTTAGATTGTGGTTCAAATGCTTAATAAAGATTGTAAATATTTTACATTAGGTTGAAGATTGTTGCATTTTGTATAAACAAAAAAGGGAAACCATTTCTCCACAAAGTTAGTATGGTTTGGGTAATGGTCTGCAAAATATAACTTATCATTTATTTTCTCTAGTATAAAATGGTCCCATATTTTTGAGAACCATTGATCTATCGCTGGGAGTTGTTTCGATTTCCAATTCAATGCAATAATTCTTTTGGCTGCTAACAACAGGATATTTATAAGATCTCTTCTGAACTTGGGTATAGGGATATTTTCCCTTTGGTCGAGAAAAAATGTTTTGGGTACAAAGGGAACATCGTAACAAAAATGTAAGAAGCTTATACCACTTACGAAATTGGCCCATGGCAATTGCTCTGGATATTTACAAGCACTGAAGGAGGTGCTACTTCTTTACAGAGGTAATGATGGGCGTCTGCAGTTAGTCTATAATAGCCATCAATCAATGATACAAAAGAAAGAGCTTCTCTTAATGAATGAAATTCTGCTTCCTACAAAGATAAGGGGAAGAGGGGAAAAAAACAAAGTTAAGAATTATACGTATCTCATTAAGACATTTCTCTTGCCATGCTCCCTCCATTACAGAACGCTCGTTATTCCAACTCCCACACAATGATAACTGAAATGAGTAATCAATGAAAATGCATGGCAATGGCTGTCAAATTAGTTTCTTGAGCGAGTTAAGCTCTATTTTACTTCTGAAAGCTTCAATACAAGTCAGGTAATGGAACGCAGATATTCTGGAAAGATTAAATGTACCTTTCAATACAGCAGCTTGCCTATGTTCCCAACATTACAAATTATATGTATGTTCATGCACAGGGCTTATTAGGTGTTTTTACGCACATGTCTTTTGATACACAACAGAATTTTAAAAAAAAAATCAGTGTTACATGATATACTGCATAACAAAAAGTATATGAAGTTACAAGTTGTAAGTGTGCAATATCTCAGAGTTTGGCATCAAGAAGTAATTAATTAAATCAAAAATAAAAAGTAAGCTCTAAAGAGTAGCTCTGTTAAGGAAAGGTTTATCAATACACAAACACCTTGTTGTAAGTATCATCCCCCTCCCCCAAAACAGCATACTAATGAAGACTCTCAGTCCAGTCACACCTATAAAGACTAACAACATTTGTGGTAGGGTATAAGCTTTTGTGAGTCACAGCTCACTTCTTCAGATACAGCTAGGGACCAAATTTTGTTAGCCTTATAGATGTTACTGGACTCTTGCTCTTTTCTATTGCTACAGACAGACTAACATGGCTACCCCATCTTGATCTATCTACCCTAATGAAGACTCTGTAATTCTAAGACTGAGCAGACAGAGGATGACTATTTGAGGTTTAAAGTTCAAACAATACAATTATAACAGAAATGAGGGGTCCAAAGGAAACATGTTCAGCTTGAAGGTGCCTCTTCTATATCAAGATCAGTTTTCACAGACTGACCTATACACCACAGAGCGGGAGGCAAGTCAGTGCTGGATTCCAAACTCCTTGTTTTGGGGCCCCAAAAATTATTTTTCTGGAGCATGAACATATTGTTAGTTCTTAGCCACTTCAATAAGGTTTTGTGGTCATCACAATTATTGAATTAATGCTTCCAGCAGCTTTGAAGCAGATGGCCCTACCTAATTTGTGGGTGGAGAAACCAAAGCTTAGCCTTACCCATAATGCAGAAAAGGTTTGTTCTAGTTTCTGTTATGCTCCTGAACCATTCACCAGATATTCAGTGACACCTAACAGCTTCCTGACCAGTTTTTAAAATGATTCTTCCCCTTCCTTCAAACTATAGAAAAAGAACCTAAGGGTGAGTTTGTACATTAATTTTTAGAGAAAGTTTTATTTTTAAAGCAAGGGGAAAGCAAATTGCCTGTGAGCCATCATGGCGGGGAAAGAGGAATAACGAGGAATTTTTGACATTTTAATGCTTGTATGTCATCTGAACCTCTACATGAGCAGAGATTGGGAATAGGTTTCTGGATTGCATATTATTCTTGTTCCATTGGGCAATAGTGCATTCAAATACACAGGGGCTCTCCAAGAACTCTCTGGACCACTGAAGAAAGTCATGTGGACCACTGTATAACTATGCTGGACCACTGAAGAAAGTCACGTGGCTGAAACACGTTTGGTCAGGGTCACATAAGGTTCTTGTTTGTTTTTTGTATGCTTTTAATCTGAACTGAGGCTATATTTGGGCCTGTAGTAGTATTTATATTATCCTGTAATACATTTATTTTTGTATATTGATACATATTTTATGTTCTATGTTTAGTAATTTTAATACTTGGCCCTTTGATTGGGATTTCTTTAACTTTCCTGGTTCTTAATTCATTTTGGGGGGGTTATGCTCCCTTCCCGCCCCCTTTTGTCCCTTTTTTCTCCAAGAACTCTCATCATCTTTGGCATTCATGAAGGGGGTATGAATAAAATGGATAAAGTGTGGAAGCCCAAGTTACAATTCCAGTCTCATCACATGTACAAACACCATCTAAACGGGTTGTGGTTTCCTACAATGGTTTGTTTCCTACAGAGTATCCAATCCAATCAGAGTATCCAATCCAATCACAACAGTCAACTAGATATATACAGACATAACTAGTTGAAAGAATAAGCCACTGTACCAGATTCTTGCAGTCTTGTTTGTGAATGGTTACAATTCTGCTCTCACTGGAACCTTCCTGGCTCGCTTGCTTAATACTGACATCAATGATATCAGGAAAATCACAGTAGGTCTGTAGGTCCTGCAAAAGGGTGTTCATTTATTAGAAAACTACTTATTTATGAGACATAACAGAGATGCAAACCCAGGGACCAGACCCTGCAACTAACACTGATACCAGCTCTGCACCTACATCTGCTCAATCAACAGTTACAGAACCTAACATCAGCTAGATCATTCACCAGTATATCTGCCGTCATGTGTGAACAATGCCCTTCTCTCTACAACAGGATACAAAGCGTAGTCACTCTGCAAAAGAATAAGTGGACATCACTTGACAAAAAAGGCCATACTCAGAAACCTGAGTGAGAACATTTCCCAGAATGCTCAAAGTCGCCATTTTGTGGCAAAAGAAACTCAAAACGGGACTCCAGCATGAACATGCTGAACTGGAATTCATCAAGTTTTGGGTCCAGTAGCACCTTAATCACAACCACTATCTCCCAAGGACTTTACAAGGACCTGGGATTTCTTCAGCCATTATATACGTTAACCACTTAGCAAAACTACAGAAATTATAAAATCTGCCTAACAAGGACCTACCACATGTATCTGATGAAAATAGCTGTAGTGTATGACAGCTTATGCTATAATATATTTTTTTAATCTTTAAGGCACCACAAGACTCCTTTTTATTCATGAGCACTTGCCAAGTACTCTCCATGAGAGCTTTCCCACATAATACACTAGATATCGAGCATCTTTTGGCATGATTGTAATCAGGGCTTTTTTTCTGGGAAAAGAGGTGGCGGAACTCAGTGGGTTGCCCTCGGAGAAAATGGTCACATGGCCGATGGCCCGTGCCCCCTGATCTCCAGACAGAGGGGAGTTTAGATTGCCCTACGCGCCACTCAGCGGCGCGTAGGGCATTCTAAACTCCCTTTTGTCTGGAGATCAGGAGGCAGGGCCACCAGCCATGTGACCATTTTCAAGAGGTTCTGGAACTCCATTCCACCGCGTTCCTGCTGAAAAAAAAAAGCCCTGATCATAATTGTAAACATAGTAAAACGCATTCATGAAAGCTGAAATGTACAGGCAGGAAAATTTTTAAATACATACAATCAGTGAACTGAGAAGAGGACAACCTTAATTTAAACAAGCGAACTAATCTTTGTTTAAAATAGCTCAGAGAAGATGAAAATAAATATCAATCAACCAACCAATAGTTATATCAATAATAGCATCAAAATATTAAGACACACCACAACAAAACTCGACTAAAATATCTCTAGTCTTCTACTAGGGCAACTAAAAGTCCAATCCTAAGTAGAGTTATACCCTTCAAAGTCCACTGAAGTCAATGGGCTTAGAAGACTGTAGCTCTGCTTATGTCGGAACTGTAAATTCTTTGTTCTACAAATTTTACATCTTTGCCTCAAAACAGACCTCCAAGAAAGAATTTCCAAACCTAAGGGCCAGTCTCAGAATGCCCTTCTATGCGGTCGGAGCTGCTTCCAGGTCGGAGCTGCTTCCAGCTGCTTTTTATTCTACTTTTCACCCCAGCAGTGAACATCAGCAGTGGCAGAACTATTGAAAGTCTACTCCAGACAGATTGTAGATTACAGTTGAGCATCAGAATTATGGCCCCAATATCAGTGAGGTCTTCATCAATGTACACAGACATCATTAGTCAAGTTTGCTCTTCTCCCTTTAGATGAGAAGCTTTAAGTAATGCTCATCACTTACAGAGTCATTTTGGACATATCTCCATGAATGAGAACAACCCTCCTTTGTTTAATTCACCAGGCAGTTTCAAGAAGAGTGCAGTATTTACCGATAAAATATTTTATCCATGGAGTTAACTATGGCTTTTTTGGTCAAGTTACAGATAACCTCCAGTTACAATGCCACTGCAAAACACAGACTGGTGTTCTTTTCATTCCCAATCATATCTGATACCAAGCCAGTTATTTCTGTGATAACAGACTAGCAATCTTATAAAACCTTGGCAGCAATTCTACTTGTTGCTGGGTGCAAATAAGGTTTGCTAAACAATAGGAGTCACACATGCACCAACACAGGTCCACCGTTCTTTGGTACCATCTAGCAACTCCAGTGTCCATATTATGCTCCAACATAGACATGGTGCTTTACAGAAGCAACTAGCAAAATGCACTGCCCAGACTGCCAAAGAGAAATGGGTGTGCAGAGTTTCTTATAGCTATGGGAGGCCTTGCAATTTTCAATTAGACTTCCATCCTGGCATTTTATCATCTGCAAAAATGATACTTTGTTAGACCTATTTTGTAATTCACTATTCAGTATGAATATCTAATTAGCCAGTAAGCCTTTCAATGCCAAGACCAGATCACTTGCTTCCAGTAGTTTTTGGAAACCTTGAAAGCAATAAATATTAGTGAAAAGAGATTACCTGTTCTGCCAGTGTTTCACTGTCTTTATGTTTCCCTCTAGACAACTGAATTCCTCCATTTCCGGATATTATAATGGTTGCAAAGCTCTCTTCTTCTGAAAGTTCTCTGCCAGGTTCCTTTACTTCAAACACTTCTGAATAGAAGGCAGACTGGAGAGTTTCCAAATTTATAAGATACTTCAGTTTCAGATTTCTGGCGGTTGCTTTGCACTGGCTGAACTGCTGAATAAATTTGCGAAATCTGTACCTTATTCTTTTTCGTGTGAGAATGTGGTAGTCTTGGATTTTTTCTCTGATGCATTTGGGCAAAAACATTTTGTAGCTGTGAATAAAAAAATCCATCAGGTGAGTGTTAATTTATACCTGAAAACCTCAGAAGTTGAATAATTCAAGATCTAATAATAACCCAAACCAGTACTAAATCCTAAAAAAATTTGAACCGAAAGCAAAAGACATTGAAATCAAAGTGCTGAATTCCAAGTTATTCTATTTACTGTTTACATTATATTGTCAAAACTTATATCTGCAATCATCAGAGCTGAGAAATGGTTTTAAACAAGAGAAAATCCAGGATTATCACAACAATAGGCTACAGAAGAACATCTCAGAAATCTAATTTGGCAATGGGACATTGAGTGGTCACAGCTGCAGTGGCTCCCTCATATCTGCCATTGATCAGTGCACCAGAGCCAGAGATACTCAGGCTGAGGAGTCCAGAGTTAGGATCTCTGATCAGCCACGGAATTTACTGGAAGACGTCTCTCTCAGCCTAGTCTACTTCACACACAAGATGGCTTTTAGGATATAATGAGGAGTCTATATAGGCTGCCCAGAACAGGAAAAAATACAGTACAGAAAAGAAAAATAAACTGTCATTTGTGTAATGGACAGTTTCCAATACTCATGAAAGCAGAACCATCTATGTTTGCACTGTTTTTTTCCACAGAACAGAACTCGAGAGGAAGGGATTAGCCTTGCAGTTTGAAGAATTTAGAGACCTCCTCCAT
Source organism: Eublepharis macularius (assembly GCF_028583425.1). NCBI lineage: Eukaryota > Metazoa > Chordata > Lepidosauria > Squamata > Eublepharidae > Eublepharis > Eublepharis macularius. The sequence continues at coordinate 103,617,385 of NC_072797.1, read as the reverse complement.
ATTCCACAAACTTCACTGACGTTGGATATCCCTGCTATGTATCTGCTAGAATGCTCTGGCTAGGTCACGTGAAGAAATTAACAGTCTGAGAACACCATCCTACAGGATTACAGGATAATTTTTTCTTTAAAAAAGTATGTGAGTAAGTATGATACTGAAAATTAACTACCTGACAGAATTGTAGATATCCAGTGGAGTTTGGTCCTTCTCTTTGGCCATTCTCATCATATCTAGAACAGCCATGCCGAGACACTCTTCTTGCGTTTCATGGCTAACAGACATCTTTATCCATCCATGGACAAAGTCTTCTCGCCACTGAATGCAAAAAGAAAGTAGAGAACTCAAGTTGAATGTAAAAAAGAGTCCAGTAGCACCTTTAAGACTAACCAATTTTGAATGTTTGTATGGTGCCTTGTGGATTAGAACCACCTTCCAGAAATTGTTAGAAAAACTTTCCAGAAATGGTCAAACTATTTTTTGGAACCCAAGAATCAGATTTCAACGGTTATCAATGATTTAGTGAACAAGCAAACCCAACCAAAGAAAACCCCTGGAAGGAATGGCTTAATCTTATCTGTTACAGCAGGCACTCAAAAACAAGGAGGAAAAGCCAGTGAGGTAGCCCCATCCAGGGACCTGCAGCCCTGCCATTTTTCCTTGATGGATAGAACGGCTAAGAACATATTTAGACTCTTCCCCATCCCTTTTGTCTATCCCCACAACATCTTCACAGGTAAATGTTGCATATATTTTCAGCTCTCTGGGCACAAATGGTACCTTCCTGTGTTCTAGATCACAGCCAGGTTTTCTACTGTACCTTACTATGGTATGCCACACATTCTTGTGATCTTGTGTTGCTAATTGCCTCTGGGTACTTCATAATAAGTAATGGAATATGTTAGCAAAGACTGGACCAAAATCATATTACTACCTATATGGTTAAAAGTAAGTTTCTAACAGTCCAAGAAGCAGAGTAAGAGCAGGAGCTAGTGTCTTAATGGCTGACAGCAGATGAAGAAGGCAACATGTTTATCCAGCTTCCAACAGTGTTCCCATTACTTTCTCCCACACAACTGAAAAATTGCAATTCACTAACTTTGGGGAAAGTAAAGTACTGCACTGGAGAATATGGTTGTCACAAGGACAGGACCTGTCTTGTGTCCACCAACAATGGGATTTTCAGGTGCTCGTTGACAGGAATCCTATAGAGAAATGCATGAATATATGCCTGTGCATAGAAATGAACTGTATTTATCAAGGATCCTTGTATAAAAATGATGAGCATTTTCATCATCACCAGGTGATATCAACTCACCTGCTAACTGTGAAACTGCTGCTAGATCTGTTTAAGATACTACAATACAGAGATACTAGTTAGGGGTGTGTGGTCTGGGCTGGGGGGAAAGGGCTGATTTTTGCTGTTCCAGCTAAATCCAGCTTTCTCGAATCAAATCAGAGAATCCCAGATCCAATCTAGGAACCTGGATCCAGATCCCCAGATAAATCCAGGTTAATCTTGGAAACATTGCTTCAGCCTCAAGTTGGCTCCTTCCTGGGCTTCTCCCTTATTTTTTTTCCCAAGAGGGGAGGGGGAGGGGGAGTGAGGCAAAGGCAGGAGTGAGGGGAAGTGAGGCAGGGAGGGTGAACTGAGTGGTCAGTCTGTGCAGAACTCTCCTGTATGGCTGGCTTCTGTTGGTGACACTGGTTCAGTTGGGCTAAGTTACAACAGTGTGCCTGCTTCAGTATGGCTTGGCTGGAATTTGCTGTTTTGACATGATTCTCTGGTTTGAATTTGGCTTGCTTGATTCTATTCCCTTGCTTCAGTTTTGCTGGGGTAGAATTCTTTGTTTAGACATGAGTCATTTGATGTTGGTCCTACTTACACTTTCGTTCTCGAGGAGTCCATTACCTTGCTTCAATTTGGTTCTGTTGGGCTTTCTCGGGGTTGAACTTGCATTTGGGAGAGTACCTCTGGCCAGTGGCAGCCTTGCCTCTGTGTGTTTCTGCCTGGGAGCCAGTTTGGAAACTTTCCCACCATAGGAAACAATGGAGAGTGGCTGGGCAGCATGCTCAGGGGGTAAATGGATTTGGGGGACACCAGTTTGGTTTTGTTGGGCTTTCTGTGTATTGAGCTTGCATTTCAGAGTGTGCCTTGGCTATGGCAGCCTTGCCTTGGTGTGTTTTGGCCTGAGAGCCAGCTTTTTTTCCCCTGCCACAGAAAACAATGGATGGTGGCTGGGAGCAACTTGCTCAAGGGGCACTTGGGTAGTAGGGAGCTTCAGTTTGGTTCTATTGGGCTTTCTGTGTGTTTGCATTTGGGAGTGAGTCTTGACCAGAGCAGTCCTGCTCCAGTGTGTTTCTGCTGCGCAAGTCAGTTTTGACTTTTTCCCCATAGGAAACAATGGAGAGTGGCCGGGTGCACCTTGTTCAGGGGTGCGTAGAATTGGACCCCGTGGTTCAATTTTCCTGAAACTTGGGGGGGGGGTAGGGGACAGTAAGAAGTAGGTTTCCTGCAAATGTGGTGGTGCTTGCTTGAAACATGAGCTCCCCCAGTCCCTGGACAGTTTTCTACATAGAAAATAATGGCCAAACAAATCCCGAATTCTCTAATCTTTCTGAACCAATTAGAGAATTTTACATGGATTTCAGGGAACATGGACTTTGTTTCCCTGAAACCTGGATCCAGATTGTCTAGATTTTTTTTTTTATGCACACCCCTAATATCAATTTCCCTGGGCTGAACTTGCATTTGGGAGCTCAATGTTAAGATACTTTCATAAGGACGCAGAATGAGTGTAATGGAAATTATATTATTTCATCTTTCATCCCCATAAAAGATGAACCAATACATTTATTTAATAGAATTGTTTTCTGTTTCTCCTGGGAAACTATCCATATTTGAACGAAGACTTCCAAAATCCAGCAGTAAACATGATGAAAAAGGACAGAAGGCACAAGCACATAGAGACTCAAATATTAAAGTACCAAAATCTTACCTGGGCAAATAAATAAGACATGACAACATCATCAAGAACGGGACTCTCTGCACCCCGAAAAACACCATACCGGTATGCTCGCGAACTGCCGTTAGAATACCAGTGAGGGAAATAAAACCTGTTAGGGAACATACTTTGTGTCATGTATCTATCTGGTTTGTTTTAAACAGACAAGCCCCAGAAATATGTTAACACAATTAAGATTGTCTGTATACAACATCAAAGCTTCCAGAACCTTTCATATAGTTCTATCTTGCCACCAAGTTCAGAATATTAATGTGTTTAGGTTTTAAAAAGCAAATTGCACAGATGAGTTTGAGAACTGATAGATGTCTCTTAGGACCAATTTACATAACCAAAAATCCTAGTCCAGGTCATACGTCAAGCTGAAAGTTCAAGGAAGCCAATTCATGACATGACAAAGACTGGCATTCCACAGGTCAAAAAAAGGACAATGTACTATATTATCAAATAATTATATATGAAGCATTAATCTGCTAGCTAGAACAAAGCACAGAATTGTGCTAATAAATGAGAGGGAAACATGTCATAGAAAACTCCAGAATGTAGTCCCACGCAGAAGCTTTACAAAAAAGCAAACTGTAACACCCTTATTTCAGCAGCAAATGCAATGAGTTCTGCGGCAATCCAAACTTTCTGGACATTTGGGAGCTGTGCCATTGTGAAGACAGCATATGCATTTGCTTCATGCTTCCTCCCAAACAAAGTGTTCCTAGGAATTGCATTACAACACAGGGCAAGTATAAGAAAGTGGACAACATGGCTTAACTGGGAAAGGGGAAGACAAGCAGCAGTTCTCTGGGAAAAGTTGGCAAGGAGGGCAATAATGGTATGTGACCTTTACTCAAGGAACAAGGTTGCCTCACTTCTGCCAATGTTATAATCAAACTCTCTGAAGTTGTGAAAAAGGATAGATCTGGACTTCACAAAACTGCAGGAAATATTTTTAAAAGTGAAAGTCTGTTTCATGTTGGTACTGCAACTCAAATCATAATATACACCCACATGATTCAAGAGACTGTTTCAGGTGACAGCACATATTGATCCAGTATTTCAGACAGCTCTTGCATTATCTATGTTGCATTTTGGACATACCCACACTCCATGGGATTTGCCAAAGAGCAATGTTTACTGTGTTGGTTTTATAAGGCTGGAAATCCAGTTCTCACCTTCAACCTCAACAAGAGTCTAGTCTGGCAATATATCCATCAATGACATATACAAAAAGAAAATGCTTATCTTGCACTTTAGAATTCAAATGCTGAAACTTCCAATTCCAAATCAGGAAGTCCTTGTTATGATTTCATGTAACAGAGAGGAGGCATCCTCCTAAGTCATTACTTCTTTTTTAAATATTCTATTCAGATGTTTGGAGACATCTTTTGTTTTGTTATAGTTAATTCAAGAGCATACATAAGAATTGTGAGCTTATTATTACAGTTAATATTGAATATTAAGTGGCCAATTACTATGCAATGAAGCAAACATGACAGACTGTAACCCCTAAATTACATCAAAAGGGAGGAGCCATATATGTATGGTAGAGCTGGCTCTTTGCATGTACCACATCATATAGCCATGGCCTCTCCAGTTAAAAGCAGCTAGTAGCAAGACGGAGAAGACCTCTGCATGAGACCACAGAAAGCTGCTGCCTGCCACAGTGCTGAGCTGGACGAGCCTCTGTTCACTACAGATTCATAGGTAAAAACAGGTAGCAGTAACGCAGCTTAAACAACATTCAATACAGGTGAAAGACAACCCATTCATTAATACAACAATGGAATGAAAAATTTCTTATTCAGAAGAGGAGGATATTCTTTCCAGATGGATAATTCCATTTGTCTAAGATGTCTTTTATACCTCTGAGTAGAAGGAATAACCACAATAAGGCCAATGTTCAATTCCTTTCCCTCTGACAGCTATTCATTGCTGGTGTTGACCATATGAAACAAGAGGCTGCATGTGCCCACATTGCTCTGGAGGAACTGCTTTACTTTTAGAAATAAGCAGTGATTTACTGTTTTTCATAATGCTACACGCTTCTGCATGACAAACATTGTAATTCTGAGCCACTTCTTCAGAAACACATTCAAATGGAACCAGCCACTAATAACCCACAGTTCCAGCATTTAAGTGGTTTGTGGATAATGCTAAGAATCAGAACGGCATGAGATGTGTTTTCTCCTCTGTTGTTATTCATACAGCAAACCTCCGAGTGTCACAGAAAACCAGCTTACTTCACAGAGGAGTAAGTAAGGGTGTCGAAGTCAAACCATCCTCAGATTGTGAACTATTCTGGGGCATGCACCTGCCTAATTATCTGCATAATGTGCACGCGATAAGGCTGGTTACAGAATGAAAAGACATGGGCAAACAGCATTATTCTTATGTATAATTCCTTCTGACAATTAAGATATAACTAAAACCATGGTAAAAAGTAAAGCAATCGCTGAATTATATTTCAACAGTTTTTAAAGTTTTAATTAACAAACAACGTGTCTAAGATAGAGTGTTAATGTTACCTTATTCGGTACAGTATGGTGTCATTGGCGGAGCCATCTATTTGGAAGGTGTGGTTTGGAGGATACCAGCATCTATCTTTCTGGTTCATTAATGCAAACATGTTATGGTACACTGGCAATATACCTGGTAAAGCAGAACAACATATTTTGAGACATTTTTTTTTAAAATCATCATACAGACATCATCACACATACCTCTTAAGAGGCTGCCACGGACAAACCTAAGCAAGCAATCAAAGTATACTGAATTTAATTCAGGGTAGAAACACAAAACAACTGTGAAACAAAAACAGCCACTGAAGCGAGGAGGATGAGACAGGCTTGCCTATCCCTTAAAGAGTATTTATATATAAACTAGCAGGATTTCCAAGCATTTCTTCCAACACTGGCTTCAACTTTAAAATGATATAGATATTCACCTCCAAGCAGGCAGCTAATGGGAATGAGACAGTCTTTTCCATGAATCAAATCTGTATTGTTAAAATCACATCTCAACGAAGAAAGGGGAGGGGGGAAACTGAGAAAAGGGATTGTTTGGGGGGGGGGGCTACAGATGCCCCTAGTATTTCAGTAGAGGTTAGGTTCCCCCCCACAAAGATATAGCTTTGAGAAATTTTAAACTTATCCTAGGCTAATGATATCTTAATGGCATATTCTGGTACTACTTTGAAAATCAAATGACTCCAATGGTTTGTAGTCGGCAGGGGGCGGGGGGAGACAACCAGTCCTTTGCCAATTCTCCCATAGCCATATTAGTGACCACTAAAAAAATACACACTACATAAACTTGCACCAGAACAGGTCCTAAGTAATCAATTTTCTGCTTTTGTTTCACTGCCTTTTTCAATAGCAAGAAAGAAACAAAACTAGGCTCCACTGTGTATTAATGGAAAACACCACAGAAGCAGAGTTTAAGTGAGAATAAATTATTAAATAGGTAAGTCGTAGATATTAAAAGAAGCCCCTTCATGAAACACATTGTATGACTTCTAACTAAGGAAGCTGTCAGAAGGTATGCCAAAAAAAAAACCATCTGAAAGAGGCAGTGTTGTGCAGTGATTAGTGTTGGACTAGGATCTGGGTGTGCCAGGTTCAAATCCAATGGAAGCTTGCTGGGTAGCCACAGGACAGTCACACACGCTCAGCCTAACCTACCTTTCAGGGTTGTTGTGAGGAAAAAACAGGAGAGAGGATAAGTAAGCTGTCTTGGGTCCCCACTGGGGAGTAAGGTGAGGTATAAATGAAATAAATATTGGCCATAACCTGGTAGGTTGTGGTGTACAGGAAGGATCTAGCCAGCAGATGGTTGCCATCTAGCTTGCCATTCATCCTCTCCCATTCCCCAATAGTTAGCTGCTGCATTATGTCCCAAGGTCAGTTCTACAAAAGTAAGGAGGGCAGTTGGTGAGGAAGATCTTTGGGGGAAAAGCAAACAGGCTGCCACCGACTTCCATATTTCCAAATTATCCAAAAGGGGAAAGAGAATGTGGGGACAGCTACAATGCCTTTGTCTACCTTTACTGTTTCCTTCATGGGCATTTTTTGCCTTCTGTCTCTACATGAGAGAATAACCAGATGTTCTGAAACCATGCTCTGATTGTAATCAGACTAGATCTATTCAAATTTCTGGCTGAATCATAGTCATATAAACAATACGTCTCCGAAAAACCACTTCTAACTTTTTTTTTAGGAACCACTTTGCTACTTTATCCTTCCCCAACACAAAATGCAGGAATCTCCCATTAGTTAAGATTGGACACATTTATATTTTATTTTTAATCTTTAATATTCAGAAATATGTAACATTACTGATCAACAAATGTGTGAAATGAAATAAATTATGAAACATATTATGCAGAGGCAAATCCAAATATGCTCTCGAGCTTTCCAGAACTTCTTCTCCCAGTGTGCTCTGTTCCATCTCTTGTCACACTCTGTGACCCACTTGCCAGAGAGTCATGGCCTACTTCTGGGTTCCAAATCACAGTTTAAGAACCACTGAACTGGACAAATCCTTTCATTCCAAATAGTTACGAGAAAATAATAATAATAATAAAATTCAATTTATATACCACCCTTCAGGACAACTTAACACCCAATCAGAGCAGTTTAAAGTATGGTTGTTGGGGGTTTTCCGGGCTGTCTTGCCGTGGTCTTGGCATTGTAGTTCCTGACGTTTCGCCAGCAGCTGTGGCTGGCATCTTCAGAGGTGTAGCACCAAAAGACAGAGATCTCTCAGTGTCACAGTGTGGAAAAGATGTAGGTCATTTGTATCTACTCAGGAGGGGTGGGGTTGAGCTGAGTCATTCTGTAAGAGTTTCCCAGGGTGTGGAATGCTAATGGCGGGAGGCTTCACTGTATCCTGAGGCGGTTCTTTTGCATATGGATTGGTGCTTGATGTGCTAATCTTCTCTGCAGGGCTATTGTCGGGTGTGGAGTGTTTTGTTGGCCTGGTGTTTTTCAGAACTGGAGCCCATGCTCTGTTCATTCTTAAGGTTTCTTCTTTCCTGTTGAAGTTTTGCTTATGCTTGTGAATTTCAATGGCTTCCCTGTGCAGTCTGACAAAGTAGTTGGAAGTGTTGTCCAGTATTTTGGTGTCCTGGAATAAGATACTGTGCCCTGTTTGAGTTAGGCTATGTTCAGCCACTGCTGATTTTTCAGGCTGTCCAAGTCTGCAGTGTCTTTCATGTTCTTTTATTCTTGTCTGGATGCTACGCTTTGTGGTCCCGATGTAAACTTGTCCACAGCTGCAGGTGTGGACAAGTTTACATCGGGACCACAAAGCGTAGCATCCAGACAAGAATAAAAGAACATGAAAGACACTGCAGACTTGGACAGCCTGAAAAATCAGCAGTGGCTGAACATAGCCTAACTCAAACAGGGCACAGTATCTTATTCCAGGACACCAAAATACTGGACAACACTTCCAACTACTTTGTCAGACTGCACAGGGAAGCCATTGAAATTCACAAGCATAAGCAAAACTTCAACAGGAAAGAAGAAACCTCAAGAATGAACAGAGCATGGGCTCCAGTTCTGAAAAACACCAGGCCAACAAAACACTCCACACCCGACAATAGCCCTGCAGAGAAGATTAGCACATCAAGCACCAATCCATATGCAAAAGAACCGCCTCAGGATACAGTGAAGCCTCCCGCCATTAGCATTCCACACCCTGGGAAACTCTTACAGAATGACTCAGCTCAACCCCACCCCTCCTGAGTAGATACAAATGACCTACATCTTTTCCACACTGTGACACTGAGAGATCTCTGTCTTTTGGTGCTACACCTCTGAAGATGCCAGCCACAGCTGCTGGCGAAACGTCAGGAACTACAATGCCAAGACCACGGCAAGACAGCCCGGAAAACCCCCAACAACCATCGTTCTCCGGCCGTGAAAGCCTTCGACAATACAAGTTTAAAGTATGTTATTATTATCCCCACAACAAAATAGACATGAAGGCCCCAAACAACGATTTGGGAGAGTCAGTTGAATAATAAGAAGAAAAAGAAGTCCAGTGGCACCTTAAAGACTTGAAACATTTATTCCAGCATGAGCTTTCAAGAGTCAAAGATCACTTCTTCAGATGTAGTGATCCATGACTCATGAAAACTCATGCTGGAATAAAATTTTGTCAGTGTTTAAGGTGCCACTGGGCTTCTCTTTATTTTGCTACCACAGACTAATATGGCTAACCCTCTGGAACAATCCGTCAAATAATCCAAGGCAAAAGCTCCCATCAAATCCCCTCCTGTTTCCCATTCCAAAGTCAACAGAGGTCAAAGAGCCTATTATCAAGCTACTGTTTCAGATCCAGCCCAGGCATCCTTCAGGAAGACCCATGATTTTTATTAAAAAAATTAAATGGTGTCAACTAAATTTAATAGTAGTTTATTAAAATATCTGACTTATTTATGATGGGTATGTTTCCTTCCTGTACAGTTAATGTATTTAATGTGCTGGAGAGAAGGAGGCATAGTATAGCACATCAGTGGAAGCTAAGCAGGGTCAGCAACAATTTTTGTCGGGAAAGGAGCTTAAGTACATATCCACAAAAATGATAAGCTAATCATAGGTAGAATGTAGTTGAAGGGAATGAATGTTTAGTGGTAGCAGAAGCAGCAGCTAATATGGCAGCAAGACAGCAGAAGCAAGTTTCAGATTAGAAAAAACAGGGATTTTTTTCAGGGGGAACGTGGTGGAACGGAGTTCCGGAACCTCTTGAAAATGGTCACATGGCTGGTGGCCCCGCCCCCTGATCTCCAGACAGAGGGGAGTTTAGATTGCCCTACGCGCCGCTGAGTGGCGCATAAGACAATCTAAACTCCCCTCTGTCTGGAGATCTGGGGGCGCGGGCCATCGGCCATGTGACCATTTTCTCCAAGGGCAACCCGCTGAGTTCCGCCACCTCTTTTCCCAGAAAAAAAGCCCTGAGAAAAAATAAAAGGTGCTGTAAACAGAAACTGGCACAAGACATAAAGTCTCTTGCATCATATAAGGATGGTATATACATAATAAGGCTTGACAATTAATTGCACACAATTATCAAGTAAGAGGAGAAGAAAGTGACTAAGATGGACAGACTTTGCTTCCTCACTGGGTATTAATGAAGGGGAGTATTGTATTACACCAGAGCTGCACATCCAACTCATACGTTGTGTTCTTTTAATACTCACATTTCCGTTAAGGCTCTAAATGAACCCTTGGAAACAGATATACAAAAGCAGCAAACTCATGAAATCTTTGCCAAATTCTCTAGGTGTAGACCAAGCAACACACATTTCCCGAGAGAAATAGATGTCTCTTACAAGATGTCCCAACACAAAGAAAAGTTGTGATGCTGCATGGTGCCCATAGGAAAATGTTAGCATGGACTAGGCTGTATATAGATAACTACAAGCCATTTCCAGGATTATGAAAGAAATCCTGAGGATAACACTACCTGTGTGTATTAGTTTACATTTTTCTTCATTTGTTGTAGCCATAAGCACAGCAGAGGGGATAAGAGCTTGTTTCCCTTTTTACAAAATAAGATCAACCACAATGAGGGGCAGTCTGATTTTGACAAGGTGAATGGTCCAAATCAAGACACACAAAATCTGGGAGAAACTCTGTTCAGAAAGGCATGAGTGTACCTAAGGTACCGGGAGAAGGGGGATAGGCATCCCTAGGAAAGGCTACCGCTGGACAAAGGAAAATTCTGATGCAGGAACACTATTTACTTTCATCAGGAAGTATTCGCAGGAGTGCAAAACAGAAAACATGCCTATCAAAGATTTAACTGAATTTTATTTTGCAGTGAACCACTCTTCAGCACTCACTGTTGCAGCAATCAATTGCTGAGCAAAGGTGACTTGTGATTTATGAGTCACTTTTGACACTGAATTGGCAGGGTGGTATTTAAGCACATACAGAAAGATGAGCCATTTAAAGAGCCATTTATCTCAGTTCTCATTAATCACTGCTAAGGGGACGGCAGAATGAGCTTACACTGCTTGGACTAGAGATCAGCATTTAGTATCAGAAAAACAGGCTCAAATGGTGATTTTCAATAAATTAAAAGGACTACTTTACAGATTATAAATTGATTGATTTTTTTCTATCTGAATATATTCTGAAAAGTATGCTTTCTGAAACACTTTACCACCACCAATAAACAATCCAGAATTCACTAGCAGTTGACCCAAATGGGTTTTTTTTGGAATGACTGTGTAGAAATTTGATGTTGCAATAAGCACACTAGACTGTTAACAAATCTGAGGAAGAAACTTTGCTTCAGAATGAATCTGTATGTAGCCATGATCAATTTAGTCTTCCATGTAAGTACAAAGTGGTTCACTGATATAGCAAAGAATAATGTAATGTCATAATGTAATTGCCCCTCAAAGACTTAAGGCTGTGCATTATATTTGATACAGGAGGCATCAATGTTGTACCACTGCTTTCAGCAAATGCACAACGTGTAGCATGAACATACACATGAGATATTTATAGAACCTTCCTTGGGTTTTCTTTCCAGATTTTGGAGTCCTGTATTACTAGAAATATTTACAAGAACAAAACTCAAACACTCTAGAAACATTTTAAAGCCGTATGATACATTTTATCAGGACGAAACAAAATGACACAAAACAATTTACCAGCTTTGTTTCGTTTTGCTTGGTCCTCACAGAAGATTTTAAGTGGCTTTTGCTTTGGGGTTTTAAAGACTTCTAAGGATTACCTTCAAAGTCCTTTAAAATGGAGATTTAGGAAACAAAGGTTTGACTCCACTAGAAATTTCCATCCCCAGAGTGCAATTTCCTCACCTCCCTGATGTACAGGGGAATCCCAGGAGAGGATATTCAAAGGTCTGCTAAAGGAGTGAGGAACTGGCAAAAGTGCTCCCCGTTTCTCTTTGTGGAAATCATCTGCTGCATCCAATCCAAATTCTATAACCTGCATAACTTGTCTTCTTCCCCCAGACAGATTTATTTACAGACATGTTTACGACTTGCAAAGAGGCTTAAAACTGGTCTCAATGTGCTCACTATTTGTCAAGTTTCACTCAGACTCAAGGAAGGGTCTGAAATGTTCACCAGCACACACAGATGCTGGCTTGAAATACAAGAAAACCTCTGTACATAAATTTCAAATTCTGTACTCCTGTCCCCAGATCTGTGTCCTGCTTCAGCATTCCAACTGCAGAAGCAGCACTGGCAGAGAGAACGTCTGTGAGGTAAATACATCAAGTACTCTCAAGCAAATTAGTGTTTTTGATCCCTCAACCTAATTACGTATGTACTACATTCCGTGAAAGAATACTGCTGGCAATCCAAAGAAATAACATTTGAGAACATCATATGCATTTAAAGAAACACCTAGGCAAACATTTGCCATATCTACATTGAATAGACTTCACTGAAATATTTCAAAGTTCAATCTCATCTGTATGGTCTTGTAAACAGCAGTCTTCCTGTAAGGCACAATAATCCTGCTTCAGTATAATAAGAAAGCAAGATTGATCTGTCTTGCTTTATATTTTGATTCTGTACAGAACACTCTTAGTCACTGGTTAACTTTTTTAAAAATTAAGTTTAGAAAACAGTATCTTGTCTTAGTTTATACCCGCAGAAATTACAGCCAAAGATAAATTTTAGTCAGAAGCAAGCACTTCTGTAAAAAACAAAACAAAAAACTATTAGTACCTAAGATGGCTGACTACAACAGATTAGATATTAATTAATATACCAGAGTGCAATGCAGGCTACTCATTAGCAATAGCCAAGTCTGAATTGGCAAGGAACAATTTATTTGCTTATTGAATTTATATATTGCTTTCAAAGTAACATTCTAAAAAGCACAACTGAAAAACAATAAATGCTGGAGGAAAGGAACAATAAGCTATAGGTGTGTCAAAGCTTGATTAAGGAGTATCAACCAGGCTATTGCTACTCTCTTGAACGGCCTCAGGAGGATGTAAGTAGAGAACATGCAGTTCTCCAACTGGGGAATATTGCACCTACTCATTTCTGCCTGCCGAACAGCTAAAGTGGCATTAATGCCCGCTGTCCAAACAGCAAATCTGCAAATTCTCCATTTTTAAAAAAGTTTTATTGTTGTTCACAACAGACTGAAAGTCACAAATACAGTTCCTACTGCAATCTCTGCAAAGCGGTCATGTTCCTAATGTTCCATCTTCTTCTGTACAAAATAAAACTACAAAAAGGACAAGCAATATGACTTGCATTCACATAGATTCCTACAAAACAGATGAAACAAAAAACACAGGCAATTGCCATCGTCAAAACCACAAAGATGTTTTTATTTGCTGGACGATGTGAAAAATTTGTGCGGGCAAACCACAGGACAGACAGACAGCAGAGTTAAAAAATACAATTATCTCCGGTCATGCTCCAGTTCTTCTGTTCGCTGCCATATCTACATTTGAAACACGAAGCAGCTGTCATTGTTGGTATCTTTCTTTCAAAGATATAAAGAGTGTTGTATCTGGGATAATCTGTTTTATTCCTGTGGCAACTCTTTGGTAAAGTGTAGGAGGGGATCCAGGAAGAGATCCAGCTACATTGCAGCAAGCATGGATTCACCCTCCTGCAGCATTCTTCTGCTTCTCCCTCATTCTGTTCCTCGGTGCTCCCCTTTCCTGGAAACAGCATTTTTGATGGGCGAGTACCACAAGGAGAAGTTTCACTTTACTGACAGAAATCCCTTCAAACATTTTGCATGCAATCCAAAGTCTATGCATTGAGTTTCCCAAAGTATATATCATAGTTCAGAGCTGTTAACTCCTTTTGATTTTCATCCTTTTAGCATTCAAGTTCATACAGTTACTTGTGTCTCTGTGGTGCATCAGCCACTGGAGGAAGAATGCGGGCCCCAACTATGTTTGGTCAACTTAGACATCATGCCAAACCACAGTGAGTAAAAACAAGGCTCCAATTTTGGTCTGCCAATCAATCAAACTAATGTAATTCTTCTGCCAAGCTATAATCAAGCTTCCTTAACCATGATTGAAAGGATTTCAATGAAACCTTAGGCTTTTCACCAAGGCCATCCAGTGAGCTTCAAGGCTGAGAAAAGACCCAGACCCATGTCTTGCTGGTCCAAGCTCAACACTATCCCCTACAACACACTGGGCCTATGGCAGGCTTGGAATGATTTCTAGTTACAAAGATTAATCACACAACTCCTTTGCTATATTCACATCCCCATGTTTTAAAAAAAAATTACTTGGAAAAGTACAGATGGAAGCAGTGGGGAGCCATTGAAGACAGAACAAATGGAGTAAGTTCCAGAGTTGGTGAACACAGAGCATTTTCTTTCTGGACAAAGCTCATCAGACTTGATTTCAAAGTTGGACTTCTATTTCAACGTAAACACATCAAGGGTCTAAGGAAATATCTTACGTTCCTGCTGTGTTTGCTTCTAGGGAAGAAGGTGGGGTGGACTAGCAGAAAGGCTAATATTAGGAATAATCCAGTCTTTCCAACAACTTAAAAAATTTAGCACACCTGCTCAAGCATTATCTTTGATATCTGCCTCCACAGCTAAAGAAAGAACTATACAGGAACTACCACGCAAGAGCGTGGAGCAACAACACATTTCAAAGATACATTATGCTAATTATAGCTGTCTCGTGGAAAGGTGGGGTACAAATGGTTTTATTTATTTGTGTACCTGGTGACAGGCAGTCTTAGATTAAGTCTAAAAACCTCTTGAATCTTAATAAAATATTTTAACAAATGTTTCTACATATGACCTCTTTTAGTGGCAGCAATAGTTCTTTTCACAGCTTACCTATATTAGCATGTGAACTGGAAAAAAACAAAGTTTAAGACAATGCTCACATTTTCCCTTGAAAATGGATGGGGCCTTCCAGTAGTCTGAAGTACTAAAGGAGGGCTGCCTTTCTGCAATCTCATTTGCTCCTTTAGAGAGAAAAACCAAAACAGAAGCTGGCTCTACATCCCACACCACGTCTTCCGTTGCAGCTACGGTTCTCTTTTGAAAGTTTTTGTTCCTCATTTGATCTAGCAGTATGAGGAACATACTTCCAAGAGATATCCACAGTTACTGAAAAGGATAGACTGATGTGAGCAGGGGTAGCAGATCTTGCTGCTTTTTTCTCCTCAAGCAGAGGAATGGTATTTTTTTTTATTTTACTCCATTTGTACCCTACTTTTCTCCCTAATGAGGATCCAATGCAGCTTGCAGAATTCTCTGCTTCTCCATGTTATCCTCACAACCACCTTGTGAAATAGGTTAGGCTGAAAGTATGCGATAGCCCAAGGTGACCCAGTGAGCTTCCGTGGCAGAGGAGGAATCCTAGTCCAACAATATAACCACTCCTTCCAAACACCTTGATAAGGAACTCCCATACAAACACAAGTTGAAGGGAAAGTATGAATTAAGCCCGCCAAATACCATTCTGATTCATGTTCCTTGTTAAATGATAATGAAAATGCAGGCCAGAGTGGCTCAACTAGTTAGGAAATTGTCCATGATCTTACCACAAGCCTTACAGGCAGCCATACAGATCTCTTCTGCAACATATTCTCCAGCTGGAAATAGTAGATAATCGCCTTCCACCTTCCCTGGGGAATGATAAAGATAAATCCGAAGCAGCGGCTCTCTCAGTCTGTTGTCTGAATTCCCAAGGATGCCACCATTCTGGTGAACAGCGGATGATGTCGTCCCTTCCATCTCTGTAATTGTAAGACAGGCCATCGTATCTTTACTATACTTTCATAGCATATTTCTGCAAGAAATACAGAAAGAATCTAATGATTAAAAGTTACATAAAACGTTCTATAAAAGTACAGGTCTGCAACACTTTCTCCCCTAGTAGCATTCATAAAGCAACAGAGAACCTGTAATTCAATAGCACTGAATTTGTGTGGCACAGATGAGGATTTTAAGATTCTGTGCAACATTTAAACTACTGTTGTAAAGGCCTCAAGGTAGGTGCTCCTCACTGAGAGAGCCAAGCTACAAGTGCCTTTTTTCACGTGGAGAAAACTTGATTGTTCTCGCAAGTTTTCCTGGGAAGTGAAGTCCGAGTGTCCTTCCCCTCTCTGTTAGAATCACTGCCTGAAGAGCCAGAGAAAGCCGGCATCAGCAGCTTTTGCAAATCATTCCTCCAGTCACAATCCTGCTGGACAAGAGGGCTCCCAACGATTGTTTGGGGGCAGGCAGCTACTACTTTCTTCCTGGGCGTCCTGCTCCTGGGGAGCTGCTCTGGAGAAAGCTGCCGTGTCGGTGAAGCTCCAGCCGCAGCAACAGCGGAAGCATCTGCTGCTGCTCTAACATGCCCTCATTCCAGTTTTTCTCCAGGAGCTCAGGAGCAGGGGAAGGGCATGTTAGAGCAGCAGCAGATTCTTCCACTGTCACTGCGGCTGGAGCTTCACCGACGCAGCAGCTTTCTCCTAATATAGTGATTTTTAAAGTCTACGTTGACCTTTACTTTATCATACCACAAATAAGCATGCCATCCAAATATCAAGTCAAGACCTTCCCAAAGTCAAGAGCGAATCATTTCTCAGAAGCATCCATTCCTTCATCTACATTAAACATGAGGAAGCGAAATATAACTTCAAGTCTGGTAAACCTAAGCTGCCTCTTTCCTTTGCGCTGGAAGGTTCCGTGTGCTGAAAAAACTACACAAACTAATTCTAAGAAAAATACTGTTCTTAACTGAAAACTGGAAGTTTTTAAAACACAGAAACAATTCCTTAAACTGTAAATTCTCATTCTTCTTTTCAAGAACAAGCATATAAACAAGTTTCTCAGTTCAGAAGTTTCGTTTTTGCATTAAAAAAAACATCAAATGGGCTTAGATCCTCTTTTCGTTTACTTCCTCAAAATAAAAATATTGCAGAACTATTACCAAACTGCTGAAATAACAATAAGAGATCTTCTTCACTATAATGATACATTTTCTTAGATAAAAAAATCTCCAGTGTATGGCTCTCCAAACACCTAAATGTTTTAAACTTGGCGTCTAGGATTCCCCCCCCCCTCCCCCAAGGAACATAGCGTGCATTTGGACACATGCAAATTCTGGTTAGTCTGCATTTCGTGTACCTAAGACCACAGTTTGTTCATAAAGCTGAGTTACTCTGCCATTTGCCTCCTTCTTCATCTTAAGCAAAATCCCCAGGTGCTATCCGACACTCTCCCCCATTGCCAGATTGCTGGCAAAGTCTCACCACAGATGCCTCACACTATTGGTAAGCTCCAGAAAAAGGGGAGGGAGAATCCTAGGGCAAGCCCTGCCACTTCAATCTCCCTCTTGGCTTAGGGTGTCTTTCATCCCCTTTCTGTCTAGCTTTCACTGAATTTCTACTTTATTTTTTTTTTACTGTGGAACAAAGTAGATCTTTTACAAGTCTCATACCCAATCCTTTTTCTTTTGCTGTTTCACCTCATTCTTCAACCTTGTATTTTGCCAGACAGTATACGTTTAGCAGGAATCCCCTTATGTCTTATTCTTCCTGAACCCAGGTATAAAGAGGGGATTGAAGGGGGAGTTCTCTTTACAGGAAGGAAGGGCAGGTGGTGAGTTATGAACTGCTTTTGACAGCAAGAACATCTTGTGTAGAGGAATTTCTATTATACACATTGGCAAACTGAATGAAAACCATGCAAGTATTGCAAATCTTTTTATCCTGCTTTCTTTTACATTTTCCCTGCACAGAGGTTGTAGTCTCTGAAGCACAATTCTGCTTGGTGAGACAGAAGAATAGTCCTATATGAAATGTTGGCTGCAGCTGTCTAATATACACGTTCTAAATAAAGCATGAGAAAGCCAATTGTTGATGTTTTTTTCTCCCTGGCAGATTTTTCGAGATAAATATGTTGTCTCGTTTCATAATACAAACCACTTTTCCCTAATACTTCACTCACAGATAATGAGGTAATTAAAAGTGTTTATTTATGCTGTATTACTTATTCCAGCTGCACTATAACTTAAAAGCTAGCAAAGTCCAGTGAAGACTGTAAGTAGGGCAGGTCCAATCCACTGCCCAAAGGACCAAAGGGCTCACATGGTGGGTGCCAGACAGGTCACTGGGGCTCGGCTAAATAATGGGCAACAGGGCAGCTCCTCGAGGCTGCAACCTCACACAGTCCCACCCCTTGAAGGAGGAAGGAAAGAAGAACAGGCTGTGATGTCACTCACATTCATCTGGGGCTTGGGTAGCTGGTGTCCAGGGGCAGAAACAGCTGTGGCCCATGTCACATGGGGTGAAGGCCACCCCTTGCTCGCCCCTGCCAGGGAGTAGTAACAATTATTTTGGGCCCCCATCTTGGACTTTTGCCCAGGGCCCCAAAATCACTAAGACTACTCCTGGCAAGCTCTAAACTGATGGTAGTCTGTGTTATTGCCCACAGAGCAGTACACAAAGACTCAAACCTGCTGAGCCTCAGCAGTGCTTGTGAGCAGCATATGGCACCTATCTGGGAGAGTAAAATACCTTGAGCCATCCCTGCCTATGACAAAATAAGCCAGAAAGAACATGACTGTAATTGTAAACAGCAGGCCCAAATCTCCTCCTCCTCCTCTCCCCAGTATTGTTATATAATGTTACTACACAGAGATTTCCTGTCGCCACTAAGGTTGTCTAAATGGAGTTGAGGAAATCGAACAAGAGACGGGGAACTCACAGGGCAGCAGTATCACATATTAAGCATTCCTAGACATTATTATTAGGAAGGAAAAGACAATGGGCTGCTAGGTTCTGCACTGTGTCTTCCATTATATTTATTTCTGGCCAATGACTTTTTAGGATACTTCATCAAGAGTAAATTAAGGGCACCATTACACGTGACATGATTTGTAGGTAATCAAAGCACTCCATAAAAATCCACTTAGCTAAGTAAATCAGAGTGTACTTTGCAAATTCTCTTCTTTATTAACATAGTAACAATTCCCATAACACAGTTTCCTATATATTGCCATCCATGCCCATTTGACACTGCCTTAACTAGTGAGTGACTTAAACAGAAGCTCCTTGATTTCCTGTCTTGCCACATAAAATCTACACTGAAGTGGCCTGCACTCTTTGAAACAAGTAAGTATATGTATTGCCAACACTGCCTACACATGAACAATTAAAAGGGACTGGGAGGAATACTGTGAAGTGTATTTGATGCCAGTGTAAAGACTTAAGTTGGGCTTGCATCCAAATTGCAAAACATTAAAGGATGGTGGGGAGAGAAATTAAGAGTGCAACTGTAAAGCAAGGTAGCATCCTTCTAAATCCATTGACTTCAATGGATTTAGAAGGGCTAATTGGGTTTAGGATTGCGTCGTTGGCCATTGAATATGAATACATAGTGCATGGGGAAATCAATGAAAACCCCAAGGATAAAGAATAGTTTTAAAATATTTGTTTCCAAATAACAGAATAATTTTGAACCAGTGGCACAAGTATTACGCAAAGGATTATTGCTTAATTTTGCAGATATTTTCCTATGTACACATTTTAAAACATACAGCACATGATGAATTAAATGATGAATAAAAGAAAAGCTTTTACCTTTCATTTACTTTCTAACATAAAAAAGAGACCAAGTATTCTAGCTCAAATGGCAACAATGAGACTTGCTTCCATTTAGGCTTAGGGCATCTGTCAAACTGGATGAGACAGAGAATGTCCTTAACCAGAAAGTAAACTAACATTTTCATTCCATTTATCATGAAATATTGACCTTTTAATGAAAGAACCTGTGGTATTATCTTATTGCCCTTCATTTTGTTCATATATCATTTACATTATGGAATTAATGTTTCTTCTCAGGTTAGCACTGAGTAACACTGGAACCTTGAATAAACAACTGTAGAATTCAGCAGTTACATAAGGAGAAAAAGAACTTGTTATTCAGCTGTTCTGGATTTAAGAATGCCACTTGCCGATTCACCTGATTACTGAACATGTTAAGTCTTATAATGTATGTGAAGTTCTTGAGTAAGTGCATCTTAGTGAACTCCAGTATGTTTCCAATTTTCTCTACATATTGCAGAAATTACCAGCAGTTTAAAGGAAAAACACAAAAGAAGTTACCCATCTCATTTTATCAATAACTGCTGGTGCAATGAGTAATAATTATAAAACTTCTTTTGATACATACTATCATTCCAATAGATCAGCTAGGAACAGCACTCTGGCAATCTTTGCTTTCTTCTTCACAGGAGGGGAGGAGCATGTCTTCCAAACCCTAATTAAAATATGGATTGCAAAGGGCTCTAATACACAGCTGAGTAGTTTATCAATATAAGTTCCTGTGGAAGAAGGGTGGGGAGTTGCCTCACTCCTCATCTGCCAGCCCCAAACAATGCTGAACAGCATCTTTTAAGTAGGGCTGTGCTTTGCCTGCCCCTTGGTACTGGCTCTGCCCCCTTACTTGTTGTCCTCTCTACCTTCAAGCTCTGGCCCCACTTCATGGGGAAGGGGTTCCCCATGTCAATCAAACTTCCCCAGTGTATTTGTACACAGCCACATGCATATCCCTGGCTTCTTCAATAGCAGAGCTTATCCTTTTCCTTCCTGGGGAGTCCTGACTGTGGCCCTCCTGGCATGACCCAAACAAAGTCCCCAAGTTAAACCCCTTTCTGTTCACTCAAAATATTAATATTTCCACTCTCTCCCTGAAAAAAACTTCTCATTTCCCCTCTTTATTCTTGCCTAACCATTGCAGTGTAATTGATTTCCTTCTCCATCCCTACTAACCTAGAAGTTATATTGCTGTAAAGAAAATGTAGAAGGTTCCTATTCTCCTGTTAGCAGCCATCGTATGCCTCCAGCAGCCAACCTGCTTTCCCCTTCACCTTGCCATAGCACAAGTGTATCTGCAATA
Organism: Eublepharis macularius; assembly: GCF_028583425.1. NCBI lineage: Eukaryota > Metazoa > Chordata > Lepidosauria > Squamata > Eublepharidae > Eublepharis > Eublepharis macularius. The sequence goes on along the minus strand of NC_072797.1, from coordinate 103,596,486 downwards.
TTCAGTATGTCTGTAGAAAGATAGGCTGGAGCAAGCCTTTCGAATTGCGGGCCATTGTATGCTGAGACTTCAGAAGCCCTTCAGACTGCATTGCATATTGTTGGAAGTGATAGTCTCTCTTGGTCACATTCCCATGGAATGGAAATGTTACTGCGTGGAAATCTCAAAAGGAGAAGATTCTGAAAGCCTGGCCAACATTACAAATATATGTGTAAACTGGAACTCCGCTGAGACAGTGCGTGACAATATGATAAATGTTTAGGTTAACAACCTGACAATCCCCATTGTATTGGGACACTGATTGGTACTTCTGATACAAATATGTATGAGAATGAGGAGACCTTCCAGGTATGGCAGTGCCAGTTAAGAAGGAAAAACTCAAATGGACTGTTGTTCATCTCACAGAAGAATATCAACTATAGTACTGCTGCACAATGCCTAATCAGTTAAAAGGGGCTTCAAAAGCCCAACTGAAGTATTCTGATTTGTTTAGTAAAGGGAGGCCATGACTTGAGTTGGACAAATTGGATGACTCTTATTAGTATCTGTAATCATTCATCTATAAAGCTGTGAACAACAGCTGGGATAAAAATGGTAAGTAGGTTCATCCACTTTCAACAGAAATTTCGATAACTACTATGATGCATGGAAAAGGCATTATATGACCGTATGCCTGATCTTGGCTGAATCTGTAGTCTTACTAAGAGAAAAAGGGTGTTTTCACATGGGTTATTTGCTGTTGAGAACTGAGTTTTTTCCCTCCTTCCCACACAGCATCGTGATGCATTCCCAGGGTTTCCCGAACCTCTCTCTGATCCTTCTTAAACCTGCTTTGCTCTGAAGTTTTGGGAAACATCGCCGCAAAACCTGGTTGACTCTCATGTGAGTGGAACAGTTCAGATTTTCCTGATTCGTCCACATGGCTTTTATTTCCATTGTGGCTGCCATTCCTTTTCCCTATTGTAGAGGAATTTTCTTTTTTAATCAGGAATTTAATATCATTATATCAGTACACTGTTATACCACACTATGCATTAGGTTATGTGAATTTCCTAGGTTTCCTTTTTTAAAAAGTGAACCTCTAGCCCCTTTCCTTGCAGAGATATTTGCAAAAAAGTGTATCTTCACAATGTGATGGGCTAGCGATTTAAAAATGAAAGCTGGGAATTCAGAGAATCCGATGAAAATTTTGGTGTAACAATATATTACTACAATGCTCTTGAATTGCTGATTCAAAAAACTATCAGGGACCGTTGCCACTGCTCAGTATTAGCAGCTGCAGCAGCAAGTAAACTACACAAGCCTGTCCCTGTGTAGAAAATAACATAGATGACAGTGTCTGGGTTTTGCTACGATTACTATTGATTGAATGATATGAATTTTTTTTTTGTGCCTTCAAGTTGAGCCAACATATGATGACCCCATAGGGTTTTCAAGGCAAGAGACATTCAGAGGTGGATTGCCATTGCCTGTCCCTGCATAGCAACCCTGGCCTTCCTTGGTAGTCCCTCATCCAAATACTGATCAGGGCCAATCCTGCTTAGCATCTGAGATCTGTCAAGGTCCGGCAAATGATTATCAGTACCTATATGGTGATGTGCACTGATCTGGCAAAATGCATTTAATAATAATAACAACATTCGATTTATTACCGCCCTTCAGGACAACTTAACGCCCACTCAGAGCAGTTTACAAAGTGTGTTATTATCCTCACAACAATCACCCTGTGAGGTGGGTGGGGCTAAGAGAGCTCAGAAGAGATGTGACTGACCCAAGGTCACCCAGCTGGTTTCAGATGAAGGGGTGGGGAATTAAACCCAGCTCTCTAGATTCAAATCCTGCCGCTCTTAACTATTACACCAAACTGGCTGATGCCTGTAATTGAGATGTGTACTGTTGCTACTCATAGCATATTGAACAACATAACATGAGGTAGAAAGGAAGACAATCTAGTAGATTCCAAAATGAAGATGGAACTATTTAATTGATAAAAATGATAGATGTCAACAATGACCCAAAAAATATTTAGCTTGCTTCATATTTAAAGAAGTATAAAATGTGTGGTCTTTATGTGCAAGATAGATGGAATGTTGAGGAACTGACTGAGCAAGTTGAGTTTTCCAATAGCTCAAATGGTAGTCCCAGTGAAAGCCCTACATGACAGAGCCATGGGAGGTCATTTCGGTAGTGTAAAATGTAATTAGCAGCATTCTTGTTTAGTCCATGCCATAATCTATGAAAATGGCTTTCTGTGCCAATAAAACTGTTCACTGTATAACTTCTGAGGTGCTATTGCTTACTCCAGCACTGGCACACTTCTATGAAGGGAAGGCATGATGTAGTGAATCTTGTACAGGGAGTGGTGAATTTGGGGTGGAACACAACCACAGTGTGTGAAAGGTCACCAAGAGCTGCTGGTTACTATGAAGAGGAGGGAACATGGGTAAAGGGAATAACTAACAGTTGCTAAGGTTTTTTAAAAGGCAGTTGGATGGATAAAAACAGGTGGCCAGATGAAAGAAAGTTGAGGGGAATAAAGAACCTTCCACCTGACTGGTGGACTCTCATACTCTCCCTCTCTCTGTGTGGGTGTGGGTGTGTGTGGAGAGAGTGAGGAAGTTGGCTAAGTATTGGGAAGCGGTGGGGTGTAGTTAAGCATCTATTCTGAGGAAAGAATCTGTTTACATAAGTTAGGTTGGTTGAGTGGTTTAATAACAACATATTGGGAAACTCTAATGTTTATAGTATATAAGTATACAGTTGATAACTGAATCCATTCACCTGTGTGTGTTTACCTAACCTTTGATCCCTTACTTTGAAATAAAGTAAAAGAACTTGCCAGTCACACTGTTAAAGAGTGAGACAATAAAGAGACCCCCTTGTGGGGGGAGGGTGTTGCACCAACTTACAATTCCATGTGCTTCTGTGGGAGGTCCCAGATGTAATGGATTGACATCACCATCCCAGTTGGTCATGTCTGGTGGTGTTAAATCCCAGGAGGGACTACCAGAAGAGGCCAGGTGAGAGTCCCACTGCCTGTCACAAAGGGGCTCCAAGAGGCTGAAAAGGAGTCAAATTTTTGGAGTAAGCACAGGAGAGGGAACATGTAGGAGGAATGGGGGGGGGGCATGTTTCTAGCATCTCATCTCAGCTGCCAAGAATATACAGGCGATTTGTTTTGCAAAAAAAAGGGGGGGAAATACTTTTGGTAGTTTTATATCACAAAAGACTCCTTCCTTATTTTTTTTTTTAAAAGAATATGACCAGAGACTAATTCTAAACACAGTGCTCTCTACTCCTTTTGCCCCTTCTGGGAAAGGTTAATAAAATAATGATGCCAAAGGAACTATTGGAAATAAAGAAGTTTTATAAAGTTCATTAATCAGAATATTCTGGTATTTCTCATTACCAAAATCCATCTGCTCTGTCACATGCTTTTAAAAAACTCCAAGCCATGATCTGTTAAAGAACATAAAGTTAACACACAAGATAGAAAAGCTTATTGTGCCATATATTCTTGGACCCTGGACTAGAACACTTTCTACTTGGTGCATATCTGAAAAGGCAGACAGCCCAAAATACAGATATGACAGCTTGCACAGCCAAGATCTCCCTTTATCTCTACAAACACAGCTTGACAGAAAATGGGAAAAAAACCCACAAAAACAAGACAGGGTTCTGAAAGTAAACACAATTTTTAAAAAAGCATGGCACTGGCATAACATTTGCTTTAATTATAGGATTAAATGATAGACTTTGCAGCTCATTGAATGTATACAAACTGAACACACTTTTTTTATTTTGCAGAAATGTTTTCTTATTCAGGTTGGTTTTATGAGCTGAAGGGAAACTGATACATTTTGATGTATCGTAATTAATATTAATATCATTACACTTAAAATGTAGAAATAAAATATATACAATTGTGCACTTTTCGAGTAGAGGAATTTATATCTGTATTTTTAGTCTGCTTTTAACTTTGATGTGTATGTCTTTTACTGCAAAAGTACCTTGAGTCCTTCGGGAAAGAAGTGAAGCAGAAATGCTTTAAATAAAATAAACTGGCATTTAGAAATTAGATACTTCACTTTCTCCAACTTTAAAGTACTTTAAAAATCTTTCAACTGATAATGCACTGATATGAAGTTATACTACCAAAATGTATCTAGCAAAGAATATGCATAGTGTGAAGTAAAATTTATTTTAAATTCTTTATTTAAGTAGGATATTTATATAACCTGCTTTTCTTCTGACAGTCAGGACCCAAGACAGGTGACAATAATAGAACCAAACAAAAATAATCTATTAATAATTAACACACAATTAAAAACAGGTAATTGATAAAGATAATAAAAACAGATAAGCCAGTCCCTTCCAGACCCTTCCAGATTCCAAAATGCCTTGGGGTATTTTAGAATTCCAGACGCATGCTCCACAGAAGCTGCTGTAGGAGCATGGAACACAAAGCTCCTTGAAGCTATTGACACCACTGCTCCTTGTCGACCCCTCCGGCCCATAGTTTACCACAGAGCTGGCTGACCTGAAGAGGGCTGGAAGACATCTAGAAAGACGCTGGTGTAAAACACGTGCAGAAACTGACAGAACTTGCTGCAGAACACACTGAAGGATCTATGAAGTGGAAATGAAAGCGGTAAAGAAACGTTACTTCTCGGCAACCTTAGCGTCGGCTAGTTCACGGCCGTCCCAATTGTTCAGGGTATCCAGACACCTTCTAACCCCTAAATCTGAACCTTTACAGACCCAAGAACAGACAATTAGCTGTGAGGCCTTTGCTAAGTTTTTCGCTGATAAAATATCATGAATATGCTTTAATCTAGATGCTAGCTGCAATACAAACAAGGTAGGAGAAATGGTCTTGGCATTGTAGTTCCTGACGTTTCGCCAGCAGCTGTGACTGGCCTCTTCAGAGGTATCGCACCAAAAGACAGAGATCTCTGAGAGCCAGCTCTGTGGTAAACTATGGGCCGGAGGGGTCGACAAGGAGCAGTGGTGTCGATAGCTTCAAGGAGCTTTGTGTTCCATGCTCCTACAGCAGCTTCTGTGGAGCATGCGTCTGGAATTCTAAAATACCCCAAGGCATGAGAGATCTCTGTCTTTTGGTGCGACACCTCTGAAGAGGCCAGTCACAGCTGCTGGCGAAACGTCAGGAACTACAATGCCAAGACCACGGCTATACAGCCCGGAAAATCCACAACAGCCATCGTTCTCCGGCTGTGAAAGTCTTAGACAATACATCAATTATTGTCCAGTCTCTAATCTGCCCTTTCTGGGCAAAGTGATTGAGAGAGCAGTAGCTGACCAACTCCAGATGTGCCTTGGACTGGTTTAAATAGTTTCTCATTGAATGGACTCAAAGGATTGCCGTCAGAAATCAGCCATCTCCAGAATAGGAACTATCCTGTGGGATTCTGTAGGGCGCAATCTTATCTTAACAACAACAACAACAACAACAACATTCAATTTATAGACCATCCTTCAGGACAACTTAATGCCCAATCAGAGCAGTTTACAAAGTATGCTATTATTATCCCCACAACAAAACACCCTGTGAGATGGGTGGGGCTGAGAGAGCTCCAGAGAGCTGTGACTAGCCCAAGGTCACCCAGCTGGCTTCAAGTGGAGGAATGGGGAATCAAACCCGGCTCTCCAGATTAGTGTCCCATGCTCCTAACCACTACACCAAACTGGCTCTTCTGTGTTATTCAACCTTTATGTAAAACCTTTAGGAGAACTCATTCACAGCTATGGAGTTGGATGTCATCAATATGCAGATGATACCCAACTCTATATCTCACTATCCATGTCCCCACAGAACGCAGTAGAAATCTTGGATCGCTGCCTGGCAGCCATAGTGAAATGGCTGAAAAATAACAAATTAAAATTGAACCCAGACGAGACTGAAGTGATGCTTGTTGAGAAGCCAGAGATCTTGAAAAACATGGTACTCCCCACTTTCAATGGAGTTTGTTTGACCCTTGCAGACTCGGTTAAGAGCCATGGGGTTATACTGGATCCAGCACTACTACTAGAAAAACAAGTTAAGGTAGCTGCAAAAAATGCTTACTACAATCTCACTCTAGCCTGGAAAATAGCTTCTTATCTCAACACAGCCGACCTGGCCACTTGGATCCAAGCTATGGTAACATCAAAACTTGACTATTGTAATGCATTATAAATTGGTCTCCCATCTAAGTTAACTAGGAGGCTCCAATTGGTGCAAAATGCTGCGGTTTGACTTTTATCAGGAGTGAACAGGAGCTTGAACATCACTCCCATTCTACAGTCACTCCACTGGCTACCTATCAGTTACCATGCTCAGTTTAAGGTATTGGTTATTACATACAAAGCTCTTCATGGCCTTGGTCCAGCATATCTACGGGACGCCTCCCTCCCTATGTCCCTCCACAGCAGCTTCGCTCATTTGAACAGGGTCTCTTGCAGGTGCCAGTGTGTACATGGGTGAAATCAACAGTAGCCTGTACACAGGCTTTCTCTGTGGTGGCCCCTAGCCTATGGAATGGCCTGCCTGAGGAGGTCAGGAGAGGCCCCACACTCCTGACTTTCTGCAAACAGTGCAAAACTGAATTATTCAAAAAGGCCTTTTTCTCAGCTAAGAGGGTGGTATTGTAGGGAAAGGGTCCCAGATGTTTTGCGAATGAGTTAGGAACCATAGATTTCACCATTATGTTGCTTACATATTATCTGTTGCTTTAAATATGTACTCCTATATACTACATGTACTTCAGGTTAAATGTAAGTCCTAGAATTGATTATGTTCTGTTTCAGCAATTCTTCAACCCCATATTGGATCCTTGGTAATACTATGTATTTGTAAACTTGTATTCATTTACCCGATGACATTGTTTATGGAAATGTTTCCTGACACTGTATGAAAATGTCTGCCTTTGTCCTTGTCACTGATTGTACTAATCTCACACTATGTAATCCGCCTTGAGTCTCAGTGAGAAAAGTGGAATATAAACGACAAACAAACCAACAAACCAACAAATCTCTGTCTTACAGCTTTGCCAGAAGCTAGCTGTGTGGGTGTATCTATACTTGTATAGGTAGTTGCACATTCTGTAGACAGAAAACCACTGCTCTTGAACTGCAGATTCATACACAGAGATCTTGCTTACAAATCAGGCCATGCAGCCAGCAAGGGATCATCACCACGCACAAGACAAAATCAATTACACAAGATAACCGGTGACTCATGACATCACTCTATCTAACAGGAAACACGTTAGCCCCTGAGAAGACATCAAAAACAGTAAAACAAGGATGCCAACTCTACAGGTAGAAGTCACTGCATACTTCGTGGGCTCCCCAGAAAGATGGGACTTCTGGAAGTTAATTTGTAAAGAAAAAGAATAAGGGGAGAAGCCCTCAAAAATAGCTCGATAAGAAATGAAAGTACCCAAAAAGGGGCAAAATTGTTGACAATTGCTGATTTCAGTTAAAAGGGGGAGTGGGTAAGCCGGATTAAACTCCTGAGAGCTGATAGAATGCATGACTGGGGAATCCAAACCCTCTCATGATTCCTCACTAGGCCCCAGTCTGTAAGATTTCTATATAAGGTATTTTATGAAAAGCTTCAAAATTAGAAGTTAACCAGATCCCTAAATTAGCCCCTTCAGTAATCTAGGTACAGGTCTTGTGACATCATGTTTTATCTTAATGCTACCTAATGTTTTAAATAGGCCGTCCTTCAAAAAGCGGAGTGGCCAGGGCTTTTTTTCTGGGAAAAGAGGTGGTGGAACTCAGTGGGTTGCCCTCAGAGAAAATGGTCACATGGCTGGTGGCCCCGCCCCCTGATCTCCAGACAGAGGGGAGTTTAGATTGCCCTCCGCACCATGGCATGGAGGGCAATCTAAACTCCCCTCTGTTTGGAAATCAGGGGGCGGGGCCACCAGCCATGTGACCATTTTCAAGAGGTTCTGGAACTCCATTCCACCACATTCCAGCTGAAAAAAAGCCCTGGTGGTGGTGGTGGTGGTGGTGGTGATACTCTCCTGGTTTTCAGAAAGCTCCACTACAGCAGCTGCTGCTCCCTGCACCATCATCTACCATAGGAGACTTTTTACGAAAAGCTTTATCTCACAAAGACCCATTATCTCGACTTCCGGCTTGGGAATCATGGTGGTCTGATGCAGTTCGGGGAGCTGAGCTGTCCAAGTTGCTGTTTATCAGGGCTGGTGGGGTGCTAGATCGCCCACGGCCCCCTGCTCTCAGGCGGAGAGCAGGCAAGAACGCTTGAGACCCCGAGGGCGTGTAGATCTCGGCTGAGGGGGGGTTCTGCGCAAAGGATTCCCTCCCAGCCTTGAGGTCCTGCTCTAAGAAGGGTGGCAGAAATCTCTGCAGCAGCTTTGGAGTCATTAAGTTGGCATAGGATCGCCGTACCCAAGCTTCAGTAACTAATTTGGACTAATCTGAATATCTGAAACAGTGATTACAACCCAGAAAAGATCCGGCAAGGTAAAGATCGTTATCTCTTCTACGAGTTTGAAATTGGACTAGAGGATTTAAATTCAAGCAGAAACCTGAAGTAGAAAGTTTAGAAGGGCTAATTAAGTTCATCCCGGTAAAAGAATTGTATGAAAAGAAGCTTTTAGAAAAGAATTAGAGGCAAAGAAAGGATTATTATTTACATACCTGTGGTTTGAAGAGATAGCGAACTGTGGGAATGGAGAAACATCGCGAAAGAAAGTAGCGGTGCGACGACTGAGAAGGAACAGGAAGTGTGTCATAAACATCAAGATGCGAGGCTAGAGCGGCTGTGAAGGGAAAGGCGGAAGCGGAAGTGCACCATTTTGAAAGAGGGCAAGGGCAAGCCCTCATTGCAACCGGAAGTGGTCCATCTTGGAGAAGGGTAAGGGCAAAGCTTTGATTTAAAACCATAGAGAAAAGACGCCCGCCATTTTGGACAGTTAAAGTGCTAACTTTTGGACAAAATACTAGTAAAACAAGAAATTTAATTTGGGAACTTAAATATTTAAGCCACGGAATTGAGAAAGAGAGCAGACTCATGGGAGCGGAGCAAATCGAGCTCCACGATGTCGAAAAAGGACTGGCAGTCGGCATTTGATAATTTGGATAAGAAAGTGGCTGAAGGCAACAAAGAACTAAAAGATGTAATACAAGAGATGATGAAAGATCTCAAGGAGACAATTAAATCTGAAGTGGCGGAGTTAACAAAGAGTATCGACAAGGTCAAGAAGGAACTACAGACGACGCAGCAAAAAGTTAACGAGGTGGAAGAAAAGACAGAGAAGCTAACCACTACATTTAAAGCAGAAACCACAGGCTTGAATGAAAGAGTGGTGGTGATGGAATGTAAATATATGGAGAGACAACTTAGATTTCGTGGCGTTCCGGAGGAGGAGGGGAAGGTAGCCCAAGAACAGATATCGGAAATACTAGCAGAATTCTTGAATAAAACCATGGAAGAGATCGTAAGACATGTGGACGTAGTGTACAGAATTAATTCAAGATATGCAGCTCAAAAAAATCTGCCTAGAGATATGATTGTGCAGTTTACTACCAAAAAAATGAAAGAAGATATTGTGACCAAGCAATTTCAAAACCCACTGGTAAAGGAAGGAAAAAAGGTAAGAATAATGAAGGAGTTACCTAAAAAAATCCTGATAGAAAGGAAAAAATATAGAGATCTGACTCAGATTTTGAAAGAGTTGAATATAAGATATAGATGGGAGATTCCAGAGGGTCTGAGTTTTGAATTCCAAGCAACTAGGAGAACTATTAGATCGCGGCATGAGATGGAGATGTTCTTGTTGGACAACGACAAAGACCCAGAATTTGATTATGGAGTGTAAAGTAATATCATGGAATGTAAACGGACTTAACTCACCTTCCAAGCGTAAAACTATTTTTCATTGGCTATCCAAGCAACGTTGTAATATAATTTGTTTACAAGAGACCCGTGTTAAAAAACAAGATCAAAAGTACTTAAAAAATTACAAATTAGGAAAAGAATTTGTCTCTGCAGCAAAACAGAAAAAAAGGGGAGTTGTGTTATATATCAAGGAGGAGCTGCAACCTAAAATGATATTTAGTGACTCTGAAGCCAGATATCTTGCGGTGGAAATTATTTGGAACTCCCAAAAGACACTAATAGTAGGGATTTATGCACCAAATGAAGCTAAAGACAATTTTTTTAAACAACTACAGAAGCAATTAGATGGAGTGACTTATTCACAAATAATCCTGGCAGGGGATTTTAATGGAGTGGTAAACTTACAGGAAGACAAGAAAACAAAGGGGACTCAAAAGAAACAGGGATTATTGCCAAAATCTTTTTTTGAAATACAAAAACAAGAAAATTTGGAGGATGTGTGGAGAAGAAATAACTCCAAAGCCAAGCAATTTACCTATTATTCAGCAAGGCACTCGTCGCTATCGAGAACTGATATGATCTGGGCCTCTAAGGAATTGGCAATATGGACTAAAGAGGTTGAAATTATGCCCAAAGTAAGCTCAGATCACAATCCAGTTATGTGGAGATTTGGGAAATGTATTAAAAAATTTAGATGGAGAATTAACGAAGATTTACTGCAACAGGAGGGCAATTTAGATTTATTACTGAAAGAAACTAGATTTTTTATACAATATAATTTGGATAAATCTGTACCAATGTATAAAGTATGGGATACGTACAAAGCTGTAATGAGAGGTGTCTTAATGGACTTAAATGCGAGAGACAAAAAAAGAAAAGAAGAAAAAAGGAAAGAAATTCAGGAAAAGATAAAAATTAAAGAGACTCAATTAAAGAAAAGACCAGGGAAAAAGAAACTACACCTGGAGATAAAGATTCTGCAAGAACAATTAAAAGCAATGGAGAACAAAGAATTGGAATGGGAATTGAAGAAACTAAAACAAAAAACATTTGAGGGTGCCAACAAGCCGGGGAAATATTTAGCTTGGCAATTAAAGAAGAGGAGGGAAAAAAGAGTGATAACTAAGATTATAGAAGAAGATAAGACGTTAATGGATCAATCAGCCATAAGTAGACCATTTTATAAATTTTATGCCAAATTATATCAGAGTAAAGTGGTAAAGGAGGATAGTATTGATCAATATTTGAGCAAAATTGACTTACCAAAGCTATCTGAGAAGTGGAAGCGAAAACTAAATGTTGAAATAACAGAAACAGAAATTATGGATGCAATACAGTCGACTAAATTGGGGAAGGCACTAGGACCTGATGGAATAATGGCTAAATTTTATAAAGTAATGGCAAAAGAGGTGGTGCCTTTCCTGAAAAAAGTGATGAATGGGATCTTAAAGGGACAAATGATTCCGGAAACCTGGAATGAGGCTAATATATCACTGATTCCAAAAGAAGAACAGGACCCATGTAATGTAAAAAATTGTCGACCTATATCACTGTTAAATAATGACTACAAGATTTTTGCAAAAATATTGGCGGAGAGGCTGAAGGAATGGCTGGCTGAATTTATTGCAGAAGAGCAAGCAGGATTTTTACCAAACAGACAGATTAAAGACATTCTAAGGACTGTAATAAATACAATAGAATACTATGACAGACAGTGTGAAAAGGAAGTTCGTTTCTTTTTTGTGGATGCAGAAAAGGCTTTTGACAATTTAAATTGGAATTTTATGTTCGCCACAATGGAGAAGTTACAGATGGGAAAAGAGTTCATCCAAGCGGTAAGAACTATATATAAAGACCAGTGTGCAGCAATCGTAGTAAATGATGAATTAACTAAGAGACTGGAAATACGGAAGGGTACAAGGCAAGGTTGCCCATTGTCTCCACTGTTGTTTGTCTTGATACTGGAAATTTTATTGATGCAGATACGAGAAGACGATGCCATAAGAGGTATGAAGATTAAGGGATTTACATACAAAGTCAGAGCTTTTGCGGATGATGTAATGGTTATTGTAGAGGATCCAATTCAAAATATGCCAAGATTGTTGGATAAGATAAAAGAATTTGGTGATTTGGCTGGATTTTATGTTAACAAAAGAAAATCTAAGATATTATGTAAGAATATGGTGAAACAAAGACAACAAGAATTAACGGAAATTACCAACTGTGAGGTAACACATAAAGTAAAGTATTTAGGAATAGAGCTTACTGCTAAAAATATTGACTTATTCAAGAACAATTATGAAAAGCTGTGGCAACAAATTGATAGAGACTTAATCAAATGGAATAAGTTGAATTTGTCGTGGCTGGGAAGAATAGCAGTAATTAAAATGAATGTACTTAACACGAATTATGTTTTTACTGCAAACAATACCAATAATAAGAGACAACAAGCAATTTGACAAGTGGCAAAGGAAAATATCTGACTTTGTATGGGCAGGGAAGAAGCCTCGAGTGAAGATGAAAGTTTTATGTGATGCCAAAGAAAGAGGGGGATTACAGTTACCAAATATAAGATTATACCATGAAGCAATATGTTTGGTGTGGCTTAAAGAATGGATGTTGTTAGAGAATCTTAAACTTAACTCTCAAAGGATATAAAAAAAATTTTGGTTGGCATGCGTACTTATGGTACGGTAAAATTAAAGCGGACTCTATGTTTCTGCATCATTATATTAGGCGAAGTCTCTTCACGGTCTGGCAAAAATATAAAAAATATTTGGATGTAGGTATCCCAACGTGGGTGGTGCCAATGGAAGCTATTGACCCGAGGATAATTTATAATAGGGAACAATGTGTGTCATATAAAGAGGTGTTGAAAATGGAGCAGAATATGATTAAGCTTAAAACAGAAGATGAAGTATCTTATTACGGATGGTTCCAATATAGGCAGATTAAAGACTTATATGACTCGGATCGTTTAAAATCGGGATTTAAATGGAATAACTCGGAATTGGAAGAATGTATACTACAAGAAGGCAAGAAAAAGATTTCTAAAGTTTATAAGATCTTGTTAAAATGGTATACAGAAGACGAAACTGTTAAAGTCCAGATGGTGAAGTGGGCTATAAACTGCAATAGAGACATAACAACGGGGGCATGGGAACACTTATGGAAAAATACATTGAAGATATCGACTTGTACTAATATTAAAGAAAATGTTTACAAGATGATATATAGATGGTACTTAACGCCGAAGAAAATAGCATATGGGAATAACAAAATGTCAGATAAGTGTTGGAAATGTAAAAACAATGAAGGTTCATTATATCATATGTGGTGGACCTGTGAGGAAGCAAAGCAGTTCTGGGGAGATATTATAGAAGCTATGACTGCAATTTTACAAATTCAAATAAATAAGAACCCAGAACTGCTGTTGTTGAACTTGAATATGGAGGAGATTCCCAGGCAATATAGAACATTACTATTTTACATGACAACAGCAGCGAGAATTCTATACGCTCAGAAGTGGAAGACAAAAGAAGTACCAACTATTGAAAATTGGATACAAAAATTGCTGTACATGGCAGAAATGGACAAAATGACAAGAAAGTTGAGAGAACAGAATCCAGAGGAATTCTTTAATGACTGGGGGAAACTAAAACAGTATTTGGAAAAGAAGTGGGACATAAAGGGAGAAATGTGGGTGCTAGATAACAATTAATTTGGCAGAAGGGAAGAGAGGGCGATCTTTACAAGAGAAGAGATAAGTTAGAAACATGCTGTAACTGTTAATTTGATATTAGGTTTCTTATAGTTTAACATATAATATCTATTTTAGTAGTATATTAGAATGAATAAGAAAAAGAGATATAAGTAGTAGATTTAGACAGAAGGCTGGAAAACTGTTGGAAGTCTGAGATAAAGGGGGGAGGGGAAAGGGTGGGGGAATATGGAAATGAGGGTATTAATAAAAAAAATTGTAATATTAAATTTTACTCACCCAATAAAAATCTTTTTAAAAAAAAGACCCATTATCTCCACATCCAAACTCATTTATAATCAGATTAGTTTTTCCATACAGATTTATTTATTCAAAAATATTTATTAGCTGCCTTTCTTCCAAAGGTGCTCAAGGTGGCTTACAAAATAAAATATAAATACATTTTAAAAATAAGTTTAAAACAGAATTAAAACACATTAGAAAGCTGTCATTGGGTTAAAGTAAATACACAGCCAGAATGCAATAGCTGTTTTGTTCATAGTTCTTCCAGTAAACAAAACACATACATACAGAGAGGAAGGAAAAGGCAATGATTTTGGATCCTATTTTCAAGACTTTAAAGGGAAAAAAATTATAGTCAATCTAAAGTGCTTTCTTTTAACCAAAACAGTAGCACAGACATTCAGTTTATTTTCTTACAGTTATAACCAAGGTCGTGATGAACTAAGGGGAAAAAGTTAAATTGTATCTCTGCAAGGTCAGCTTAGTATGTAGGTTTTTCATGGTACAACACCACTAAAGAAATTATATGTATCATTTACAGTTATGGATGAAAACCAAGAAGCACAGTTAAGCATTCCCACACTATGACCAGTGTTGCCACCATCTTCTCTGATTGAAGTTTTTAGAACATGTGGTTCCGCTGTACCAGTAGGGAGCAGAGTTCCAGGCAGCACAGGAGGGCTGCATTGGGGAGGTGATGGCTGAAGTGTGTACACTTCTTTTAAAATAAATAAATATATTATGTTGGTTTTTCTTACGCTAGAGGCTCTAAGAGCAACACACACAACACACACTGCTTCTGACCAATTCACCGTTTACTCCATTGAAAAGGCAATGGATATTGGAACAGCTTTGGTCAGATTCAGCACCAACAAAAGTAAACATGCACATTATTTCAACTGGCAAGCTATTTGTTTTATTCTACATTAGCTATAAAAAGTCTTAGCAGCATACAGAAGTACAGGCTAAGGAGGCAATCAACCAAACTTGATTGAAAACCTTTAATTAAAAGCTTATTACCCCAGCGTGGTGTAGTGGCTTGTACATTCGGTTCAAAAGTGGGGAAGCTGTTTCAAATCTCTGATCCGTTATGAAGCTCAATAGTGACCTTGAGCAAGTCACAGTAACCCACCCCACAGGGTTTCACGTGGCTAACACCTGGTAATGATTTCCTTGGAGGAATGGAAACATACAGAAAAGTAGTCAGCCAACTAAAAGTAATAGTATTTTTTAATACTGACAAGTCTGGCATAGGTAAACTTGCATCTGCAACTGCTTGTGTGTCATGAAGCAGTTAGAAGGATTTAGAACAGGGGGCGGGGAAAGGCCCTAATGGCCTTTTCAGTTTTAAAAAACAGCTCTTACTTGTATATATTTTATATGAACAAGCAGTTTGACCCTTCGTGCTTACTTTGGAAGAATGTGTGAACATCACAGCCAGACAGGACCCTAACAGCAACTGCTTTCTGCTGCTGTACAGAGAAATCTCTGTAATAAGAATAATTTTTATAGAGGAACATTCCCTCCTATCAGCCCTCAGCCGTACCCTGCATAAATTCACCTAAGACATAACTAAACAAACCATGAGAGATTTATTAGTGAATATCATGACAGCCTTAATTTTATTTAAAAGCATTAACAGCCAGGGTTGGAGAGGGGGGAAGGAGAAGACACATGATTTGGGTCACAACAATGGGGAAGGGGTGAACCCTTTGTTAGAAATCATACTCACTATGTTGAGGAAAGATTAAGAGATGCTAAGTTTATCAGTATCAATGGAGGGGAGACAAAGGCAGACCACCCCCCACAACTGCTTTGAAAGATAGTGAAAGATGTTATGAGATCCAGTAACAAACTGCCACCACACCCTGCTGGCTTATACTCCCTGTGCTGGACCACCTCTCTCTGCATTGTTCCAATTCCTTCCTGCTCGCACCTGCTGCATGAGCATTGTGGTTGGTACCTGTCTTTGCCATTGAAGCTACGACTAAAGCAGTTAGCAGCTCTGCAGTTGCAGCTTCTCCCTATCATCTACTATTAAGGGACAACAGAGCTTAAGGAAAGAAAAGGAAATGCCTGCACATGCTCCAATACGTTCTAATGTTTCCATCATGCAGCCTTATGGCTCCTATGCATACCAATTCTCCTTGAATAAAAGGAAAGGAGAGTTGGGAAAAATGAATAATTAGCTAGCACATTGCTATCTATGGTGGTTGTTCTGGAAATGGGGGAGAGGAGGGTGAAGGAAAGGCAACAAATTTACAAGGCTGCAGTAGCTACTATATACAGAATGTGCTTCCAGAACTAGGCAGACTTGGCTTTCAACTCAGACAAGAGTAAACAAAAGCAGAGACACCACCAATGAACAGAACGTTGCTCTAGCTTAAAATAAGAGGGCACTGAACTTATTTTGGTCTATTTATCTTTACAGAAGAGATGCCATTTCTTTCACAATATATATATATCTAGGCCTACAGATCTATGAAGTTATCTAGGAACAAGAACCAACAAACAAAGCACAGCTAGCTTCCTAGGAGAAACATGAAGGCCAGAAAATTACTGTGTCTTCTCCCCACCACGAGGTTTTTTCTCTTGCTCCAAGGTTGAGGGAAATATTTTTTTACTTTTTCCAACAGAAAAACTGCAAATTTTGTGACTTTGCCCATCCCCACCCCCCAAACTCCTATAAAACATTCTCTTTTGGAAAGAACGAAATACTTTTTAAGACAAGGTTTTACTCACAATGTGTGGCATAAAGATTTTTATGTAAGACAATTTACAGCATTAGACAATAATTCCTATATATAATGGAAGCTTTAAATCATCACTTACTGTCATCACCTCCTTCCTCGGAGATCCGGGAGAGGGACAGTCCTGCACTGTCTGGGAATAGCTCCTCCTCTCCAAAGCAGGGTCAGTTGTTTCAACTGATCCCAGAGAGGCTCGTCCTTGGCTCGCCAGTTCGTTTCTAAGCCATGTCCCATTGTTTGAGTCTTCAAAGTTAAATTTCTGCTCCTCCACTTCTTACTGCACCTAATAATCTTAACTGGAACACTAAGAAATAAAAACTATATACACATAAACATGTATTCCTTCTAATTCATCCAACTTGTCTTGTTTTGTCTTTAACATAAATGGTCTGGCTACCTTCAGTATCTTCACTATTCTTTGGGTGGGTAGGACTGTCCCACTCCCAGACCATCAAGAAAGGAAGCTTCACAGTAAGTGATGATTTAAATCTTCCATTCTCCAGTGGCCCAAGGGTGTGGGACAGTCCTGCACTCTCAGATACATATACAGGGTGAGTCTTGATTCCAACAATCTTACAGAGCGTGCTGCAGCACCCTCCTTCCAGAGGCAGCTTCTGCTGATGCTATCTTATCTATCCTATAGTGATTGGTAAAGGAATGTACTGACTTCCATGTTGCTGCTTTGCATATCAGTTCCAGAGAGGGAAAGGATCTATATGCTGCCGAAGTGGTTGCTCCTCTGAGCGAATGTGCTGTGATGCCTGTCGGCTGTTCTAATTGTCTGGCCTTATAAGCCATGAGGATGCATTCTCTAATCCATCTACTTATTGTGGATGTAGATACCTATTGTCCCAGAGAGCACTTCCTAAATGATACAAACATGCTCTATGATCTGCATATTAGTTTTGTTCTATCCATGTAGTAGCTCAGTGCCCTTCTTACGTCTAAGTGACGCCATTCCTCTTCCCTCCTGTGTTTTGGGTTAGTGCAAAAGGATGGCAAAATTATGTCTTCTCCCCTATGGTATGTGGAATTCATCTTAGGTATAAGATGAATCAATGATCAGCGTGCTGCTGCCTTCCCTCGTGTTACTGCGGTTGCATAGGCGGGTTGAGCTCCCATACGTTGACTGTGTCTCAGCGTCACTTTTGCCCACTGGAGAGGACTCGACCGCCACCCCAACGCTGCCCATCTGGCTGGGGTGAGTTTTCCTGCCCAAGGTCTGGGACATCTTAGGACTGTTGGCTCCATCGCTCACACCAGCACTATCCATGGCCATAGGAGGGGGGTAGGAGGGAAATCCCTTCCTTTCCCCCACAAGCTCCGAAGGTCTGTGTTTCGTAGCTGTTGATTTTCTTCTTCCTTGTTTGTACGGGATCACTGCTCTCAAGGAGCAGAGTCTTCTGATATCCTGCTTGGCTGCAGGGCCGGAAAAAACTGGGGAGCCAAGGACGAGCCCCTCTCCTCCGGGATCAATTGAAACAACTGACCCTGCTTTGGAGAGGAGGAGCTATTCCCCGACAGTGCAGGACCGTCCCACTCCCTTGGAACACCGTAGAAATCATTTACAACATATTTTCAAGGAAGTTTATAGGGACTGGTGAAGAGCCTTATATTACTTTCTTGAAAACTGATGACTTATTTCTATGAGTACTACATCTTCTAAGAAAAATGCAGAAAATTTTATACACTGAATTCAAAAGTCCCCTCCAATGTCTCTTTCCATTGATGTATACTGTACTCTATAGCCCTTGTAAAATTGAAAGTGCAGGAAATTCCATTACTTATTTAGAAAAACATTCTCAGTTAATTTTTGTAAAAACAAGGGCTTTCCCCTGATATTTAAATCAAAATCTATCATCCAGTTTCTAACATTCTACAGTTTTATAATCAATGTATTCTTCACTACCACCAATAGCATATGCCCAGTAATCCGTCCATGTATTATTTCTCCACCTTTCTCTATACAAAATAACTTCCAAGACCACCTTCTTACTCTAATTCCCCTGTTTAAAAACTGCCTGATTTTTTTAAATATGAGCATTAAAATGATTAGAAAGTCAACCGAACAGTCTATATTTCAATGGGAAAGTTGTTTCTAGGTATAATGCTTCACTTAAGATGAAGTTCCCAGGGATCCTGAATCCACAAAATTTCAGGCAGATAAAAGCAGGCATCCATATTGTACAGGAAATTAAAAATCTCACAGCAAGTCAATCCTGGGTATTGTTATGACTGAACAGGGCCACATCGTTCAAATGGCGGCAGAAACAACATGGCCTTTGTTACCAAACTTTTTGGATTACTTTAAAGTACTCTTTGTAAATACCGAACCAAAAATAATTTAAGACCTCCTGTTTCCATCAAGTTTCATGATGTCACATCCTAGTTCTCTTTTTTTATATTCATTTGCAATTTACAGATTAAATTATTCATGCCAAAATTTTATTTGAAGTTAATACGTTGGTATTCTCCCTTTAAAAATTTGTAGGACAGAAAAATCCTGAAATTCACAAGTAGACAACTGTGGGATTTGTCAGATCAGCTTGTGCCAGGATTGGGGGCGATTGGGGGAGAGAAAGGAAAGCAAAAGGTACACTCAATTTGTTAACATATGTAATCACTGCACTGCCATCTTTATTGTTACCTCGCTAGGATTGTCTCCAGATCAGCTTTTTCATCCCGTCTTCCAGGTTTGTTCCATTACAATGTTATAGTTTTGCGGGATGGTGCAAGTAAAGAGCTCACTGGATCCTCATCAATTATCTGAATGACAGGCTTACAGCAGTACTGGCCTGTACCCTTCCATTTACCAAGTGGGCATTGGGAAGAAATCCAGTTGGTACTAACTGACCTCAGCTCTTTCAATTAAAGTCCTTACTCAAGTTTAATGAAAGGATAGCAAACTCAAGCATTCTTTTATTCTAGCAAGGATCTTGTTGATAAGCCTGGAGAATTTTCATAACCGATTTAAAATACTCGTAAGAGGGCTATTGCCAGTTGTACAGAAAGTATTGCAAGGTCTTATTCCACATGGAAAAGCTACCCATCTTCAAGCTTTCCCACAGCCAGCACTTGCTAAAAACAAACAAGCTGGGATTTATTTATTTATTCCAATGTCCTGTTTTCCATAAACTGCATTGTATTAATGAAAAGATGTTAAGGTGCACAGCACTTTATATACTTTACATACCAACAAGCATGGAATGCTAGCTCATGTTCTTTTGTTCGTCTTGAAAGATGAGGAGTGGAGACTGGGTCTCCAACAAATATCTGGCAAAAATTTCAAAGCTTTCTAGGTCAGCCTTAGAAATAATGGGGGGTGGGGAGAGAGGTTCATTCTCTTCTCTGGGGCCTGTTTTTTGGGTTATAAACATACCTTGTGAAACACTGCACTGAAGTAACAGGTATCTTAAGTTATATGATTAAAGCAAAGATGTTTTCCCCACTTCAAATAGGACAAGAAACTTGTGCTCAAGAATATTTATCTAGGCCAGCTGAGAATGCCGAGTGCATTCTGGGTTCCAAAGAGAATGCCAAGAGGTGCTGGGCTCCAAAGGAAGGCAAGCTGCTTGGATTCATTCTGCTCTGCTTGCACCCACTCACTCACTCTCTCAAGTCACAAATGAAAATAAAGCAGCATGAATTCCAAGCAGCTTGTGTTCCTTTGGAGCTCAGCACCACTCGGCTTGCACTCACTCACTCATTTTCTCTCCCCACCCCCCAGTCACAAATGAAAGTAAAGGAGCAGAGCAGAATGAATCCAAGCAGCTTGCGTTCCTTTGGAGTTCAGCACCACTCGGCTTTCACTCATTTTCTCTCTCTCTCTCCCCCCCCCCCACAAATGAAAGTAAAGGAGCAGAGCAGAATGAATCCAAGCAGCTTGCGTTCCTTTGGAGCTCAGCACCACTCGGCATTCACTCATTTTCTTCCCCCCCCCTCCCCCGTCACAAATGAAAGTAAAAGAGCAGAGCAGAATGAATCCAAGCAGCTTGCCTTCCTTTGGAGCCCAGCACCACTCGGCATTCTCTCTCTCTCTCCCTCACCCCCAGTCACAAATGAAAGTAAAAGAGGGGAGCAGAATTAATCCAAGCAGCTTGCCTTCCTTTGGAGCCCAGCACCACTCGGCATTCTCTCTCTCTCTCCCTCACCCCCAGTCACAAATGAAAGTAAAAGAGGGGAGCAGAATGAATCCAAGCAGCTTGCCTTCCTTTGGAGCCCAGCACCACTCGGCCTGCACTCGGAGAAAAAGAAATCACATGGGCGGGGCCAAAACCCACGTTACCTCTTTTTAGACCTACCGGAACGCCGTTCCTATGCGTTCCAGCTCCAAATATTTAGCATTGCTTTAAAAAATAAAAACACTTCAGAAAACCTGCATTAATATCCCATTATTCTGATTCCACCAATAACACACATCACACACAGACAATTGCTCTCTATTAGCAGAGTATACTGTATGAACCAGATGTATCTGACATGCAACTGAGCTGTGCCCCAAGGCAAATGACCTGATTCATACATTTTTGCAACCAGACTCAGCTGAAACATGCACAGAACTGCAATCTAAATTATATGTGAAATGCAACTTTATTCCTCTGTGTCTTGTATAATCTAGAAAGATTCACTTGTGCGTAAAAAAAAAAAGTAAGAAAGAAATTAAACCCTCTGCAGGAACAAAATGTTCCAAGATACTCCATAAAATATGAAAAGGTCAGATGTTCCCACACTTGTTGCCATGGAGAAACACTGCTACTCCATATCAATAACACCCCATTTTTGTCACTCTAAAATTTTACATGGCATGAAAATTACCAGCTTTAAAATTTAAAGTAAAGGGGGCTATTTTGCTAAAGGTTGAAATCATTAAATAGTTGAGAGCATTAAAAATGTTCTGATTTGAAATGTTGACTTGTTTGGATTTCAAGATAAAATTATTTTATTTTTAAAATGCAGATTTTCTCACAAACGCATGAACTACATTTGCATTAACTATATTTACAGCAAACAAGTTTACATAAAACAGCATACAGTTGCACGTCTCTTACAGGATTTTCCAAATATTATCTATATTATAGAAACTAATGCCAATGGTTTGACAAAGGTAAACCACAGTGCACTAAGAGTGGACTCCACCCTATTCCATCATACATAAATACTTGCTTATTAAGGGGAAATCCCATGACAAACTGTGTGGGTTGATCTATTCGCTCATGGTGGGATTTCCCTTGTTGCATACAATTACATGTGGCTGCCTACAACGGATTACCGAAAATATTTTAGGCATAAATACAGCCTCATTATATATTCTATGATAAACTATCCCAACTCTCTATTTGACCACAAAACCCAAGAGATCTCAAAGAACTGTGTCCCAACTTATTGCGCTGGTTTCAGCATTATTTAGACTGCTATCTTCTACTCATTTAAAGTTTTCACTTATCAGATTTTCATTATTTTTAGAACTGCTTAAAATTACTTAGGTAGATGATTTTTTTTCTAACTTAGTTTGAACTTCAAAGAACACTTTCAGTGCTTGTGCAGAGATGTGAAGGGCTGGGGAGAAGCTCCAGAAAAATGGTCGTATAGGTTTTATTACTTCTCTGCTTTTCTCCACCTCCATGCCCACCATCCCAAGAAAAATTTGGAAAATTTTGAGAAGCCCTAAAAAAAAAAAAAAGAGGTTCTACTCAAAATGTGTACAGCATATACTGCAAATATCCACAACGTTTTTTCAAGAATGTCTTATTTAAATGTAAATAATTTTGGCAGAGAGCAATGTGTTACAATCCGTTTAAATCATAATCAATTAAAGAGTTCAATATTTTCAAAACTGTAAAATTTAACTTAATACCCTACTGCAAATGTACAAGAGTGTTTCTTTCCAAATAATACGATTTCTTTTATTGCTATTATGTTTATCAATAATACTATTTCTTTTGTTTATTATCTTCAACTTCTTTTTAAACCTCTTCGATGGCAAAAATTAATATACAAGTGCTAAAGTAGCTTAGGATGCAGTAGTTTGCAACTGTCAAGCATTGGATATATTTGCAATTTTTCTTATAGAAAACCAAGACATTTATACTTTTAAATTCCTTAAATATGACACCCAGTATAATCATATGCTAAGTTATAAATTATGTGTTTTAAGTTAAATCAGTAAAATAAGTTGATAGGAAAGTAAGCACTGAATATTTCCTAAAACTTCTATTTTTTTCCTTAGAAAATCATGTAACAACCCCTCTCCCTGCATGGTTTTAACATTTCTGGACATTTTACACCTCTGTGCTCAGTAAGACAATTCTAACACATAGCAGAGCATTTTTCAACATGTCTCAGTGAGAAAGGTAGACTATAAATAAACAAATAAATAGTAATAAGACCAGTTCCCACTACCATCCCAAGAATACTATTTGCAATTGTACCTTCCAAAAGATTATTCGCAGCAATAAGCAAGCTATCTTTCAGGAAACAGTGTTAGGCTCGTATTATGGTTTGCTTACTCGTGTTATATTGATTCGGATGTTAAAAGGTACATCTTAGAGAATGTTTAAAAAACAACAACCCTCCAAACTGTATACAAGTACCCAAGGATGTAACATGGGTGGGGAAAACATCCAATGAAACCACCTCAAGTCCACTAATAATAAATGTATCCTAACAATATGTACAGTAAAGATGATAATAATCACAACTACTATTACAGCACACTAAATAACTATATACAATATAAATATGAATGAAAACAGTGAAGAAAGAATTAAATATGACAGTTGAATAAATGATTCCAATGCAAATCCATCAGAATTCCGAAAGGCAAAAGTCCAGACAAATTATGGCTTCATAGCAAATTCCATTTTAAGTAACCTTTTCCAGATAATTTTGATTAAAAAGCTGCCATTAAGGTTCAGAGTTTTAAATCAGAAGATTTCTCCCATGCCTGCATATAATTTAAGGTTACAGCTGTTAGATTTAGAGTTCTAAATCTTAATGGTGGCTTTTAATCAAAATTTTCTGAAGAAAACTAATTCACTTGTCATATATTTATTTGTCCACTCTTTTCATTTGTATTTACATTGTATGTAGTTACATCCTTGTGCCACCAAGGAAACTGAAATGGTTGGGCATGTGCTTCTATGATGCTCTCTGATATACTTTTATAACGCATATTCTCCAAAAAATCCTGGGAAGATCAGAAGAATGGTGTACCTCCTATCTGGTAGCAGACCTTGGGCCTGAAACCTCAGACAGAGTTGTTAGATTCTGTGCAGCTGCCAGAGTCTACCAAGGTGCAGTGCTGATTTAATGGCACATATTTGTTCATATCTTTTCTATACTTCTTAATGTAATTGCGTGCACGCGCGCACGTGTGTGTTGTGTGCGCATGCACAATATATATAAGCAAGCAATAAGCAAGCTATCTTCCAGGCAACAGTGTTAGACTGTTAATAATTATGGGTAAGTAACGTTTTTGGTTTGAGGTGGGTGGGTTGAATTGGTTTTGTAGTATAACAGCATAGTACCCGAGCTTCATAAAAGTATTTGAATAAAGCGAAGCGTGTTAATGCTTAAAACTGATGAACTGAATTTTGAAATGTAACATTTATTAAAGAGATTTTTAAAAGGAAAAGATTGTAGTGCAATAAATAAAGCAAAACATCTGCCAGGAGGCTTCTTGGGGGTAGTAAGAGATGATGGCTGCAAGAGGTGTGAAGTGGAATTGGACTGCAGGAGGGGTGGTGTGGTGGGCACTTTGGCAGGTTCACGTGAGAGGTTCGCATTGAAATGGCCCCTAGAAATGTCGTGCACCATCTCCCCATAAACATTTAAAAACTCAGTTGCCATACTAACTTTTATATAAAATCCCTTTTCAGGAGTCTTGTACTGTCTTTCTTCAACTGTCTGCAATTTCCTTTACCTGATTTTTACCTCAGAACACAGAGTTGCACAGCTGACCCATCAGCCTCCCCGCCACACAGGAAAGCCAGGCCCCACAGGGAGATGGATCTTTAGGTTAGATACTATGTTCCCAGAGGGTTTGAATAACGATATTGACTACTCGGTGTTCCTCTGAACCTCATGCGTAAAACATAAAAACATATAAGCATCTCCCTCCTTCCAGATCTATACATGTCCTTCCCCCCGCTCCCCTTTTTTCTCCCGTTTCTGGTCTTTGGCTTTCTCTCTTTTCGTCCCCCTTTTTTTTCTTCGTTTTCTCCCCCCCCCTCTTCTCTCTCCTTCTCCCCCCCCCCCTTATTTGGCTCCTTTTTCTTTTCATATTGTGTTTTCTCTTCTTCTTTTTTCTTTTTTCTTTCCTTTTTTTCCCTTTTGTTTTCCTTTCCCCCCCCCCCTTCCCTTGCTAAGGTCCTACTCAGACATTAGTCATTTGAAATGAATGTATTTGGTACTGATATGATTTTAAATTAATTAATTGTACGGTAATTGACAATTGACCTAGTGGCTTGTATTTAATGGTGGATATCCACGCCCCCCGCACCTAACTCGGGAGCTGGATCTGTAAATGTAAACCTGAATGTGAACTGGAATGCTTTTTGAGTTTGGATACGAAATACTTTGATTAACTGTAAGTATGAACTGGCATTCCTTCCCCCGCTCCTTTTCCCCCTGTTTCTGGTTTTTGGCTTTCTCTCTTTTCGCTTTCTTTCTCTCTCCGGTTTCTTCCCTTCCCTTTCCCCCCCCCTCTCCTTGCTCCCTCCCCCTTTTCTGGCTCCCCTTTCTTTTTACACTGTGGTTTTCTTTCTTCTTTCTTCCTCCTTCTCTCTTCTTTCCTGTTTTTCTTTCACCTTTGTCTTTTCTTTCCCCCCCCTTCCCTCGTTAAGGTCCCACTTAGACATTAGTCATTTGAAGTAAATGTATCTGGTACTGATATGTCTTTAAATCAATTAATTGTATGGTAATTGATAATTGATCTAGTGGCTTGTATTTAATGGTGGATATCTACGCCCCCCGCACCTAACTCGGGAGCTGGATCTGTAAATGTTAAACCTGAATGTTAACCGGAATGCTTTTTGAGTTTGGATACGAAATACTTTGATTAACTGTAAGTATGAACTGGCAGACGACAACGCAGGGGCAGCCAATATTGGGCTGATTTCTGATAGCTTGTGATATAAATTGTAGGACACTGGTGGCCTGATGAAGAACTGGGTTTGAAACGAGCCGAAAGGAATAGACCGGTATAGCTCGTCGGCACACTTCCTTGTATTGGTGTGTACTTACCCACAGGGAGATTGGCAACCCTAGACTGGGAGGTGTATTTTTATCTCAGGACACATTCAGTGGCTCCCAACAGCAAGTATATACTCTTTAGAATGTTGGAGAGATGACCAATGAAGGCTGCATATGCAAATGACCTCAGGGAAGAGCGGCAGCTGGGGGGGGGGGAGAGGACCCTGCCAGCCACACAGGGAAGCTGTATCCCTATGGGAAAACACATTCTACCCTTTTACCTCCTTAGGGGGAGAATTTCTTAAAATCCCTTCTTAGTGATCCTCTACATCACAAAATGAACGTGTATGTGTGTACACACACACACACACACACACACACACACACACACACACTGTAAATACAAATATATATATTCTTATAACTATTCTGTTAATGTAGGTTTTATTCTCCTGGACTTTGACTGTAATAAATGACTGATTGTAATTACGTAGTTATTTAATGGACTGTAATAGTCACTGTGACCAAAAGTATTGTCATCTTTATTGTATATATTGTTGTAATACATTTGTTATTTTTTTATTAGTGGGCTCAAAAGTGGTTTCATTGGATGTTTTCCCCACCCATATGTTATACCCTTCTGTACTTCCATCATGGCATCTTTGAGAATGCCCTGATCAAATCCCAGATTTGGGACTTCTTATTTCTGGTAATTTCAAACTTAAACTCTGATTGTGAAACTGATCAAGGTTCAGATGCCTCCTACAGAAGTTTACACAAGGTAACCATTTGGAATTGTTTTGTGAAGAGATCACTATGTATGATTTGGAGAATGCTCACGAACAAGTACAGCTGCTTAAATTATCCTTCATCAGTTGGCAATAGCTGTGTGGTACTGACTGCATAAATTCCATTAACAACGTTAGGCCTTTTTCTCTATGCATGCACACTAGCAACAGCAAGCAAAGAAACCCAAAACTGGCTGCTCCAAAGGATGCATGATGCTGATGTGTGTGGGTCTCTGTCTGTAACCCTCCAGTTTGTCTTGACACGTGGGTTGAAGACTACTGAGCTGCCATATCACTTGCTCTTGTGGTCTTCTATAGCCAACAACTGTAAGCATTTAACTAGCAGCCTCAGTATGAAGACCTTCAGCTTTAAATGACCACTTCCCTTGCGATACACTACAGCAGTGGAGGCAGGAGTATCCTGCCATGCCTAAACTGGAAAAACAAACTGCTAGCCTAGACTATATCAGATACCAGTCACATAGTCTCTCTTCTGGCCTTAACACAAGAAAGGGAAGAGGGGGTACACAGTCATACTTATAAGCTTCCCTTGCAGTAGTTGGTACTCTCTTCTCTCCTAGCCTGGGGAGGGAATCACAACAAGGAGGGAACACAGATTTATAACTTTATTGCTTCTTTTCTTCAGACTGGGACAGGTAGATGAGAGAGACAGAAAAATAGTCAGCACATCACTGTAACAACTGCACTCATGGCACGGCTTTTGGCCCCTTAAATAAAGCTCAGGAAATATACTGCAGTCTTACAGCTGCAGGGCAGGAGCACTTTGAGAATCAGCTTGGTCAATGTCAACTGCTCCCTGTTCCCACAGAATACCGAAACTGTATGGCCACAGTGGATGTGTAAATTTACACAAAGCACTTTTAACACTGAAACAAAACTAGGATACTTAAAAAGACGGTGGCATCCAAACATCTAGTTTGGCCTCAGCTGCTTCTAGTTCTATGTTGTGGTTTGCTACCTTGAAGGGGCAAGTTCTTTTCAAACTTCCTGAGATTACTAGCTTATTGTATTGGCAAATGCATATTTTAAGCTGGGAAACACCATCTTTAATATTGGCAAACTTAAAGCTGTGCAGTTGGAAAATCAAAGAAATTAATTGTAACAGTCTTTTTGATAGTGTCTTTAAGTTGTAGAGATAATGCCAATTTTGGTTACCAGGCAGAACAAAGACAGCATTTAGAACATAAATCCCATTTCCAAATAAAACTTTCCCTATCACTGATTCGGCTGACTGCCATTGTTCCCCCCTGCCCCCCATTATTCACATTTCCAAAATGCACCTGTTCATGATTAATTTCAATGGGAGAGAAGACTTTTCTCACCACCACAATGTTATCTTGTCTCCAGGAGTTCTTTCAGTTATTGCACACCACAACTGCATTTGAGCTTTTCTGAAAGGCAACAGCATGATATGCAATGCAATGCACATATCACAGTCATTAAGGTAGCCTTGCTTATGAGGCAGGGAATTGTATGCTCCTAAATCAATGTAGGTAAACGGAGACTTTTATGCCACTAAAAATTGGTGTACATTTTGATACAATATGGTTATCACTGAGTCAGCTGCAGTGTTTCAGGGCACAGCCACATTAAGTTGTTCCCACTGTCACAGATTTCAAGGCTGAAACTACTCATTATATCTAGTTCCATGATTACTTTTCTTCAGAGTTATGTTTTTGAAAGAATACTGCTATGCATATGCTGTCCCCAATGTGGGAAACAGCCACTTGAGAGAAACAAACAAACTTACACAAGAAAATGGCACGTGTTAAGTGCCCCCTTCTCTTCACATATGAGTCTCCCCCTTTAAACTGCAGCTTCTATTACATTAAAGAAGCTAGGAAAAATAAACACACAATTATATGCAGTGTGTAGTCCTGACTTTAGTATGTTGCACCGAAAACAGTTTAGCGGATTTATTGTGACAAACTTTTGTACAGAAGCCACTGTCTAAGTGGGCACTAGTCTATGTAAGCTTATATCACAATAAACGTGTCAGCCTTTAAGATTCTACAAGAATCCTGACTACAATATTCTAACCAAAAAGAGGATAGATTTGTCTAAAAATAAGAAGAGGCCAAACTACACCCAGCTCATGCCTTGACCGAGTATTCGTGCCAACCTCCATGACAGCAGCATGTGCAAAGGAAAGGAAAGGGACAACACAATGACAGAAAGCAGAGAAACAACTGATGAAGTAACCTAGGCCGCAAATGCCAGGTCGTCATGGCAAACATAATTAAGCCAACCAACAAACAATGCAAGCTAACTTATTCAGGGCAATCACTGAGCAGCTGTCATTTGAGGCACCCACAGGACTAGGTTACCAAGCCTAATCCATATAAATTAGAGCCTATGTAAATAATGAAGCATTGTGCTTATACTGCATTGAGTTTCACAGCTTTTGCTCACAGGATTTTTGCACAGTTTTTGTCTGTTGAGGATACAGTCGACTGGAAAATACAAGGACTCCAGATCTGAAGCTGCGTTGCAGGACCACAGGATACAAAAATACTTTACCTCATTAAAAATAATGAAGATGGGGCAGATAATAGTAGGTTCACTGATGGATGGGAACAAAAGGAAGAAACAGGAAAGCGGGAGAGGCTATGGGGGCTTTCTGGGAAGGAAAAAGGAACTTGTGAGGGAAGGGGAAATGGGGTGCCCCCTGCAAGGCCTAGCAGGTCCTGTGCTTGTAAAATACTAATATAAATACAAACTTTACTATTGCTTTCATTATATATTTTACACAGAAGAAGCTTAAAAGAGAAGTGACTGCTAAGAGTAAAAGGGCTTCCATTAAGTGTGAAAGTTTTAAATTCAACTGTCTTTGGTAAGCTTCATGGATTTCTGAATAAAGTGGATTTGGATCCATTCCAATCTGGTTTCAGGCCTTGTTATGGGACTGCAACAGCCTTGTTTGCTTGGTGGATGACATACGCCAGGAGATGGACAGGGGGAGTGCGACCCTATTAATTCTCCTGGACCTTTTGGTAGCTTTTGATGCTGTTGATTATGGTATTCTTATGGACCACTTTCTGGGACTGGGAGGCACTGTTCTACAATGGTTCCAGTTTTACCTCAAGGGTAACTTTCAGAGTGTGGTGCTGGGGGATTGTTACTCTGCCCCTCGGCTTCTGGCCTACAGGGTGCCCCAGGGTCCCATCTTTTTTCCACACGGTTTTCAACATCTATCTATGTAAAGCCACTGCAAGAGTTCAGCCAGAGATTTGGGATTAGCTGCCACCAATATGAAGATGGGGTTACACTCCTCCTCAAGAGTAGGTTCATAGCTCCCTCCCCAGTGAGATTTGTTTGTCCCTTTCATGACCCTCTCTGACCATCTCAGTGATTCTGACTCAGAGTCCTCAGGCCAGGAGTCCAGTCAGTGGCTGAAAAGGACCAGTGAGACCAGGGAGGGTCAGCACTGCAGAAGCACCTGCTGAGGATGAACCAGCAACACCAGAGGCCACCCTGCCAGACCCTGCAAGCGAAACTGTGCAACCAGCCCAGGACTTAGTTCCTAGGCCTTCAGGCAGGACTCAAACTTGGGCCTGTATTTCCCCCTCCCCCCAGGACCCTCTCCTACTCTGCAGGAAGGGTGACGGTGGAAGGCCTAGGCTGAGGTGGCACAAAGGAGGCAAAGTGCTGGTGGAATCCCACCTCCATGCAGATTCAGAACAGAATGCTTAGAATGATACTTCCTTGCAGGATCCTGGCCAGAGCACAGTGCAGCCTCAAGAATAGTGGAGCCTGATTAAGACTCAGCTTATTTAGGCTGACACTTGAGAAGTTTGCCTTGCTGGATTAACCGGTCCATAGGTGCAAGCCCTGTGCTCCAGCTCCCTGCCTTCAGCTCCTGTCTCTGCTCCCATGTCTGGCCAGCCAAGCCTGTGGTATTACTCCAGAAGAGCCCAGGTCAGGCCAGCCTGCAAAGTACAGGATAGTCTCCCTCTATTGCTGTCTTCCACCAGTGGTTGCAGACTTCTTTTGTTTTGTTGGGTATACCCCAAATAACTGTTATTGGCCCTCCTTCCTGTTCTTGGTGATGCATGTATTTTTCTTGAATTTTTTTATAGTATTTTAAATTGTGTTTTAAACTTAAACTATTTAAAATGACTTTTTACATTTATTAATGTTTTATTGTTCACCACCTTGGGACCCCATTTAGGCATACAAATGTTTTAAACAAATAAATTAATATACTTGCCAGATTAAACTCAAACTAGTAGACATATGAAAACCAATATACATTGCAAATGTGCAAATATTTTTAAACTCCTACACAATATGTGTTTTAGGGATTGCTTTTTGTTCAAAGACTGCAGAACTCTCCAAACAAAACAATCCTCTTATCAGCTCAAACTAGTCACCCTGCTGGAATTGCCCAAAGATTCAAGAGGAATTAGGGGAAATCAGTAACCCGAAGAACAGGGCATGTGAGTGTGTGGGCAAAGGACTAGAGCTCTTCCATAATTCTAATCCCCCTCACATGTTTCACAAATACTTTGCTATTCGGCTACATAAAAATATTTTCTGATTCTCTTTCTCCATCACAGTCTACAATGACCAATTAATAGAACTTTGTGCAGAGAGAGATATGCTTAATTCTCACTGGTTCTCTTCAAGTTCTGAAGACAGAACCAGCTTCCCATTTTTTACACATGGGAAACTGAACTTGAAAGATGGTGAACACCTCGAGGTCACCTGGTGAACTGGAATTCATACTCATGTCTCCCAATACAGTATTCCTTCATTGGACCTTTTGAATAAGTAAAAGAAGGCCTCTGGAAATAAAACAAATATTTATTAGCAGTAATCCTCCTCCCCGCAAAAAACCCTGGTTCCAGTGAGGGAAACAAACACCAAATAAAAAGCATGCAGAAACAGTCCAATTTGTTGCTTTATAAATCTGTAAGAATAGAAGCTACAATGCTAAAGCCGTAAACATAAATGTGTCAGAAATTTAATGTAGGTAGTCTACCCCCCAAAAATGCACAAAATAATTATGGGAGGGCTGTGCCACAGCTGCAGAGGCAATGAGGATACATGCTGCGCCACACCGCAGAGGCAACAAAAAGACTCGGCATGACACCACATCCTGGCATGGTGGCCTTGGGAGGGTTGTGCCACCGCCGCTACGGAGGCAGCAAGAAGGCCCTGTGCAATGCTGCAGCCCGATCTGTGGCTTTGGGAGGGCTGTGCCGCTGCAGCTGTGGAGGCAACGGGGAGGCTCGGCACACCACGCCATAGAGGCAGTGAGAAGGCTGCACCAAGATGGCAGGGCTTCCCACCACCTCCGCAGTCTTTTTAAAATGAATGCATATAGCTAGGAAAACAAAAATTAATGAAACCAAAGGCCTATATTTCCTGACTTTGTACAAATTGATTTAACTTTGTTTCAGTATTGTTTTCTGCTAGTTTTCAGATTTCTGCAATCCAAACCCTATTGCACTGTTTATTGGATGTCCCAGCAACTCATCATATTGACTTGCACGGAGTAATCCTCCTTGAGTCTTAGTGAGAAAGGCGGACTATAAATAATGTAAATAAAGTATTGCATATAGCTTCATTTGAAATAACTGTTTAAGAAAGAAGTTCAATCTCAGCAATATTCTAAATGAACAAGTCTCATTGCAGGCATGTACACAACTTGCGTTGTATACATTTGGCATTAAAAGTTGAAGATGAATGATAACTACTAACTCCCTCCTTTCCCTACTGATATATATACCTAGAGTCTCCTTTGCATATATATGCTCCTTCTCCTAATGTCATAGCCCAGTCTGAGAGTGAGGTCTCCTCTGGAGGAGAGGAGCCTCGTGTAGCCAGCCAGGACTCCTCAGGAGAAGAAGAGTTCTGTGTAGCCAGCCCTAGCCCTGACTCAGCAGAAGCCAGCAATCATGAGCAGCAGCTGCTGGCTGATCAAGGCTCACAGCTAGCAGCTGAGACACCAGCACCCTCTAGCCCCAATACCACAGGGGAAGCTCAGCCAGGAACTTCCACAGGGGAGGCTCAGTCAGGGACTGCCAGCACCACAGGGGAAGCCCAGCCAGGGGCTTCCACCCCCCCAGGCTCACCCACACCTAGAGAGCGCCGCAGGCAGCGCCAGAGACTGGAACTGCAGGAGAGACGGCGCAGTGCTCGTCTCCTGAGCCAACGCCAGCTGCTGGAGAGTGATGATGAGTAGCATCAGGATGGAGCCCCAGCAGCTGGCTGAAAATCACGCCTGGCTATAAAAGCCAGTCAGGAGCAACTGCCAGGCGTGGAAGCAACGTGTCAACTACCTGCAACCACTCCCTGGTACCTTGTGTCTTGCTCTTGCCTGCACCTTGACTTGATACCCTCGTGCTCTGACTTACGGACTGGACTTGGCTTGACTTTTTGGATCCTGGAGGCACCCCTGGCATTAACCTTGTGCTCTGACTACGGACTGGACCTGGCTTGTGACTTTTGAACACCCCTTGGCTTCGTGCTAGTACCTGGACTCCCAGCTTGGGTGGGCCCAGCCCATGACACCTAACAAGTACATTTTAAATGTATGTCAAAAATCTTCTCCCACTTAACAACAACAACATTCGATTTATATACCGCCCTTCAGGACAATTTAATGTCCACTCAGAGCAGTTTACAAAGTATGTCATTATTATCCCCACAATAAACACCCTGTAAGGTGGATGGGGCTGAGAGAACTCCTAGAAGCTGTGACTGACCCAAGGTCACCCAGCTGGTTTCAAGTGGAGGAGTGGGAAATCAAACCCGGCTCTCCAGATTAAAGTCCCGCGCTCTTAACCAGTACACCAAACTGGCTCACCAAACTTACCCCTGTGAGGGCTGAAAAAAACAAACACAAGTTTGTCTGGGCACCCAGAAACGAGCCATGCCACTATCAATGATTTCCCTCATCATCATCCCCCAAAATATGTTCCATCCTTCCACAGAACGAACTCCATTCTTCGAAAACCAACCTCAAATCTGGACCCATGAAAAGCCTTCATTTGTTTACATTGCCTTCCTCCTTTGCTTCCTATGCTTCACAACACTCTTCTCACACAATGAAGTATCTCATGTTCAAGAACATGGTTGTTCAATTCAAACTGGAATTCAACTTCATGTCAGTACAGTGTTCATCTACGGGACCACAACAATACTCACCTTTTAAATAAAGAAAAGAAAACCTCTGGAAATAAATAAAATCAAATAAATAAAATCAATTCTCCTCTATTTACACAAGTGTGTCAAATCCTCCCTTTAACTAGAATGACAATTTGCAAAATCAGTTATTTATAAATCTAAACAGTTGCACCTATGTTACCTTTTTATAGACCATTAAGAGCTGATTAAATAATCTCTCCAAGTCTCACTGACCCCTTGCCTTTGACACACGTTTCCTCATATACCTTGCCCCCAGACAGTTATTTAGGGATTTAAAGGTCAAAGATTAAAAAAAATCATTGATTTGCACATTGCCTGTGTGTTTCCAGGCAAACCTCAGCAAGAACTGGTGAAATCTAATCAACTGGCCCCAGTTAATAAAACAGTAGCTGCATACTATGTTAAGCGTAAATTTCTGAACATCTAATGCACAGCTGTAATCCAACTATATAATACCAAGACATTGACAACTGCTGCAAGATCATGTTAAGATGGGCTACAACTTGTGAAGCAATTCAAGCTGGCAAAAAGCAAGCATCAACTGAGTCTTGAGTTCCCATTGACAAGGCTGGATCTAACAGCACACTGGTCCCCTCCAAGAAAGGAATCTGACTGGGACAAGGGTACAATCTCACACAAAACAAGTTTAATACCAGTTCCCCAATCAACTTAACCACAGAAAAAAGAACCTCTATCCTGATACTATCCCATAACCCGCAAGTTAGATCAAGCTAACGAACTCTATCTCAAATACCATCAAAGTACACTGCGAATCTCTGGCCAAGCCAAGAGTGTTTCTTCAGATGATACTCAACTTAAATGTAACTGTACATATTCATCTTATATCACTGTAAACAGCCGACAGGCATCAGTTCCCAGCGTATCTCACAGATGGTTGTTTTGTCCTGTTTTCCCTACTAGTTTCCACTGTTCTATTACCTCCTCTTCACCTTTCAGTTGTGGTCTGTCCCCACTCCTCTTTCAGTGGTTCTCTGCAGTTTTAACAACATTCAGCAATTCATATGTTCTGCCTTCTTTACAGGCAAGAAAAGAAGAAAACAATCTTCGTAGCCTTCTATGAAAATTGCAGTAGAATACAGATTCTATTTTTTTAAAAAAGAACAACCTACATGGATTCACTTTCTCATGCATTAGGTCCCTGAAGGGTTACTCTGAGGGAGAAGATGAGACCAGTAGATTGCCGGTCTCAAATGAGAAACCTTTTTCATTGTTATGAATTGTGTGCATAATAGCCACGGACTCATCATAATTTCTTATCCTGCAACCCTCGGGGCTCCTATTCCCTCTCCTGGAATGGCCTTCTCTGCCAGGGGCAGGTTACATGGTTGGGGGGAGGTCCTTAAATGTGGTCATTCAGAGTACTTGAGGGTGGTTGGCAGATGGAGCTGTGACCTCAGGGGTATGGAGAGTGGCATAAACACTCCCACCTCCATTGTAATGGGGTTTGCAATAAAGAAGCATTGGGCCCATATTCTGGCAACTTCCAGCTCTTTCTTTCTCAGAATCTGGCCATGATGAAAACAAGACTTCCAGCTTGCTGCAGTAGCAAGCAAGCAAGCCTTTATTGGCACATATAAGATATAAGATATTAAATATAGAGTCTATACAGAATGAGATTAGAATTACAGATAGGAACAGGGCAACAGTGCAGCAAAACCAGTATAGAGTATTACTTGTGCGGGTGTATAGCCATGGCACCATAGAGAAACTTTGCTACTATTTCAGTTATTTCCCCATTCCCCATCCGGGTTGTCAAGCAGAAACTGAACCTTAAAATTATCAGAAAACTCTGAACGTTGGGCTAAGATAGGATGTAAAGATCCTGGAGTGGCGCCAGATAAAAAGAGCACTGGAGAAGAACGTGGGAAACTGTTTCAGCATAGTCCATCAAACAAGGACAGCACCTACTGTAACAAGGAATCCCATGAAATCTACCAGATAAAATGGCTGAAGGAAGAACATTAAATCTGGCCAGAAAAAAGGCTCTATGCAAATTGGAAGCCAAGAGTTGGTAAAGGCATCCTGCTGGGAGACTTACATTAGGGACAAACCCCAAGTTTAGGGGAGAACAAGATCTATTAGCAGAACTATAGAGAGTTTGTAACTCTAATCCCAAAAGACTGGATTTTATTTTTGAGAAGGCCTCAGACTCAGATAGCAGGGATAAAGATTATATAGATAAGCTCAAGGAACTTATTTTAGCTTCAATACAGGCTGACCAACTAGAGTTGGCAAATTCAGATAATAAATGATACATATAACTAGGGAGAAGAGAATTCTCTTCTCCTCCATATAACTAGGGGGATCAGAATTAAAATGGAGTCTCAACCAATATTTGGTAGTGTGAAGCCATGCCTTGGTGGCCAACAGATTCTGACTGCACTCTAAGCATCAGGCAGCATATGGAACACACATAGGAACCCCCATGATCTTACACAGAAAGTTAGAGTGAGCATGTTCTACTGAATTGTCAATAGCATCAATCCAGAGTGGGGCATCGTACAATAACTGAGTTTCAATTTTAGCATTGAAGGCTTTAAGAGTAGCAGGCACATATTGGTTACCTCAATCAGAAAAATAAGTGAGATATTGCTGCAGCATTCACTTTGCCTGCATTAATAGCCATCCTACGTTGGAAGATCCAAGTAGCATTAGATTGGAAATAGACACCCAGGTATTTAAAGTGCTTAACTTGTTCAAGTCTATTACTATTGACAATCCAGTTATACAGTTTCCGGGAATTGGGAAGAACCAAGACCTTGGATTTTTCATAGTTCAATGCCAGTCTGTTGGTCACACAGTATTCAAGGCAACGGTTCAATAAACGATTCAATCCAACACGGGAAGAAGACAGAAGAGCTACATCATCCGCATATAATAACAAAGGGATAGAATCGGAGCCAAGTCTACAGCTTTGACCATCAACCAGTGACAAAAAAGGAGCAAGATCATTTTAAAAAAGATTAAACAAATGTGGGGGCTAAAATACACCCCTGCTTAACCCCCTTCTTAATAAAGATCCTGGGTGAGAGTCTTCCAAAGGAAGAACACCTGATCTGGCAAGATGATGAATAAAGTCTTTTGATAAGAGATAATATCCTTTTATCTAGTGACATCCCCTTGAGCTTTGCTCAGGGAAGTTTCCTTGAGACAGAGTCAAAGTCTTCCTTAAGGTCGCTGCAGTAGCCCTCTCGACCAGTCCCACTCACATTCTCTGCTTAGGAACTCAGGTTTGCATTTTCTGGGATGGTTCAGCAGTAGCCACGAAAGTTGGGCTCACACACTGTATATGGGCCAGGCTGGCTGAATCCGAAGGATAGAGCAAGAAACCAGTTAGTTACGAGTGCCCAGTTCAGGGCAAGATGTGTTAGGGAATGTTCTGTTTGTTTCCCTTACCTGGCAACCTTGAACCTTTATCAGTATGTTTGTTTTTTGAGAAGTCCTATTGTTTTTCTTTGCAGAACACAGAGTTTCAATTCCACCCCAACAGCTGCAGCGTTTCAGAGCTCCCTAGAGCTAGCCTAACCATCACATTATACTGGATTTTTGGGCAACCCATATCTCTTTTCCCTGACCTGATACTTATGCGAGCCTACTACCATGTGGGATGTCTTCCTTTTCATGCAAGTTATTAACAGTTTATAATACCTGTTGGCTTTTTCCACTCCAAATGCAACCTTTTTATAAAAACTTCTGAAACTCTGCTAGGGGGTTTTGTACATCTCAGACTCAGTGGCTGATCCAACCAAATCTTCCTTAAATTAACAGAGACACTGCCAAGGGAACTAAAGGGGACATGACCTGGGCACCTCCTAAGTTAAAGGTGAACCCAAAAGAACAAGGCCGGGATCAGTGGCTTGTCGTACTCCACCTGTTCAGGAATTAACTTGGATGTGTGGAAAAGAGGCAGAAGGGACTGAATGTGTAAAGTGGTTTAGGCATACCCAAATTTCACTGAATTACCACTGGCATGTCTTATGCAACTCTGACTTTCATGCTGAAACACAATGCAACAAAATATTTCATTCTGGATGAAGTGCCAATGAAAGTGTAATTTTTATATTGAACAATGATTTGCATACGTCACAGTAAAACATGTTTTACAGGTTGTTGCTTTAGCAAACCCAGTTAACCGCAAATGTCAAGTAGGCTTTACAGGTTAGCATCAAACCATAATTTCAGACTAGAGTTTCTAACTCAGATGGCCACATATTTGCTGAATGGACAGTGAGTAGTAGTCTCTGCCGTGCTGAACAGAATGTCCTTACTGGTTCATATTAGAAGAGGCGTTCAGTAGAAGATTTAAATATAGTCTTTCTCTACATGGGCCATATTTACATATACATTCACATACCACTGTTTAGTAGATGACTGGGGAAGGCAATGGCAAACCACCCCGTAACACAAAAAGTCTGCCAAGAAAATGTTGTGATGCAACGTCCCTCGATGGGTCAGTAATAACTTGGTGCTTGCACAGGGGACTACCTTTACCTTTACCTACCACTGTTTAGTACTGCTCCTCATAGCTAACTAGTCACAAAAATGGCAGCAATATGGGTGTTAAAGAGAGAAAAGGGCAGACAAGCTATGGTTTATGCACAAGAGTCAGGATTTGTTACTAATGAGAGATAGTTTTG
The DNA here is from genome assembly GCF_028583425.1 of Eublepharis macularius. Classification (NCBI taxonomy): domain Eukaryota; kingdom Metazoa; phylum Chordata; class Lepidosauria; order Squamata; family Eublepharidae; genus Eublepharis; species Eublepharis macularius. Next base: position 103,558,042 of record NC_072797.1, on the reverse strand, counting down.
CAAATCGCAGTTTAAACCAGAGCTTTTTTTCAGTGGGATCTTCCTGGATCAGAGATCCGGCACCTCTGAAAAAAGATCACATGGGTGGTGGCCCCGCCTGCTTGATTCCTTCCTTCTGGGCAGCCCACTGCCTCTGTTGTTCAGCAGCAGTAGCAGCAGCAGAGCTGAGTGACTGTGTCGTGTTATTTTAAAAAAAAACAGCAGGTCCTGCTCCTCAGCCAGGCGGTGAGTACTTTCTGTCCCACACTGGAAGTCGGAGGTGGTGGTGGTCTTGGGAAGTGGCAGCCGTGGTGGTGGGTGGGCGGCCTCTCAGCCAGCAAGCAGCCAAGCGCCCCAGTGCCGAGTGCTGGAGGCAGCAGTGGTGGTGAGTGGGTGCACACATGGCCTCTCTGCTGCACCCACCGCGTAGTCCCTCTGTCCCGGTGCTGGAAGCCAGCGGTGGCCTTGGGAGGCGGCAGCTGCAGCAGTGGGTGAGTGCCCATTCGGCTTCTCAGCCGGCTCTCCAAGCAGTGAAGGAGCCTGGCGCTGGGAGCTGGAGGCGGCAGCCACGGTGAGCAAGCACACATGTAGCCTCTCCACTGCGCCCACTGTGTGGTCCCTCCATCTCAGCGCTGGAAGCTCAAGTGGCTGGCATGCTGCCTGAGCCCATTTGTCCAGTTACTTTCCATCCCTTTCTATTTCCATCTCTTAGCATCCCTGTTTGTGATATCACCAGCAGACTCTGCCCTGCCTCACTCAGACTTCTGCAAACTTAGCAACATCTGCACTCTACAGAAAGGAGCAAAGACTGCCATTATTTTACAGGCCTAGAGGCAAAGGCTCAGGAATGGAGCTGTGCTGAATATTCTCTGCAGCAGGTCAGCCAGGGATCCAATCTTGAGCTGGGGGAATACCTACATTACCACTCAGAAAGGAGGTGGGTCTCTTTGGGGCTTTGCTTGTGATGTGAGGCACAGGGAGCAGAGAGCTTTACTTCCACACCTGTGCACACAGTTTGCTCTTTAATGTGGAAGGAAAAGCAAATCAGACAAAAATGTGGAAATGGGTGTTAGGAGAGTTAGCATCAATCCCGGATCTCTCCCTCCTTTGGTGTGTCTCTTTTTCTCAGAAGTGTCGAGTGCTTATTGATCTGGGGGCATCCTGTTAGCAGCGGCTATTATTACCACATCTGGTGGCAGTGAATTCCACAAGTTACTTTGGACTGGTGTGAACAAATGCTTCCATTTGTGTTTTCTGATCCTATTGCTTAATCTGGTATTTTATGTCTGAGTACTGCATTAACTGGATCAAGGGAGTGCTCCGGGGGTGGCTGTCACTTCCTGGAGTGACGTCACTGCGCGTTTCTGGCAGCAATGAGATAGCGAGATTCACCACCTCTTTTCCCAGAAAAAAAAGCCCTGGTTTAAACAACCTGTTGTTTGAAGTCTGAATGGAACCTTACCATGGAAATATGACAGTCAAATGTTTGTCAACAAAATTAATTTTGCCTATCAATTAAAAGACTGTAGCTTTAGTTGTAACCAGTCTAATTTGCTTTTTAAACATTTTATTTTTTTAACACCCTTCAGAACACATTCTCTTAGCTGAAAGCAAACAGAATCTGCTCATTCTGAGTTTGAGTTACTATTAGATTTATTAGATTTAGTAAAGCCATACATGTTCATCTTAACAGAAGGCATGAAACCACATTTTAAAAAAACAAGTGTTTCTGAAACACAGTGTTCTCAGGCCGTATCTTTGATTTACAAATGCTTGTCGATTGATTAGGCAACATCTGTTCTAAAGAATCCCATCTTTTTTTTCCCCTTTCAATTTTATCTACTTCTAAACCTATCTATTTTCAAGTGGCTGTTGCACCATCTCAAGTGTTATGGAGCTAGTAATAGCGGCAACAGTAAGCCACAAAAGAAGACAACTCATCACATTTCTCAACACAGAAAGAGTATTTTCCTGCCAAATGGGCCCATCCCCTTCTCTGGCAATGGGCATATCTGAACTAAATTGGTCAGGCTGCAACATCACACTGAATTCTAGTCAAGTATAAATGAACCTAGCTTGTTACTGGGCTCACAATTCTTGCTCCTTCCTCCTGCCTTCCCATGTGGAGAACTAGAGGTAAAAACTCCAGCTACCCATGCTAACCATGAAGTGTGTGTGTGTGTGTGTGTATATACATACACACACACACATATACTTATATGAGCCAGTTCTTATATGAGCCAGTAAGGACACTCCACTCATCACAGCAGAGACTGTTCACTGTTTGTTCAGTAAGAGAACACTGTGAGAGCCCATTTTTACACAATGGGCAGCCCAATGAAGAGAGGTGTTACAAGCCCCTTTCTCTCTTTAGATTTAGCCTTTAACCCTTTTCTTCTTGCCCCCTCTGGGTAGATTGCTGCCACCAGGAATTAAATTCCAAAATAATTTAAGTTTTCTCTTTAATAACGTGCCCACGTCAGGCTCCTTTGTGGGATTATGAGAAAAGGAATGAGATAAAGGAATAACACATATTCTGGGATAAAAAAACCAAAATAAATTTTATTTTTTACAAGAAGCGTATCAGTTTCATATTATTTCTTAAGCTTAATGGTTTCAAAGAGTGTTATCTGTTCTTAAAGTTTCTTTACTTAGGTTCAGTCACTCAGATCTTCATAAACTTTCTCTCTCAGGCTGCACACACAGTTTGCCTGCTTCAGATATCAATTTCTCACTAAAATACACACAGACTTTCTGTCAGGTGCACACACAGTTTGCCTGCTTTAGATAGAATGAATGGGATCCTCTCAGACACACAGAGTTCAGATTTCCACACAGGTTATATTTCTCTCAGAAATGCTTAAACATGCTCAGATTACTCATAGCTTGCCTCTCTTGCCCTGACTCAATATTTCTCTCAGAAATACTTAGACTTGCTCAGGCTTCAAACAGCTTGCCTGCTAAAACCAGACTCAATATTTCTCTCAGAAACACACAGTTCAGGCTTCCACACAGACTGCCTGCCGTTCCCAGACTGAATCTTTTCTCTCTCTCAGTAACTAAAAACTGCATTCACTCTCAGTCATCAACCAATCATATCACTCACTCACCCCTCTCTTTCACCCCCCCTTCATCAGTACCACACCAAGCATTTAAAGACACACACACACTTAAAATCACTACAAGAAGGCTGTGACATCTTTGTAGCAGTTTAGAAAGAGATGCAAAGCAGAGCTTTCAAAGAATGTCTGTGATTGATATTTCATGGTGATTTTCCTGGCTCACATACACACCGTTCTATTATGGAAAAAACAAGGGCTACCTGGTGTTTAGAAACAGATACTGTCTGTACAAGTTGTCTGTACAAGTTATCTGCCACTGGTTTTGCATTATAAGCTCCTAAACAGTTAAATTTTTTTCAGTAGAGAGTGGCTGACTAGAACATCTAAGGGAATCACCAATGTTCACGGGAAAAATTTAAGGGAACAGAAAGGTTTCATTTTCTATTCTGTCAGTCTATATGCAGTTGCAAAGATAGGATGTACCTAAGCAGAAAGAAAAAAAAAACTATGAGAAGAGGATTTTCTTGCACTGAGAGCCTCCTTCACGGACTGATAAAAAAAAGAATTATTAGAGGTATGGGATAGCAGTAGCTGGCCATATTACAGTAAAACCTAGAGTCCTGGGGAAAAACGCAGTTGCATGTATTGAGGGAACAGAAAGCTCTAGTCTGACATTTAGCACTGGACACTGAAAGAAATAGAAAGTAACACATTTGCCATGTGTCTGATGAAAGGTTCACTGTTTTACTAAAAACATAGTATTTGGAGCAGAGGGAAGTCTTATTGCTTTATGGCTAATTTTTCCTATGACTTTGCATTCACTCCTACAATGCACCAAGCCATCTGCTGTGTGAAGCATTACGTTTCCTTAATCTCCGTGGATTGCTAATTAGAGCTGCAAGTACCACAGTTTTTGCTAAACACCTGGCACCAGTGCAGTTAATTTTGAAATTCTGTGTTCAGCTGTTAGCTTAATTGTATTGTTTGATAACGTTGTTACGTAGCACTTGCAGATACAGTTTTCAAATGTCTGCAAATTTGGTACTTGCATACCCTGCTGCACTGTTTACTGAATGTCCCATCTGTTGATCATATTGACATACGCAGTATAAACCGCCTTGAGTCTCAGTGAGAAAGGTGGGCTATAAATGAATACATACATACAATCAACATTCAATAATACAGGCAACAAAGGCATCTTTGCCACACGAACTTTATGTTTTTATTTATTCTGTGATGTAAAGGAAGTTAAAACTGTCATAATACTACTCTGCCTTTGAAAGCACCACAGAATGTTTGATGATCTGGCCTTTCCACAGATATAATAAAAACATCATGTTAACAAAACCAATTAATCTGCTTTCGTGGGCATGCTTAAGTAAGATTCAGATTATTTACTGTGCCCCATAGCAGAATTCCCCTTCTTCAGACAAATTTAATGCATTTTAGTTTAGAATAAAAGCAATACAAATATACACCAGAGATGAAATCAGACAGCTTATGTAATTAACTGGCACTGAAAAAATGAGTAAATATATCATTGCATGCATTTGGCACAAGAGACATTACTGTCTTTTAGCCATTTTCTGTAGCACTGCACATTTTGCACCAGAGAATTTAGAAAAATCTTCTCCCAAGACTTTACATTATTCTCCTACTCCTCAATACCGAGTAATACCAACTAGCACTACTTTCAGCTTCCAGTTCAATCTGCCTGCCAAGAACACAACAACTTCATAACGTCTCTTTAAAGGTTCCCCTTGCAATCTCCTTTGTAAAAAACACTTCCTCTTGCAAAAATAAGCCTTTCTGCCATGGCTGCACTGTACACTACTGTTACACTGATTTTCCCCACAATAAATACATGCCATATGAATATCTGTCTTCATACAGCTGAGAGCCCTGTGGCAGTGATGTGCATTCTTTAAACATCCATGTAAACATCTAACATTCATATTTACATTGAACATAAATACATTTAATATATTTAATATTAAACACAGTATTTAAAAGCCATTCTCAGCTTTGTGCTTTTTTTAAAAAAAAAGTCCAGCAATCAATTCTTCTTCAGCTTTTCATCCAATTCCTCTCCTTAAGTGAGCTGCAAGTATCCCATATATGTTTGACACTATTCTAACTGTTCCAATATTGCTGTCATTTGCAGAAAGCAAGATAAACTATTTGATCTGCTCAAATGCAGCAGTTACTATGTTCTTATTTGCTGCCTTTAACACTGGCCCACAAGGAAATGACACAAAAGAGGTGGCAATTTATCAGGCAACAAAGCAACGATCATGTTACAGACGTCAAGAAGACTGAGTAGCTGGAAGAATTCAAAAACGTATTCTCATACAACAATATTGTTTCTCTTTTTGTATAAAAATGAATAGACACGGAAGGCATGTTTTATGGCCAACAGACCAAAAAATACTCGGAGGATGATCATTTACATACCATTTTAAATTCAGCTGTGTCATCTGACATTTTGCAGTTACAAAGCAAAAAATCATACAGGCTTCTTAGTGGTACACAGAAAAGCTCAACTTCTACAGATTAAGTAGAGGGGTGAAGAGTTAAATGGTACGGCCTCTCCAGCGCAGTGCATTGATTTTTTTTCTCCTCCCAGCACCACAAAAGTTGTTTCCACCTCCAATCTTCTGCAACAGCTCATACCCTTTTCTTCTAACAAAAGGGATCAGCAACCAGAAAATAAGACCTCTATTGTAAAACAAGAAAACCCCTAACGATACTTGATGTGGAAGAGCACAATATTTCAATTTGAGTCAAGCTTGCAACCATTATGTCAGAGAAGAAGGCAAAGAGATCTCCAGAGCACCTTTAGAAGTTCAGATGACACCACAGGCACATCCAAAATATTGGGAAATGCATTTCTTAAATATCAAAAAGAGTCCAGTAACACCTTTAACCAACTTTATTGTAGCATAAGCTTTCGAGAATCATAGTTCTCTTCGTCAGATGCATGGAGAGCAAGAAGAAACTGGTCAGATATATAGGTAGAGAGGGGAGGGAGGAGTAGATGCAAACAGTAGCTTCTGATATGGAGATCAGTTTGCTTCTGTTTCTTAAATATGAGACCCAAAAAAAAGTTTTCAAAAAGTACACACCGTAGGAAAAGTAAAGAAATGCTTTTCTGGACCAAGTATTCACAACTCTACAACCTAAACAGAAGACTTATTTTTACGGACATGAAATCCCTTTCTGCTCCCTCCCCAGCCTACATAAAAATGTGGGGACATCTTTTCACGCACACCCAAAGCGAAGCCAAGACGACGCGAATCTGGAGGGGGTTTTCTTAGGCAGAGGAACCAGCAGGCAGAAGTTTGCGTTTTCTGGCTCTGTCACAATACAATTCTGCAGAAACTCTCTCGTTGCCTTTTCTTTCCTCCAGCAGAGTCAAACTCTCAACGATCCCTCCCCCCGCCCCCCCCCCCCTTGCTGCCGCCCTCGGGAGGGAGCGCACTCCGGCTCGGTCCCCTCCGCTCGCCGAGGGCGCGGAAGTCCCAAATAAAACCGCACGAAAGGGGCGCATCTGCTGGTGCGCGCCAGTGACCCACCCGTGCCACTGCTGTCGCTGCTGGTCCCGGTGGCGGCTTCCTTCGGGCTGCGCGCAGGCAAGTTTCCCTCGGCGCTCCTCGGGGCGAGGAGGAGCAGGAAGAGCCGGCGCCCGCCTCTCACCAGCCGCTCTCCGCGCACCCACAATTACCGGAGTCTGGCCTTCGCCGGCGGGCTGCACTTTCTCCTCCACTTCGGTTCTCCTCCGCTCGCCTTCCGGGGCGGGGGGAGGCGAGGCAGCGAAGGGAGAAAGGTGGGGAAAGCCGCCTTCGACAGGCAAGTTGGGGCCGAGCGCAGCCCTAAGAGATCCGCAGGCCTGCGCTTTGGGGCTGCGGTGAGTCACTGGCTGCGTCACCACGCAGAGGCTGAAGAGGGCGGCAGGAAGCCGGCTGCTCCGCCTAGAGGGAGGTGGCCTTCTCCTCCCCGGGGCGGCTGTTGCGGGGATTTCCGCGCTGCCAGCGGCGAACTGTTGCAGACGGAGGCCAAGTGCTAAGGTGAGTTTGTCTCCCGGGAGGACACAGTTTTGCTTGGGAAGAATCCTCAACGAGAAGCAAGTGAACTGGTTAAAAGGGCTAATCTGCTCTCAGCTGCAGCCGAAATAATCCAAGAGCCTGCTTGAAAGGGGCAGGATCGCTACAACCTTAACCTGCGATAGGAGCCACTTGTGTCTCTGCTAAGCACTGTTCACGTGGCGCCTGCGCCAAGTTTCAGGCAAGTGGGCACGGCTTTTAGCCAACGGGGTTGGTGGTTGGCAGTTGGTTCCCTGAGGTACATCTTGCCAGAGATGGAAGGAAACGTGCTCTTTTGGCTGAAGAGTAAAGAGTCCAGTAGCACCTTTAAGACTAACCAACTTTACTGTAACATAAGCTTTCGAGAACCACAGTTCTCTTCGTCAGATGCATGTATAATTACCTTTTGGCTGAAGGTAAGTCTCCACAAGCTGCAGAGTGAGAGTGCCACTGACTGAAACTCATTGATTTCGGTGTGTGTAAATTACGGATTATAGGATAGGATTGCGCTGGTCGTTACTGAATTTCAACCGTGTCACAGTGCGTTGCCTCAGTGGAATCTGACACATTTGCTTTAAGTCTGTGGACATGCAAGACACAGTAAAACTGTCACAGGACTAATGTTTCTGTTGTTGGTGTTGCTGTAACAGACTAACTTCCGAAAAAGAGTTACACCCAGAGGGCTGTATGAACCATTTATCTACAAAGGGAAGAAAACACTGATGGTTGGGACAGAAAGCACTTAAAAATAGACAACATTGTACAAGAGGGTGTAACTCTGTTAGGATGGCACTGTAACATGGCTACCTCTCTGGAATTTATTTTGTTTGTGTATTTTTACACCTTTCCCAGGAAAAAATAGAGAACACACACACAGTATCTATAAGAAAAGGGGACACCTGGGCTAGATTTTCTGTAAGTTCCCCCTCAGTATCATGTATAAAATTAAGCCTCAATAAAATGTTTGGCATTTTATTAGTATTAGTATTTAGACTGGAGTAACTCTGCTTAGGATTTCACTGTTTGAGAACACTGATAATTTAAGACACACATCAGTTTGGGGGCATATTTTTAAAATGTGAGTTAATTGTGTACTAGTTTTAATTTGTTGTTTTTGATGTTTATATCTTCATAGCTTTTGCTGTTAGATGCTTTGAGTTTGATGAGATGGGATATAAGTATTTTAAATAAAACAAACATTAAGAGGTAGGAAGGATAGAAGGAAAATGATGTTATGATACAGAAAATAATGGACATTGGTTAAAATTAGGCAAAACTGAGTGTAGAGGGGTGTCAAAAGGTTACACATGCATAAGTTACTTTTTAAACTGTCACTGCATAAAACAGATACCCAAAACAGAAACAGCAGTTTATTTAAAAAAAAACATTTTGGATGTCCAAAATCCTTTATAATTATTTTTCTTTTCTGCCCCCACCCCCGTCACAACATTATATCAGTGTTCCTTATTCTGTTGTAAGGAGTCTGGGCTCTGAGATAAATGTACAGAATAAAAATACCTGGAAAGGAATTTTGCTGAGTTCTGTGTACAAAGCACAAGGAACTATATAGATAGTTAGAAGAGGGCAATGCAAGAAACCACCATCTCTTTTTTGACCTAGGTCCCATCTGCAAATGATGGCACACTGCCTTTCTCCCATCATATACACTGCTATCCTAAGAAGGGTTACACCCTTCTCAATCCATTCAAATCAATGGATTGAGAAGGGTGAGCTCTGCTTTGGAGGTTAGAATAACAGTTAATTTCTTGTTAAGAACAGGCCATGAAGAGTGTGTGGTATACTGAATTTCCTTGCCAGTCCTTTGAATGTCCAAATTTTCCTTCTGATTGACACAATAACAGTGCAATCCTAATCAGGATTACTCCAGTCCAAGCTAATTGAAATCAATGGGCTTAGACTGGAGTAACTTCGATTAGGATTGCAGTGTAAGACTCTTAAAAGCAATCACAATGGATTGCCTAAAATAAGACACCAGTGGGACACAGAGGTAACATGATTGTTTTAATAAATAAAATGCTCAGAAGTAAACATGGATATATTAAGATTGATGGGGCTTATTATACACAAAGAAATGTTTGTAAAACTGCAGACAACTTTTTTCTCACTATTGTTTAACAGTGTTTTTTAAAACCTCTTTCTGTAAACATTTGAAGTCACACCCAAGGATGGATCCCCCTATACACACCTCTTCAGCTGCAGAATATATGTAATGACAAAGATACAGTGGTTCACAGTCCAGAAGGTCTTGTTAGCATTGCTAAATATTTCCAAAGGAGGAAAAACATGAATATGCAAGGCATATATGGATCAAATCAGCTCTGCACTGGCAAAACATCTCCAGTCCCAACTGATGAAAAAAAGCCAAGGGAGCTAGAATAGTCCTTAATTGTAAGCCACCAGGCAAAGCATAAGCCCTGCCAAATGTGTAGTAAGCCACTGTCTGACACATATGGCAACACAGTGAGTGTTTTAACTCAAAACTTGTAAAGTAGCCCTGCAAGGAAAGAAACACTCCCTCATCCCTTGTTTAGAATAAGTTGTTCTGAAATGAAGTATTTGTTTCACAAGAACAGAATTAAGATGTATAGATACAAACAAATAAAAAACACAATACCTCAACAGTAGAGCCATGTAGTTCACTTCATAAAGGAGAAGTTTAACAGTGCAATCCCTAAGCAGAGTTATTCTAGTCCAAGCCCATTGAAATCATATCATAAATATATGGCTATAGGGAAAATGTATCTCTTGATTTACAACAACATAACTGGAAGCTGTAGTGGTTTGAAACATGTGAGTCAACCCTTCGATTATTGTATCAGGTCAGGGTCATTTCCCTCAAAGCCATACTCCCTGTACGAAAGGCCTTCTATGCTTCTCTTGGAATACATTGAGAAGGTACTTGAATTTTTGCTGGTTGTACTATATGAAGTACAAAATCCAATGGTTGGTTTTGCTACACAGTGAGAGAGAACAAGATGTACTGTGCAGATTGAGGGCTATGAGGAAATGAGGTTGAGCTTGCAGGCTGAAAAAATATACCCTGATCATTCCCAAGAAAGTCGCTGTAATTTATGTTTCCCTACTGCTATAAAAAACTAAGCTACCCCTGCTGATATGTTCAGTTCATTTGCTCAGCTAGAACAAATGTTAGATATGTGAAAAAAGCAATTTCAGTATGGGAAAGAGAAAGAAATATTAACTGCTCTGGGAGAGAACAGAAATTAACAGTTAATGGGGCTTAGCTGATTAATAGCAACAGGCATTCAGCAAGAAACAGAATAATTTGTTCTCACTTTCTTGGATGCTATTTTATAGAAGCTGGTTTCTGTTTTCTCTGTGTCATGCCCCCTAAAGGATATAGCTTTGCCCTATATTTAAGGGAAGTCTGTAGGGCAATGCTAGGATTGTGTGTGTAAAGTGCTGTCAAGTCACCGCCGACTTACGGTGACCTGATGAGGTTTTCAAAGCAAGAGATAAACTGAGGTGATTTGCCATTGCCTGCTAGCAACCCATCCAACTATAAACCAGGGCCAACCTTGCTTAGCTTCTAAGATCTAACAAGATTGGGCTAGCTGGGCCAACCAGGTCAGGGCATGCTAGGATTAATATCTAAGTATTATCTTGGTGGCAGGCTTCCCAACCTCCCAACTGTGTAGTAAGTACTACACAGATTCTAAAGTTGCTCTACACAGAGGGTTTTTGTTTTCAGCATCTACATGACATCACCCCAATCTTTTACTGAACCTGATTTCATGCAGTCTTTTTTTTGGGGGGGGGGGAAATATTATGCTTAAAGTGCCTGTGCACATGCATTTTTAAGGCCCCACCCACACTGGTGCCATTTTCCTTACCTTTGCCCCCTACAGCTGCCACCCCCCCTTCTAAACACCAGAGGGCTTTTGATTATATTATATCCCCTTGCAGTATGTAATTTGCCTTGGATATCAATGAGAAAGGCAGTCTATAAAATAATAATAATAATAATAATATAATTTGGAGGTGGAAAATAACAATTGCTAGATTGCTACACTGAAATGATGTTTTGCAGATCTATGCTACAATCTGTTAGCTCATTTTTTAAAAAGCCTCTGGCCCTTTTTGATGGAGAGATATAATGGGAAAGGTGCAATGCTTGTTTAGTAGAAAAGGTCAAAAAGCTCCTTGGTGACAGGAGGCAAAGACAAGGAAAGTGTCAGGAGAACAGCAGTGTGGGTGCTCTGTTCTCTCTGCAAATGCCTCTGTGTTCACAGCTGTTACCAGAGCAATGCCTAGAATTGTTACCATGTAGAAGCAGCCTTAGCTTTAATTTTTATAAATGCAATTTTTTTTAATTAATTATTAACAGACTGTAACATATACAAAGGAAAATCGTACACAGAGATAAAATACAGGATATAAATAAGTACACTGGTATCTACCAACCATGTCACTAATTTCAAAAGACAGCCATACTCAGCTCACCTCAGGGAGCCTATTCCATAGAGTGGAAGCTATGATGGAAAAGGCCCAGGCTCTGGTCGATGCCAAGCAGTAGGGGAACAGCCAGTAAGTGACAACCTGAAGACTGCAATTGGTGCACAGAGACACATGGGAGGAGACTGCCCTTAAGATATGTGGGGTTTAGACCGTGAGAGGTTTTAAGGATCCTAACCAGCACCTTGAAACAGACTCAGAAACAAACTAGGGTAGCTGGTTTAAGATGAGCAAGATCTGTTTCCATCAGCTAGCCCATAACGATAACCGGGCTGCCACATTCAGAACCAGCTGCAGTTTCCAGGTTGTCTTCAAGGGCAACCCAAGGAACATCACATTACAGCAATCTCCTCACAAGGTTTTTTATTTATTTATTATTACATTTCTAGACCGCCCTCCCCGTCAGATGGGCTTAGGGCGGTGTAACAACATACAATTTATAACATACAGTTTAAAACAATAAATACATTATAAATAAACATTTAAAAACATTATCCATGTGCAATACAATTTCTCATATGGCAGATATGTGTCACACTTTATGAGCTCCTGCATGGGTGGTAGACGGTCTTCGGTGGTATGGCCGGCGAGAGGACAGCCTAGCCCCCACCAAATGCCTGGTGGAATATCTCCGTCTTGCAGGCCCGGCGGAAAGATCACAAATCCCACCGGGCCCTAGTCTCCTCAGACAGAGAGTTCCACCAGGTCGGAACCAGGACTGAAAAGGCCCTGGCTCTGGTAGAGGCCAGACGGACCTCCCTGGGGCCGGGGACCATCAGCAACTGCTTATTAGCTGATCAAAGCGACCTCCGGGGAACATATGGGTCCCGAAGGTATGCTGGACCCAGTCCGCATAGGGATTTGTAGGTCAACACCAAAACCTGATACAGGCTGATACATGTTACAAAAACATGTATCAGCCTGGCAAGATCAGCTGAGTCTAGAAAGGAGAGAGTTGGTGAACTAGATGCAGCTACACCAACCTGCTTTTCAAACAGGAAGTCTGGGTCCATTAGCAGCCCAAGCTCTTACCCTGCTCCTCAAAAGCCAACTCCCTTCCACCCAAGTCAAGTAGATCTGGTCCCTCTAAAACATCAGCCTTCCTGACTAGCATCAGCTCAGTCTAGTCTGGATTCAGTTGCAGTTAGTTCTGCTTTAGCCACCTCAAAATACCAGTTTAGATCCAAGATGGATGCCTCTGGAGGATTGGAGGGTGGAATACAGAGCTAGGTATCATCAGCATATTGGTAACATCTAACCCTGAATCGCCAGGTGACATCATTCCGTGGCCTCATATATATCTACATGGCACTCCACAGGTGAAATCACATTTAGTTGATTTTGTTGCTCTGATAGAAACTGTTTATGTCTGATCAGGCAAAAAAGACTGAAACCACTGAAGGACTAATATCAATTCCATATTCCAATCCATGGCTAAGAATGGAGGGGTCAACTGTATTAAATCTAATAGTATCAGCAAGGATGGCTGTCCCCTGCTGATCTTTAAACAAAAATCATCCGTAAGTGCAGCTGAAGCTGTCTTGGTTCCAATGCCAGGCCTAAAACTAGATTGAAATGGATCATGGGCAGACGTATAATCCAGGAAGCCCTGCAGTTCCTCCCTCACCACATACTCTATCACTAAAGGTAAATTGGAGACTAGCTTATAACTGGCCATCTCCGAGGTCTGCAGTGTCCCACAAAACCAGTCCTGCCCTCCCCTCTGTTTGTTTTGGCCTCCAGCATGTCTATAAACCAGTTATACTCAGAGGAAGTATTTGTTTTTATTTATTTACATTATTTATAGTCTGCCTTTATCACTGAGACTCAAGGCAGATTGCTTAGTATAAGTCAATATGAACATTGGCTGGGGCATTCAAATACAATACAATAGGGTAAGGATAGCAGAAATTTATAAACAAGAAGAAATCCAATACAGAGTTGGAGGGGCAAATAAACAAACAATGGTGAAAAAAACCAGCATGGAATTATTCAGTAGGAACATATTTACAGCAACAGACGGTACACAGTAGTATAGTCTACAGTCACCAATGCATCTCTCGGAACCATTTCCTTACAGTACCTACCACTATGTAGTCAGTGCCTTGTTTTTCCTACTTTGTTCCTCCAAACATTTGTCTTTGAAAACAGGACTTCAGGTGAGAAGATGTGCTTCCAAACAAGTGTTAGACTTGGAACTGCTAAACCAAAGGAAATATATGCAGGTCAAATAGGTAGTGGTAACTGCAGCAGATCATAGGACAGCTCAAAAAATTTTTATCACTGAGCTGTGTTATTGATACTAGACTAAATGCTGAGGAGACCTGAATATATCCGGTTGTTTATTTTAAAAAATGCTGAGCAAAAGGGGAAGGCAGGCTACCACCCAGGCAATGCTTCTCTGTCAAGCAGTATCTGTTCTTCAAGGCATTAACTGTATTCTTTGAGGCCCCCAACATTGTCTCTTTTTTTGCAAACCCAGCACAAATCTCAAGTATTCTCTGTTCCTTGTCAGCTACGTTCCAACTACAAATAGCTTCTTTAGCCACAAGCACAATACGCCAAGTCAGCTAAAGCCATTAAGCAAACATCGTCAGCTAGCTCTAGAAACACCAGCTATCACTGACCATTGCTATGTTATAGAAAAGGTGGCTGTTGCTTCGTTTTATACTTCACATGCAGAATACTGTCCTATACTGTCATGCAGACAGCTGATTAGGATCCTTGGTTGGTTTGGTCAGAAGTAGATTTAGGTGGGATATTTCTGTGGGTGTGTACTGGGCTTCAAAACATTTTACAGCATCAGGTGAAAAACTTCATTCTTCTTAAACAGCATGTAATTTGTTTGAGCAATGTTAGAAGATTTAATTTCCATTGTATGTATTTTTCAACATTAATTGGGTTAATTTTATATTAATATTTTAAGCTGTTGTCTAATAAAAAGAGTTATGTTTTATTTCAATAAAAATAAACAACTCTGTGAAAGTTAATACTTGATTTGCTGGTAGTAGAACAAAACACTGAACTCACTAGGCGAATATTGTATTATAAAAGATAATTCTCCCTCTTGGCTGGTTTTATCTGCATAGATCCCACGAGGTATCTCTTGTCAGTTAACTAAAGAGAACCAAACCAGGAAAGAGCTACTCCGGGGCACGAGACAAACGACAAAATACAGAAACCCCCGAAGTATACAGTCACCAAATATAAACATTTGTTTGTATATTTAAAGTGCAAAGTGCTCAATGAAACTAATTCAATTTATAAATATACAAAATCATTCCATATATAACAATACCCAATGGTGAGATCACGGGAAAAGTTCAATATTCAAGAGCAATGTTCCAAGAGTACATAAGTACAATTGAAGTACATAAGAGTACAGAAATTCAATTAAATACAATGCAAAAATTCAGACTACTTGGAAAAATGTCCGTAAAGGAACAGAAGCTTGCCGAAATATTGTAGATTCGAATTCATTCACGCCGCCTTGAGCATGAGTAGCACCGTCTATGGGTTTTGCTGGCATGTAAGGAGTCCAGTCCCGTTTCGCACAAATAGCTTCTTCACAGGCAAAACATCTGTTACAATCCAATGATTACCAATTTTTAAATATACATATTTAAAATACAATATAATGCAAAATGCATAAGTAGTCTACTCACAGCAAGCAACCGCTACAATCAATGGCATTCCACCATTTTAGTTTGTTCCGGACGATCTAGCATTGTAACTGGGTGTAACCCTTCCTATCCTTTTATTTCCTAACTGATTTAAAGAGACCGCAGCCTGCAATCCTAAAAGGGGAATTACAAGTAACAACTCAAATCTAGAGCATTATTGAGCCCATACGGGGTCAGACTGTTAAGCCTATCTATCCACTGTGATTCAAGTTGCAGTAATTTACGTTGGGCATTAGGATACTTTGTTTGCAAAACTTGCAGAACCGTCACTCTAAGGTCTACTGCCCACTCTACCATCTACCGTCACTCTAAGGGCCACCACCTGCTCAATCACCTTGCCCAGGAACGGGAGGTTCGACACTGGGCGGTAGCTGGATGGGTCGGTGGGGTCCAAAGATGTTTTTTTCAGGAGGGGCCGCACCCACTGCCTCCTTTAACGCTCTGGGGAAAACCCCAGAGCTCAGGGAGATGTTAACAATGGTCCCGTAGCCCCTCCGAGCTGTCCTTCACCAGCCAGGATGGGTAGGGGTCCAGAGGACAGGTGGTTTGCCTCATCCACTGCAGGATCCTGTCAACTTCGTCCCGGGAGAGCAGCCTGAAATGATCTAATACAGACCCAGAAGACGGCCAAGGGGTCTCCAGTTCCCTTACTGTATCAACAGTGGATGGCAGGCCACGGCAAAGGGACAAGATTTTGCCTGCAAAACAGCTCACAAAAGCCTTGCAGCCAGTATTGAACTTTGCCCATAATCCCACCATTGGGTATTGTTATATATGGAATGATTTTGTATATTTATAAATTGAATTAGTTTCATTGAGCAATTAACTGAAGAGAGCAATTGTCACAAAGACCCCTTAATTGGATGCCAGCCAACTAAATCTACTACAACCATGCCTAGCACTAATTGCCCCACATAACCCTGAACATCCTTGGGTTGCCACCGATGTACTGTCGTAGTGCTCAGTTATCTGCTACAAATGAGGGCAGGAGGCTGTGAAGTGCACAACTCCCCCACAAGCATGGGGCAACGCTACCCTCACATGGTTCTGGGCAGCCCTTAGCGGGGAGGGCACCACTGCCCTGTTCAGTGTGGTGCAATCAAGGCCAGATATCAGCATTTCAGAGCAGGCTGTGAAACCTGGCATCCTCAGCAATAGAAAAGGGCTGCCCTTGCAGAGTGATGATCTTGCTAATGCCTTGACCCTCTGCCCTGCCTGCTTCTGCCCACCCCTTGCACACTAGCGCCAGCTGCACCAAACATCTCAATCAGAAATGTTTAGTGTCCCTTCCCTACAGGAGACCTGGAGGGCAGAGCACGGGTGGGGCGGGGAGGGGATGAGGAGATTGCAAAGCAACTCTTCTCTTGGCTGGCTGGCAGCCACACAGCCACCCCACCAGCCTCTCTTCCCCCTGAAGAAGTGCTGCCTAGTGGTGCTTCTTCAATGGTTTGCTCTCAGTCATTAAGAGATGACTCAAGTCATTCCATTAACTGATTCTAGCCTTAAACAGCTGCCACTGTGCAAAACTGGGATCTCCCATCCTCTCAAAGTGCTTCCAAACTGTGGAAGAATAGGGGCACCCACACTGACTAGCAACTGTGGGCACTGCCAAAGCAGCCTCTTGTGAGTGGTGAGGGGCAGACCCATTGTGTTGGGTGGGTGGAGAAGGAGATGCTTGCAGAAGACACGGCAGCACCTAAGGCTGCACCTTCATTTCTTCATCTTGCACCACCACCAGCATCTCCTCCTCCCAGTCCTTGGAAAGCCTGCTGGACTTTGAAAGGAACTAGAGAATGGGCATCGAGTCTCCCCTCCAGCAATTGCTGGGCCCCTTAGGTGAACCTGGGAGCTCAAAGACTCTCATCCCTCCAGGTCCACCCAAAAGCCATCTCAGGCTGCTCCTCCTTCCACTGTTGATTATATTTTCACCTGCACTGTGTAATCAGCCTTGGATCTCAGTGAGAAAGGTGGACTATAAATAAATTAATGATATCAATGACAATAACAGCAGGAGGAGAGGCAGCCTAAGTAGCAGACCCGTGCCCAGTGCCAGCACCCCCTCAGGCACCTCTTCATTGCACCACCAGCTAAAGGAGGGGGTGGCAAAGGAGTACTGTGGGGCAAGTTTCTGCACAGGTGGAAGGAAAGCCACAGCCCTTCTTCTCCCTCTGCCGTACTATTCTGCTTAGCCTTTTCCCCAGGGATCTACTCACTCCACTCCTATTGCTCATTATGTCCCCCTTAACTACTTCATCAAAGTAAGCTAGATGCTACATTGGGCTACACTGCACTCTGCATCTGAGTACTAACTAACCTGCTCTTCAACCTGACTCATGAACCTGCTGCTCTTGAATGTTTTTGACTACCTGTCCCCCTGAGTGCTAACCTGCAATTGCCTTTTTCCCCCAAAGTTAAACAATATTTTTTAATGAATATTACACCTAGGCTTACTTTGAATTCTTTTTAAAAACTTACTTCTGACTTTCTAGTCCAGAAGTTGAGTAATTTTTTTGTAACTAAAATTTATGATGGAAGAATAGATTTTTAAAAACCCTTAGTTTATTTGTTCCGACAATTAATTTTCAAAAATTAAGCTACTCCCTAGTCTTTCTGAAAACCTGATTTCAATTTTTTAAATATTGATATAACAATATTCAATATCTAAAGAAGGAAGTGTTGACTCTTGAAAGCTCATACCTTGGCAATCTAAGGTGCTACGCGACCCAGCTCTTGCTCTTTAATACTCATTGCTGATTTTAAAAATGCCCCCTGATGGCAGGGAGAGGAAATTACCACTGCTTTTCAGTGGACCAGAAAAATCCAAACTTTCCCATCCACATGGCAGCCACCCAGGCTTTGCTGCAATCTTTCCCAACACTTTGGAGCAAAACAGGTTTGGAAAAAATTGGGGAAACCTAAGGAGGCACCATAATGCTGTAGGGAAACAAGAGGGGGGAAAGTCCACTTTTTGTATGGAATCAGTTGAAGGTTTGTCTTTTCTAGGGTCATTTGCCCTTTTCCAGGGGGATAACCAGTTAGAAGAATGCAACTGGCACACAACTGTGTATATTTTGTATTCAAAATTAGTAGGACTTGTTTGAGGATTATTTTCCCCTTAATAGCAAGAGATTAAGAATTTAAAGAATTTAAACATTTGAAAAATGTTTCACATTGTGCTGTCACCTAGAGCTGTCAGGTCCCTTGTGTCAGACAGTGGCTTACTAAAAGTTGCAATCCAGACTACCTCTTGCAATTAGACATGAGTCCATTGGTTTCAAAAGATTTACTGAATATAAACAACCATTATAGTCCACTATCCAAGATGCAATATCTTGGCTGGTACACAAGTATTGTTACGAATGACAGGCAAAGGTTAAGGTACAGAATAGCATACCCCTGCAGGCCCCATCCTCCCCCCACAGTTCTCAAAACAAACGGCTTGAGGCTGAGAAAGTGAAAGTTTCCCAAGGCTGGAAAGGTGGTAGTCATAGCATTCCTCTTCTCTAAGATAACTGCTACTGAACTGCTTGCCATCTGCAAAAGAAGCACTTAAAACACTGACAGGATTAAAATGGAGTCTCTTTGGTTTGAACACACATGAAACATAGTCAGAACCTGACATTCTGCCCCCTCTAAAATGCTCTCCCCCCAGGTTTGAGAGGGTAGAGAGTGTGGAAAGATTTTAATAACCTAGGAGCATGAACATGAACAGCTTCCACCCACTCATCAAACCCAGAGTCAAAGTCCTTCCATCTGATGAGGTAAAACAGTTTATTACGTTTGATTTTAGAGTCCAAAATTTGCTGTACTTTGTAATGGATCTGATCATCAATCAAGGTCAGTATGGGAGGAGCACAGGTGTGCCATTGATCTGTTGGGGGGACCTTTTTCAATAAGCTGATGTGAAAAGTAGGATGCACATGACGCAGATTCTTTGGTAAATCAAGTGCTACAGTCACTTTGTTGATGATTTTACGAACTGGAAAAGGTCCCAAAAACTTTATTGCCAATTTACGGCTGGTTTGAGCAACTTTCAAATTTTTTGTGGATAAATAAACAAGATCTCCAGGATGCAATTCCCATTCAGCCACACGATGGCGATCAGCGTACTTTTTATAGTCCTGTTTAGCTTTGTCAAGATGTTTTTGAATAAGAGACCATTGTTGAGCTGCCTCCCCCCACTATTCTGAGACATCTTTAGAAGCTTTAGCGGGGGGAAGAGCTTCAAAAGGGAATGGTTTAAAGTGATAGCCATAAACTACTTTGAATGGTGTTTCTCCGGTAGAAGTATGCACACTGTTGTTGTAAGAAAATTCTGCTAAAGGCAATAAATCAATCCAATTGTCTTGTTGGAAATTGATATAGCAACGGAGAAATTGTTCTAATATTTGATTAGTTTTTTCTGATTGCCCGTCGGTTTGCGGATGGTGGGCAGAGCTTAAACCTTGTTCAATGCCCATAAGTTGCATAAGCTCCAGTCAGAAGTTGGCAACGAACTGTCCGCCGCGGTCGGATATCACCTTTGATGGAAAAGAATGGAGTTTTACAATATATTTCAGAAAAATATCCGCCAACTTTTTTGCCAAAGGCATAGTAGTGCAGGGAATGAAGTGGGCTTATTTTGAAAATAGATCCACTACAACCAAAATGCAGGTGTGATTTTTGGAGGGGGGGAAGATCTGTGATGAAATCCATAGAAATGATTTCCCACGGTCTACTTGGGGTTTCAAGGGGTTGTAAGAGTCCAGGAGGCTTGCCTTTTCGCATTTTGGCGCTGAGGCAAATGGGACATGAAGCCACATATTGTGAAACATCTTTGCGCATGCCCGGCCACCAAAATTGCCTTTGGACCAGATGAAGCGTTTTTAAATATCCGT
Source organism: Eublepharis macularius (assembly GCF_028583425.1). NCBI lineage: Eukaryota > Metazoa > Chordata > Lepidosauria > Squamata > Eublepharidae > Eublepharis > Eublepharis macularius. The sequence continues at coordinate 103,537,865 of NC_072797.1, read as the reverse complement.
AATGGCCAGCTGTTGGGGCATCATGACAGCATTGCAATACTTCTTTTCTCAAACTATCTGGTACATAAAATCTATCACCCCAAAGCCATTCCCCTTGTTCAGATTGAATCAGTTTCTCTTTGGGCACATTCTCCCCCTCCTTCTCCACTTCGCTTTTCAGTTTTTGTCTCCACCCCTGATCTGACTGAGGAGGTTGCTTTGCGCGGCTGCGTGTTGTGACCACTCCTCCTAATTGCGTAGGTGAAAACACTGTATCCACTGTCTCCTCCCTCCTGCTTTTGTGTTGGGGCATGCGCGATAGGGCGTCTGCAAGAAAGTTTGTTTTGCCGGGCAAGAATTTGAGAGTGAAATTGAATTTTGAAAAGTATTCCGCCCATCTCAACTGCTTGGCATTGAGTCTTCTAGGACTATGTAATGCTTCTAAATTTTTGTGATCTGTCCAAACGGATGGTGGGCCCCTTCTAACCAATGGCTCCAAGAGGAGAGTGCCGCTTTTACAGCAAAAGCTTCCTTTTCCCAAATATTCCAATTTCTCTCCGGTTCAGAAAATTTTCGAGAAAGATAAGCACAAGGTTTAAGAACATTGTCCTCCCCACGCTGTAGAAGAACACCTCCAATCGCAGTATCGCTGGCGTCCACCTGTACTATGAATGGGCGATTTTCATTGGGGTGTTGCATCACTGGTTCGGATATAAATTGCTGCTTTAGGACATCAAAAGCCAATTGGCATTGTGGAGTCCACAATAGCTTAGTGTTCGGTTTTTTGGCTTGTTCCCCTTTGTTTTTGGTTTTTAATAGTTCAGTGAGGGGAAGCGTTATTTGGGCAAAGTTTTGTATAAATTCTCTGTAGAAGTTGGCAAACCCCAGAAAGGATTGCAGTTCTTTACGGGTTGTGGGAGTTTGCCATTCATGAACTGCTTTCACTTCGCCTGGATCCATTTTTAGCCCATTTTTGGAAATGCAGTATCCTAAGTAACTGAGTTCCGTTTTGTGGAATTCACATTTCGATAATTTGATGGGCAATTTATTGCACATTAGAGTAGTTAAGACTTTTTGTACTAAGTCTATGTGTTCTTCTTCTGTTTCTGAGTAAATGAGGACATCATCTAGGTAAACAACTACTCCTTTATATAAAAATTTGTGCAATACTTCATTGATCATGGACATGAAAACCGAAGGGGCCCCGGCAAGGCCAAAAGGCATAACTAAATATTCGTACTGCCCTAAGGGCGTATTGAACGCGGTTTTCCATTCATCCCCCTCCCTTATACGAACGTGGAAGTAAGCATCTTTTAAATCCAACTTTGTGAAGATCTTATCTTGTGCCACGACGTTGAGGAGATCTCTGATGAGGGGTATAGGATAAGCGTTTGTGGATGAGACTGCATTAAGTCCTCTGAAATCAGTGCAGAGTCTTAATCCTCCATCTTTCTTTTTCACAAACAATACTGGCGCAGCATGAGGACTGTTTGCTGGTCGTATGAATCCTCTTTGAAGATTAGTGTCAATGAACTTGCGGAGCTCCTCTCTTTCGTTTGGGCTCATGGGATACAGTCTGCCTTTGGGTAAGGCAGTGCCGGGGATGATTTCTACTGCACAATCTGTCCTCCTATGTGGAGGTAAAGTGTTAGCTTCTTCTTCTGTGAAGGCTTGTAAATAGGCTCTGTATTCTTTAGGTATTTGATTAATCTCTTCTTGGGTTAATAGTGCTTGTTCTATGAGGGTAGGATTGTTACCCCAATTTTGGTCCCAACCATTATTTTTGCAGCTATTGTGTTTAAAGCTAATGCTTCCAACTGTCCAGTCTATGTCTGGGTTGTGGTCCCACAACCATCTGCTCCCCAAAATCAGAGGGTATTTAGCTGTGGAGCTGATTACAAACGATCTTGTTTCCCAGTGTTGTCCCATGCCTGTGATCACAGGTATTGTTTCAGTGGTGACTGGGTTCATATTTGTACCATCCATTTGTTCAAAAATAACTGGAGTTTCGAGTTCTTTCATTGGTAGTACTAGTCCATTCACGAGAGCAGGTGCAATAATGTCTCTGGAGCAGCCAGAATCAATAAGGGCTTGTACACGAATATGAGTTTTCCTCTCTGGATTAATCAATGTAACTGGCATGAATAATATGGACCCTCGAGGTCTTTCCACTATGGGAGTTGACTGGGGCTTGATCTGCCGTTTGGGTCCCTTTACGACAGATCCATTTCGTTTCCTGAGTTGGGGCTCTCGGGTCCTTCTTCGCTAGTTAGGGCAGTTGGATCAAGATCCATAATTTCTTCCAGCTCTAACCCTTTCTCGGGAGGATTTCTCCAGGTAGCTCCTCGCCCCCTCGCCGTTCGTGGAGTTGGCGTTGGGCGGTATGGTGGGGGAGGGGTGGTAGAGACTGTTCGCCATGGTGGGAACGGAGGTCTTTGTACAGGCCTGAGTGGACATTGTGTCGCGAAGTGACCGCTTTGGCCACAATGTAGGCATAGTCCTTGCTGCCATCTAGCATCTCTCGTTCCTCTGGCTGCGTATCCTGTTCCCCTTCCCCCTCTTACAATTATTGAAGTCCGCCAGTGCCCTGTTGCTTGCTGTTCCTCTACAAGCCGTACTTCTTGCATGCGGTTTTCTACTTCACACGCTAATTGAATCCAACCCAAGAGTATGGGGGGATTGTCTTGCATGAGGGCTCGATCTAGCAATCTGGGATTCATGCCTTGTTTAAACAAAATTATTTTGGTGGATTCCTCACACCTTGGACATTTGGCGGCCAGTTGTCGGAATTTCGTAACATAGTCTCTGGCCGACATACTGGCTTGTCTAATGGTTTGTAACTCTGTGCGGGCTCTACTCTCTTTCAAAGGATCTTCATATTGGGCTCGGAGTGCTGCTACTAATCCCTGCAAGGAGTCTAATTCTGGGGGCCCCAATTCATACAACACTACATACCATTCTGCTGCTTTTCCTTGTAGCCAGAACCCCAGGTGTTCGATTTGGCTGGCCTCATCTTCGAATAAATGTCCCCAACGGTTAAAAAATTACAGCGCTTGTATTAAAAAAAATCCGTTTCGCGGGATCCCCGTTGAATGTAGCTTCCAGCTTCACCCATCCCATCGGTAGCTCCTGAGGTCTGGCAACCGGTGATGGTAGCGGGTAGTACTGTAAAGGCGCGGGCCTCTGTTCCGGCCATGCATCCAGTCATCGTCGGATAGGTTGCAACGGGGGTTGTTGGGGTCTTGGTTGTGGGATTCCCTGCGGTCTCGGAGGAGGAAGACCCGGCGGCCTCTGTGGCGGGCCTTGTGGTCTTGGAGCCGGAGGGCCCTGAGGACGTGGAGGGGGACCCCGTGGCCTGAAAGGCAGAGGACCTTGCGGTACTGGACCCCGTGGAAGGGGCTGAAGAGGTGGCTGCTCTTGCGGCTGTGGAGGCTGAAGAGGTGGCTGCTCTTGCGGCTGCAAAGGTTGTTGCCCTGGGAGGATTGGCGGCTCCTGCGGTTGGAGGGGAGGTTGCTCCAGCGGCCCTTCTCCTCCGTCGTCTCCCGGAGGCCCCAGTGGCCCTTCCGGGATCTCATCTGGTGGGCCTTGAGTTTGATCAGGTGGTGGCATCACTGGCTCCTGCTGATCATCAGCCGGTAAAAGCGATTGTTCATCCTGAGGGGGTACCTGGTCCGCTGCTGAACGTAATCCAGGTAAGATCCTCTGGAGGGCTGCCACCCCTCGGCCAATCAAAACTCTTGTGCTCTCTCCAGCTTCTTGCGAAGGTCCCTCTCCTGGGCCTCCTACTACCACCAATACTGACAGCAAGTGAACTGCATGTGCTAAACTCTCCTCCATGCTGCTGATTCTTTCTTCCAATCGTTGTACATGTCTTGGGGCTGAGGTATCGACATCCTCAGGTAATTCCTGGCGCTGTTCAGCTGTTTGTGTAGTTTCTATATATTCCGGATAGGAAGCAGCTGCTTGGGGCCACGGTCGAATCTCTCCCATTCCGGTGGCCCCGGTACCTTCTCCTTCCTCCGATATGCCCGCCAGAATTCCTTTCGTTAGTCCCGTTATTGCCGAAATTCCAGCATCCACTGCTAAGGTTCGGCTTTGTAATTGCTGCCAACTTTGATCACTCGACTCGCGTTGCCCCGTCCACGGGGTGACTTCCGCGTAGTCCCAACTCATCACATCGCGGCGGGAAGTTTCCCACACCTGGGTACTTTCAGAACCTCTTAAGTCCCATTCTCTTTGGCCGGATTCTCTATTCCAGTAATACCATGGCTGACTACTGGATTTCTCTAGAGACGCGCCAACAACTCTCTTCCCATCCATTTGCGATCTGGAAAACACCGTACTCGCTCTTCTCTCCCTCGTTTCTCTCAGCCTCGAACCCCACTGCCTCGGCGTAGGTAGCGATATCAGGGGTTCCGCCGCCGCCCTTGGTCGAGCTCCTGCTCTGTCTGGCACAAGGGTATACACGGTTGTACGGCTTGACTCCGTTCCCCCCCGAATGGGTTGATATGTGGGTTCCAGTCCTTCCGATTTAGGAGCATAAGGATCAAACAAAGGGTCCCTGTCGGACGCGGCCTTGGTATCCGTCTCCTCCGGCTTAGGCATTGGAACAGGTGTGATTCGTAACAAAATGTCAGACAGTGGCTTACTAAAAGTTGCAATCCAGACTACCTCTTGCAATTAGACATGAGTCCATTGGTTCCAAAAGATTTACTGAATATAAACAACCATTATAGTCCACTATCCAAGATGCAATATCTTGGCTGGTACACAAGTATTGTTACGAACAACAGGCAAAGGTTAAAGTACAGAATAGCATACCCCTGCAGCCCCCATCCTCCCCCCACAGTTCTCAAAACAAACAGCTTGAGGCTGAGAAAGTGAAAGTTTCCCAAGGCTGGAAAGGTTGTAGTCATAACATTCCTCTTCTCTAAGATAACTGCTACTGAACTGCTTGCCATCTGCAAAAGAAGCACTTAAAAACACTGACAGGATTAAAATGGAGTCTCTTTGGTTTGAACACACATGAAACATAGTCAGAACCTGACACCTTGCTTTTCCTGGAGCCTTTCCACCAGCATATTGTCTCATGCACAAAAACTCTCAAGTAAAAGCATTATTCTGATATAAGCAAAACTTGTGGTTGGATCCTGAATTTGGAATCTCCCCCCCCTCCCCTCCACTGAACACTTCAGTCTAAATTATTTCTGTTGACAGCTCCAAACCCACATGAATTTCCCCCCCAATATCGCCAAGTATTGCATATTTTTGGTACAGTATGTACCTTGGTATCCTAGTAAATATGTTATGCTTGTTTGAGAACTTATTTTCAGATGGACTGAAAACACTCCTCTTCATAGTAAAGAATCATTCTGAAGTGTGGCCTAGTTTAACATAAAATATTTACACAGACAATGATCTTTTTCTGTACAGTCCGGGTGGCTTTTAGGTCCCTTGGCCAACAATTGAATTTCTCTTCTCACACTGAATACATACCAAATCCTTGATCACTGTAGGATGATCATTTATTTGCTCGTTCACTTACTCTGTACCCCTGTTATATAGCCATGCTTTCACAGCAGTCTTCAACACATATTAAACATTAAAAGACAGGATATTGTCATAAAGGCATAAGAAGAAACAAAGCTCAAGCCCTCGCAACTATTACAAGGATTTTTTTCTTTACTTAGCATCAGGGCTTTTTTTCAGCAGGAACACGGTGAAACAGAGTTCCGGCATCTCTTGAAAATGGTCACATGGCCGGTGGCTCCGCCCCCTGATCTCCAGACAGAGGAGAGTTTAGATTGCCCTCCACACGTGACTATGTGACCATTTTTGCCGAGGGTGATTTCACCTTTAAAAAACTCCCCCCTTGTTCCAGCTGACCCACAGTGACATCATTTTGCGGTCCAGAGTTCCACCACTGAGTTCCACCACCTCTTTTCCCGGAAAAAAAGCCCTGCTTAGCAGCAGTTTAGCACAATTTTAAGTAACAAAGAAATTATCACCATCAAATAGCTAGACAGCTGGTGATCCAGAGAAGAATGCCAGCATGGAGAGTCCCCTTACCTAGCCTTTATAATACCATTTGCAAGAAGAATTAGGTGACTTGCCCCTTCTTGAAGACTACCAACACTGGTTGCATGTCAACCAAAGACCATCTTTCATAGTACTGTTAATGGCTGGAATGTTAGGCCTGGTTTCACAATAGAGGGGATGAACATTAATCTCAAAGCTAACATTTCTCTTAACGATGCCGAATGGTGTAGAGGGTAATGAGTCTGAAGTTGAATTCAGATAGTGTTGATAGTGGTGATGGGGAAATCCTCTCTTGGCTCACAAAACTCTTTAATAGGAACACAGGGAGTGCCTTGTTCGAGCAGACAATTGCAAGAGGCATCAATAAATAAAGTTGCACATTGCTGTGGACTTTGGAAGACTATCATAACATTAAGGCAAGTTCTGTGTCAGAGCTCACTAGTATGAGAAACAAATTTGAAATCGGTCTTGCATGTGTTCCAAAGCAAAACTAATCAATGATCATTACAGGGGAGGGGCTTTCAGTTTGTGTATGGAACAAGTAGGAGGAAGGGGGTGGCTTTGTCTGCTGAAAAGTGTGCTTGCACACACAAGCATCCAATACACATGCTGTTTTTCTCTCTGAAAGATAAAAGACACAGATCACTGTATCTTTTTCTCAAGGTGGGGAGAAAGGTAGCTGGGTGTGATTGTAAACAGAGAAATGGCTGAGAAGGAAAGGGTTAAATAGTTCCTTTCCTCAACATGAGGCCCCCAAGAGCTGTTTCACCTGATAAAATAAGTTATCACACAATTACATATAATGTATGGTGCCATCATGTAACAAACTGCAAAAAAAGCAAACTTTACTAGAAGGCATACAAGAATACGTCTGACGTATTCACCTGGAGAGAATAATGAATAAGAACTTTGGTCTGGCTACTGCACCAGACTGCTTTAGGACAGGCATCTAGTATTATCTACCAATGAAGTATCCAAAACAAGTACGTTTTCAAATATACTCTTTATAACCTGTAGCAAAATGGTGTTTTTGCTCCCTTACACAATAACACACCTGGAATGAAGATTGGCGTGATGGGGTACATTTTAACTGGTTGTGCATAAGCCTGTGCTCATGTTTATGATCTTTTAACGCATCTTTAGTCTGGCTGATTGCCTCAGCACTCCTTTGGCAAAACATCCCAAGGACATTACAGAGAGTTAAGGTATCGTCAGACATTCTCCACACATTTTTCAGTTATCACCTTAACTTTTAACCGGGCAGTTGATAATTTAAACACTGAACTGTTCAGTAATCTATTCTCTAAGGAACTGAAGCCTTAAAGTGGAACAAAGTTAATGAAATGGCTACATAAGAGGCAACATTCATTGCCTAAGGTAAAAAATAATAAAAATGTATACACTGGGCAAGGAAGCTTCTCTTTAAATCACACAAAGATCTAAGAAAAAAAATGCTGCTGTTTGCACTGGTGGATTGCCAATTCCTGGAGATTTGGGGCAGTGTTTGAGAAGAAAAGGGACCTCAGCATGGTATAATACCATAGAATTCATCCTCCAAAGCAGCCATTTTCTCCAAGGAAAGTGATCGCTGTAGTCTGGAGATCGGTTGTAATTCCAAGGGATCTCCAGGCCCCACGAGAGAGGTAGGCAACCCTACTGTAACCTAACAAATTGTCTGTATTGTATGGCTGAAGACTGAGAGTTGGATCCTGTGATGTGTCAGCAGAGGACATTAACAGTCACAGATCTTTCCTGGGTTGCCCCCACCTCGCAGTCCTTTCTAACTCCTGAAAAGTTTACTCCTGGGTTTGTGGGACCCACATGGGTCCATGCGGGTCAGGAGGTGCAACTTCATGGAAGGAAGAGGAAGAAGGGAACAATTTCACTCTCTTCTCCATTGCAACCTCCCAGCTTGTGTGGCTATTAGTCTACCCATATCCTGCAACCTCAGGAATGAACTGGTGGGAGGGGAATATGGGAAAGAAAAGGGATACTTGCACCCACGGATCCATCCCAGAGTAAAAAAGAGAAGATACAATAAGACAAAAGGTACTTTTTACAGCTTATAAAATAGCACCCAAATTGTGTATAAATTATGGAGCTAAACAAAAATTATTTAGCATATTCTAGGCCATTCTGGCATTGCAAGTGGCAGATGCTCAGAAAAAGTAGACCTCTGTCCAAGCCCCTGGAGAGACCCTGCCAGCAAACAAAGCAGGGCTTGGTAATCTAAGAGCCAAGCTACAAGTGACGCCTTACACAGGTTGGACACTTGTCAGCTTCCCTCAAGTTTTGATGGGAAATGTAAGCGTCCTGGTTTTACAGCTTGGCTCTCCATTACAGCTGCAAGACCAGGATGCCTACATTTCCCATCAAAACTTGAGGGAAGCTGACAAGTGTCCAACCTGTGTCAGGCGTCACTTGTAGCTTGGCTCTGAGTGAGTAAAACACAGATTCATATGGTAATCTACAATGGGGAAAGGGAGTTCCATGGAACAAAATGAGTCTCAAGCAAGCACAGATCCATGTGTACATGTTCAGAAATAAGTTTTATTGATGTCAGTGGGACATTTATAAGTACTGCGTTTACTCAAATGCAAGATCCATGTTTTCCCCCCAGCTGTACTACCAAAAAGGGGGGGGAAGGGTCATCTTATATTCACATACAATTACAAGTTCGAGTCAGATTTATTGTGCACAGCCATTCACCTTTACAATTAAAACATTTGAGACATTAAAACATTTAAAACATATTTACATACAGATGAGATTAAATTCTAGAACCTCAGGTCACATTCAAATTCAGTTAGAAACATTCTCATACAAGTTACCGTTATGTCCAATAATAATATTTTTGTAGATATATAACTGGGGGAAGGTTTGTCTTATATTCAGGGCCATCTTCCTTTTGAAAAAATAGGGCAGTTTTGTTTAGCATCAGCATGTAGCACAATTACTCTATTGTGAGTGGCACAAATGGTTCACATCAAAAGTAACTGGTCCTGCAAAGGGTTGTGTATCCCAACCCTTTTCTAGATCTCTGACCCCGGAGCAGGGGTGGGGCAAGACACTGAAACAGCCCAGGAACAAGCTGGGCCAAGTGGCTCCTCAAGTGTTGGCAGTGCTGCAGGGGCTGCTTAGTTCAGACTTTGGCCCTGGCTATGACAACAGCAAGTGTCATCAACACTGTGGCCTGTGTCTGAGCTGTGCAGACTCCACTTGGCTCAGCTTATTCCCGACTGTCTGCAGCTCTTAAGGTGGGAACTTTCCCAGTAAGTTAAAGAGCCAGTTGGCCTCTGCACTGGAGACTATAGAATCCAAGGGATAGTTGTACTACTGTACAATCTATAAGCAAGCCACTTCTGCAAATGCAGAGCACAAAAGACCCAGAATCAAATTGGTCATGCTATCCCGATTCCCAGCCTAAGAGGAACAGCTGCAATCTCTTGAACCCCCAGGCAAAACACATTTAACTTTGTTTTATTTTGTCAGCTATGCTGATTGAACAAAATTTGAATCCAATAGCACCCCAAGGACCAACATAATTGCCCAGGGTATAAGCTTTCAAGAGCCAAAGCTCATTTTATCAGATACTAGTTGGTGTTTTTACAAAAGCCAGTTATTAACTTTGACTAGAATGGACCCATTAATTATCTGATTTTGGAGCAGTGTAATTTCAAGTAACTGAGGCAGCATAAGAATAGCCAATCGCTTGGATGAGCCAAGGGAAATGATGGCAAGTTTGATTTGAGTCCAGCAGCACCATAGACACTAGCAAGTTTTTCAGGGTGTAAGCTTTCAAAAGTCAGAGCTCCCTTCTTCAGACACCTTCTTCTGGGAGCTCTGGGAGCCTCACTACAAGTGACATTTTACACGCGAACAGCACTTGATCATTTTCACAAGTCTTTCTGGGAACTGAAGTCCCTCTCCCCCACCCCTTTTCCTTCTGTTCCTTCCCCTATCTGTTAGAATGGCTGCCTGAAGAGATGGAGAAAGCCTATGGCAACAGCAGCTTTTGCAAATTGTCTTGCTGGGGGGTGGGGGATGCTCTGGAGAAAGCTGACATGTCAGTGAAGTCCTTCCCCTCTCTGTTAGAACTGTTAGAATCGCTGCCTGAAAAGTCAGAGAAAGCCTGCTTTTGCAAATCGTTCCTCCAGTCACAAGCCTGCTCTCAATGATCTTTGGGGGCGGGCAGCTGCAACTTTCTCAGCTTTCTCCAGAGCATCCCCCCGCCCTCCCCAAGCAAGATGATTTGCAAAGTTGCAGCTGCCTGCCCCCAAAGATCATTGAGAGCAGGCTTGTGACTGGAGGAACGATTTGCAAAAGCAGGCTTTCAGGCAGCGATTCTAACAGTTCTAACAGAGAGGGGAAGGACACTAGGACTTCAACGACATGTCAGCTTTCTCCAGAGCATCCCCCACCCCCCAACAAGACGATTTGCAGAAGCTGCTGTTGCCGTAGGCTTTCTCCGTCTCTTCAGGCAGCCATTCTAACAGAGAGGGGAAGGAACATAAGGAAAAGGGGTGGGGGAGAGGGACTTCAGTTCCCAGAAAGACTTGCGAAAATGATCAAGCTCCATTCGTGTGTAAAATGTCACTTGTAGCGAGGCTCTGACTCTTGAAAGCTTACACCCTCAAAAACTTGCTGGTCTCTCCTCTGCCACTGCACGCAAATCCTGCTGTTTTACTGAGGACCCACATGACTACCCACCTAAAACTATCCTGATCAGGTTAAATGTGTTCATTCTCAAAAGGCAATCTCAGGCAATGTTGTGACTGGGTAATAGTTTTCCTGTTTGCTTTGTCAGATGCATTCTGAGTGAATTAAATATGAAGTTTATTTACAGAATTACAGTACACAAGACTTATCTGGTGTTAGTGTAGCCCCGTATATATGTTATCTGTGAGCAATCCATCTGTATATAGTGAAAATGCGATTGTTCTTGGTACGTGCATTCAATGTCCGTATGACTAAATACTGTACATGATTTAAATGCTACATATATTTAGGTACTACTGCTCGGCTTGATGTGACTTTCTAGAGTCTGGAGGTGCGTGTATTGTCTGTGAAGATTTAAAACATGAACAATCACAGTTCTGAACTCTTTACAGAGTCATGGTTTCTTGCTAAAGTAGTCCAGTAACAACTCTGAAAAACTTCTGCCATTAATTGACTGAAACATCTGTAAATCGTTTGATAGCTTTAAAAACACATCTTTTGTCCTTTAAAGTATTAATGGGGAGGGTGGAGCTAATTTTGAATAATGAAACTCAGTACAGGGTGCAGAGTTAAACCTCCTTTTCCTTCCCTGCATGACCTTAAGGCTAGCAGAGGTTGCATTAGCCTGGATTTTCCATTTTATGGATCTTTGTTTCTTTTTTATGTGATCTTCCTCTCTGCTATTTGAGTTAATTATCTCTTTGCTTTTAAAATGTTCTCCTAGCAATTCAGGTAATAGGATGGGTAATCAAATAATTTGTTCTAGTGGAAATTATGGCACTGCTCACAAAACACCAAGTGACACTAGCCCAAAATTTGTGTGAACTATATGTTCACTAAAAAATATTTGCTAAGCAGATAAATTTTCTTATTATCTAAGTGTTATCTAATGATGGCAGTGCAAATTTTTTTTTCAGAAGTGCATGGAAGTACAAATGATACAAAAAGGCAGTTGTGTTAAGTAATTTTGGCCTCCAGACTTCAGTGTATTATGCCCTCCTCCTTTTAGACAATATTTTAGTTCACCAGGGGCAGATCTGAATTTCGCCATTTTTTTCCTGGTTTCCAGTCCTGAAAAACACCAGGCTAACAAAAGACTCTACACCCTACAATAGCCCTACAGAGATTAGCATATCAAGCACCAATCCATATGCAAAAGAACCTCCTCAGGATACAGTGAAGCCTCCCTCTATTAGCATTCCACACCTTGGGAAACTCTTACAGGATGACTCAGCCCAAACCCACCGTCCTTAGTAGATATAAATGACCTGCCAACATCTTCTCCACACTGTGACACTGAGAGATCTCTGTCTTTTGGTGCTACACCTCTGAAGATGCCAGTCACAGCTGCTGGCGAAACATCAGGAACTACAATGCCAAGACCACGGCTATACAGCCCGGAAAATCCACAACAACCATTGTTCTCCAGCTGTGAAAGCCTTCGACAATATAACCAGAGGGTAGTTTTCTCTTCCCATCAGGATAAGCAAGCCATCTACTTTGCATTGGGAGACTGAGGATTCCATCTTGCCAAAAGTAAGGGGACAGCAGGGTGAGATGAGATAAAGGTTCTATCTTTCCCTGTGAGTACCTCGGTATGCAAGATCCACTAATTTACATGTAAAACAGGAAGGGTCCAATTATTTCCTTAATAAAAGCAAAGTGCATGGATGAGGGGAAACAAACTCCACACCTCTTTTCTCTCTGCACTAAGCTGTTTGAAACATTTCCCCCTATCCCAGCCAACTCTGCAAGGGAGAATTGTACTTGCCTCTAGAAGAGGGAAGTTTTCTCATACCTGTGAGGAACAATACTGCTAGGGAAGAGTGCATTCCTTGTGAATTTCATCCCAATAAATCAAGAGGGGGAAAGTTACAAGAGAAAATGTTTCTCATGCAACCAATGCAAATTTCATCCAAACACGCTAACAAACTGCTGTGACAGACTGCACTTTAAAGCAGGTTTCCTAAGTGCAGCAGTCAGAAAGCTGGGAAGGAAAGAGTTAACTATTACATGGAATGGAGAGCTTGAGCGACAGACTGCACCACCCTCTCTGAATGGTCAGTTAGAACCTCCACTATAGGGCTGACAGTTGGTTTCTAACAGGATTGTACAGAGAATTTGTGAGTGAGTCTGGCAGGGAAGGTCAGACAGGTTCTCCTCTGGAGTGAGGAAAGAGGAAATGTTTGCCTTAACTGTAACATCACTGCCCTGAAGAATTCTATTTAAGAATTCTTAGTATACGTGTCAGCAAAAGCTGAAGCCTGCTTGACACAGACGTCATAGAACTGGGAGTGTGTTTTGGTAACAGTGATTGGGTAGTAGCTTAGACACCCTTTCAAGCCAAAAGAAGAAGGGTTACACCTTAAGAGAAGAATAATTTCTGCCCAGTTTCTAAAGAGGGGTTGGATCTGAGAAGGACCTGGGATCTCTTGTGAAGGGAAAACCGTTTTAAACTAACTCCAGGAAACTTTCAACTGTGAAGAAACATTGTTGCTGTAACTAAAGTATTAAGTGGTACACCTCTCAGTGTTAAGAGCCAAGAATATAGGAAACTAAGCTTCAAAGAAACTATTTTGCCTGTTACTCAAAGTGTATTCTGTTCTACTAGCAAAATTTTACCTCAGCACTTTCATTCCCTGACCACACTTATTCAGTCCCTACCTGTTAAATAAAGTTATTTCCTTTTGAAAGTTATACAGTCTCCATTGCTATTTCCAACAAAAAGGAAGAGGGCTCCCGCTTCTCCCCATCAAGTTCCTGGTCTGGGCTAAAAAGCCAAAATTATATCTGACTGTCAGGGTGGGACAAACAGACTTTCAAAGCACAAAGATTAACATGCTACTTGGGGCTACTCAGCAAAAGCAGGCAAACTGAATATTGGGAGGAAAATCTGCCTCACAGTGAGGGAGTTAAGAGGGGTCTATCACAACTGCAAACATATGCCATTTGATAGACTTCCTAGAGTTTTCATTTACCACTCTTTGCTCCATTTTCCTCCCTCCCTGTCTTCTCACATGTCTACCGCGTGTCCTGTCCTATTTTCCCCACTTTAAATACTACAGAGTATTTAAATGAAGTTACAGCAGCCATCTGAGATTACCAATGTTGCCTAGGCAATTCAAAATGGCTGCCAAGCTCTCATGAGGAAATCATGTGAGATCCTGACTTTTAAAACGTTTTAGTTCCCCTCTTTTATTGTTATACAATGTAAGATTTTTCTGCAAACCTGTGGATTCCCCCAAATTTGTAGACAGATCTCCCTCTTCTGTTTATGGCCCAAATCTGTAGATTTAACAGTACACATCCAGGGTAATGTTCAGAATTAGATAAATGATAAAATATTTAACAAACAAAATGAATCTGAATAAAATTTCTGAACACATTGTTAGCGAATATTCCATTAGAGAGAGAGAGCACTTTTGGCTTCCAGTACAGAAGCTGTACATTCAGTACACTCAGAGCTTGTTTAGACATGTATAGAATACCCCTTAGCCATGTCAATTTATTATAGCAGTGATGTAATATCAAATAATGAAGTGCATGACTCAGGAATCAAAATACAGCTAAATAGTTGTTTGTGGTCTTAAATACCAGTGAAGGTAAAGCCATCACTGTTTTGCACTGGCAACCTAAGGGTTGCAGGACATGTGCAAGAAGGGTTTCAAAAGGCTTAGATTGCAATTTGCCCCCCTTTGCAGGCAATTCAGTATCTGCCCAAGTTTCCTTTTAAATTAAAGTCAATGGAACTACACTGGGGTGTACATGATGGAACATTTTTTTAAACAGTGTTTTTGTACCTTTAGGCATACTGTTTCATCGCTCTGGTTTGGCAATTCTACCTTGGTGGCTGCAGTTAGCAGCACACCCTAGGCTTGGTTGCCTGTAAGTAGTAGTTCTGTAACTATTCTTGTAATCGCTCAAAGCTGAGATCCCATGTTCTCTTTGCGCAGAACCAATCTTTAACATACACCAGCGTAACTGATCACAACAGGTTTCATTCTGTGCGATGACTTAAAGCTGTCGAAATAGAATACATGCCAGACATTATTTACTCTGATGTACATACACACATTTCTTCTCTCCCAATAACCTCTGGTTAAAAAAACTTTGATAGGTTTTTAAAAGGAGAGAAATTCATTTCGCCAGGAGTTAAGAACATAAGAGCCCTGCTGAACCAAACCAATGGCCCATCTAGTCCAACAGCCTTTCTCACACGGTGGCCAATAATGGCCAACAGGGCATAGAGGCCAAGGCCTTTCCCTGAAGTTGCTTCCTGGCACTGGCCTTCCGAGCTTTACTGCCTCTGAATGTGGAGATTCCCTTTAGTCGTCATGCCACGCAGCCACTGACAGACCTATCGTCCATGACTCTGTCATGGCTATGCCTGTGGCCATCCCCTAAATTATCTGGCAGTTGATCCCACATGTTAATCATGGAGTAAAGAAGTATTTCCTTTTGTTCATCTTGAATCTAACCTAAAGGGTGGACATGACAGAGGTTTATAAAACTATGCACAGGGTGGAGAGTGGATAGAAATTTTTCTCCCTCTCCCAAAATACTAGAACTCAAGAGAATCCAATTAAGTGGATGAGCAGTAACACTTACTTCAGATCAACTAACAGACAGTAAGAAACCTCTGAATCTTGCGGAGAACGTCAGGAAAGAAGCGCTCCCAATTCATACCCATAGTACCAACTTCGTCAAAAGGGCTACAGCTTCTCTGCCTGCTGCTGCAACCATGAACAGGACACCCAAGTATTGTGCTGAGAATGAAACAGAGTTCTGTGCAGCAGTTCTTAAGTTAACACAACTGGCACTAATTGGTCCTGCAGATTGTGGCACACGTTTTACAGAATTCTTTCTACAGTGAACGAATGGGCAGCCCTGACCTTATAGCAAAGAGAGAAGCACCTTATCCTTAAAAGTAGTTACAATGAAGGGTGGCCAGTGGAGTCTACCAAAGGCCCATGAGCTTACTCATGAGGAAGCTGGTTAAAGTGTTATTCTCCGGCCCAATACTAAAATGTCTTCCAAGGAAACAGGTCCAGAACTGCTGCCTTTGAGTCAGCTTCCACCAAAAGCTGCTTATCCAAGAAAAAAGCAGATGACAAGATTAACGGTTATGTCTGTGCTTAGTATGCAACAATTGTACAGCTAAGTGTAACAACTTGTAACTGGTTTCCACCAGGGTAATTTCGCCAAATACCTGCATCAGAGCTCTTCAACTCAACAATTATGCTTTTACATAATGTGATGCCCCCATGGCCGGGGGGGGGGGCATTGTCCCCAGGGATGCACCGTGATGTCAGTGCTGTTGAAGATAAGTCAGCACTCAAGAGATAACTGAGGCTGCCCTTTTTATTGCTGAGCTCAGTCCCAATAGGCAGTTTCCAAGGTTAACAAATCAGCCCACAGCCAGACTGGTTTGTCCCTTATTACCTCCACGTCTGTTCCCTGATCTTTGGTAAGCAGCTCCAGTAGCAGCTAGGCTCCCCGGGGCTGGCCCAGTGGTAGTTGTGGCCATGAACGGCACCACTGCACTCCAGGAGAGTCCTTGGCCTCTGCCCATCATAGAGAGCTCAGGCCAGGCAGGCTGTTCCCAGCTGGTCCCAGTCAGGTACTTTCTCCTCTTACCTCCTTCAACTTTGTCTCCTTCTTCTGGACCCACCCAGTTCTTGCTTCCCTGTGCCTACTCCTGAATAGGTCTTTTCTCCCAAGGAAGCCTTTACACTTGAGTAGGTCTCTTCTCCCTAGGGACCTGGCCTTAGTTGTCCTTCCTTTCATGCCCTTACTGATACCCTGGGTACCTCCTTGTGCCCCATTAAAAGGCTGCTGCCATGTTCACAGTTGTACCATACCTCACCCTTTCTCCCCAAGGGTGCAGGTGTTCCAGGGAGTGACACAAACTTTAAGAAGGATTACTTTGACAGAACACTGCTTTGCAAAACAGGCAGAAATAAGACACATACACACACGTTCACAAACCCTATTTGTCAATATTTTTTAGTGCAAGCTAAAATTGCATGGAGGTTTTTGCAACAGATAAAGTTCACTTTTTTTTGGTACGCGCATGGGTTCATTTTTCATTAAAATCCTCAGGCTCTGTCATTTTACTGTCTTGCTCAGATTGGAAAATCCAGTGCCAACACAGGTCATTAAGACTTTTTCTCCACCTTTGCGCTCTTCATCAGATGGCTTCACTTCAATTTTAAACATAATCTGGAAATAGCTTCTCAAATGTCGCAGAAACTCAATTCTAAAAGAGAGAAAAGGGGGGGGGAGTGTAAGTATAAACAATCCCAATTAGTGCCTACAGTTAATTTGGGCCACAGCTAGGCTGAAGCAGGAGACACTTTTCACTGAAAAAAACTGACCTAATTATATATGAAAATTTAATCTGCTGATTTGTCAAAGCGACATATAGGAAATACCCTCTTCCAAAAAAGGTCATAATTAAAAAATTGTTTAGAGTAGTAATGGCAGGGTCTGAAAAACATTTATGGGCAATATCTGAAAGATCTCTTGAAAATCCAAATGGTATCTTGAAGTACAAATTTAATATAACTGTTGAATATATCTGCTTTTAACAGGCACACAACACAGAGACATTTAATAGTGCCCGAACAAAAACTAATGCTATTGCTTCACCATGAAAAGTTATGTAGCAAAGGCAAAAAATGAGTGTTTTTCTAAAGGCATTAACTTGTTAGTACATGGTAGGAACTGTCACCAGGACTGTAGGACAAGCCCAGTGAGCCACAGGTGGATACCAGATCTCTCCTGGAAAGCCCCAAAGCAGCCAATGCAATGAATAACTCAGGGATGCCTAGAAGATTTCCTGAAGGTGAGATGAGGTCCCAGCCTACTCTCCAGCCTTGGATACTGTGACTTGCATATCACAGTATTTGCTCTATAACTTTGTTGGCTTCATTTTTTTCTCTCGCACAGAACAGTGATTTCCAGGAATTACATACGTATTGCTGTTTATTTTATCCTGATTTGCAATGAGAAACTGCAGTGAACCCGCAACATCACCTCCCAGTTCTGGGTGCTGACTGCAGCTACTCCAGCAACCAGGCAGACAGGATGCATTCGCTTATTTGTGAGACCAAAAGCTCTCCCTTTCCCAAAAGCCAGGCTTTCCAATCTTGGGTTCATTTCTGGAGTGTACTCGTGCACAAGGCATGAATTCCAGTCTCAGACTAATAAAAGATAAGTTTATTAAGCAAGGAGTCTCCAAAAGCATGACGTACTCTTACTCAGGCAACAGAAATCCTTACTGTTGTTAAATATTAAAACTGCCTATCTAAAACTTGAGAGCTAGCTACTTAAGTATCTCTAAGTGGTTTCCATTGTTGCATATCCCACCCATCTGTCAGAGAGCAAGCCTGTTAATTGGCCTTACAGCTGTGTGAAAACTAGGAAGTTAAGCACAGAGAGCCCTCTTGAGATCAGTCTCTTCAAGGTCGAGTCTCTAATGAACTTAGAGAATGATCCCAATCAGCTCTGCAGACACATTCCTGGGCTAGGCCTCAAATCTTACAGCACTTACAACCTGAACCTGAGCTCAGCCATTCTCTCTAAAGTCCTAGACTCAGGTTAGCAACTTCCATACTGAAACGTTCTCTAATGAACAGTCGAGTTTGTTTTTTCTCGGAAGTAGCTCCGTGTTAAAACTGACTGACTTACGACGTACCCTGGAAGATCCATGGGGCTTGCAAGTAGACCTGGAGAGTCAGTGTTTTAAAAAGGAACAATGCAGCCTGTTCTGAGATCTCTCCAGCAGTGACAATTAATTATACCACCCTTGTTAAAATAAGTATCTTCCACACTCCTCAAACTCAAAAGCTGCTACACTACTTATAGCACATAAATGAAAACAGACAAAAGCAGTTAAAATTATCAAAAAAATATTTTGGGGTGAAAAAGGCTAAGATGAACATGCTTAGCGTTGCCCACGTGGAGTGTTTCTTTGATTTTCTTTTCTTGGATGGAGTGTTTTCTTTGATTTTTTTTTTACATCTTCAGCATGTTCTTCATCACATTTAGTATTTCCGCAAGGGCACATAAGCCCATTGAACTGAGACCCTTTTCTAACTTTTCTCTATTTCCATAAATTGCCCTCCACCAATTCTTCAGCTCTCTTTGACCACTGATGTTGTGGTCCATCCGTATCTTGTGAACAGGAGTGAAAAAGTATTACAGATGTCTTCAGCAGGACAGGTGACTGCTTCTCTTCATCCCCATTCTTTCTGGAAGGGAGGAAAGAGGTAGTAGAGGTGACAGGACCTTTTCAGACTGACCCAAAAGGCAAGGATAGAAATATTGTTCATCAGATTTAATTCCCATTGGGGGGGGGCCTTAAGAAAATTTGCTTTTGGACAGAAGAGAATTAAACCTAGAGCCAGTGCAGGCGCTAATTTTCAGGGGGTACCTAACCAAAGAGCTGCTGCTCACATGATCATGAGAGCAATACAACCTGGACACACTGCTCAAAGATCACAGCAAAAACCCCACTGTTGAGTGCATCCTGCTTGCTGCAGGAACCACTGTGATCCTTCTGTGACAATTAGACAACTTCTGACCCTGTGCCATCATTCTAGAATGCCAAATAGCACATAAATTTTCTTGCAAGAGGCAACTTTCCGAAATATAATGGAACATGGGAGTTCCTAGCACTCGTGACACCAATCCCAGCATCTTACAACTCCCCTGCAGGATGTGCCCCACTGTACAATCTGAGAGGCTAGGCATAACAGGGTTTTTTACTAAGGTCTGCTCAGGAACACTTTCACTTGCAGACAACTTCTGCTATCATTTTAGAAGCACTGAATGAAACCCATTCATTTCTTTGGACTAAGATCAACACAGCCTGTGAAAGAATGCCAAGCAGTGCGATCACACAATTAGCACACTCACATGGGTGCCAACAAATTAAAACCAGGCAGCCACACTTATCAAAAGTAATTATTTGTGGCTGGATGATTTAATCAGGCATTGCTGGACCCATCTTGATGAAGTTTTATATATTATCTTGCTATCCCCACACCTACACGGGTTACAAATAATTCTTCCTTCTCCACCTGCTATAAAAAACTATTAAAAAGAGGACAAGGGCAGCAAGGGGAGATTCTACAGCAAACCAGGTCTGACAGACAGGTCTGTCTGTCAACATCCCAACAGCCTCCTTTCCCTGATGTTGCCTTTGAATTATCCAGAAACTTCAATGGGTCTAAATTGCAGCAGCCAGGCTACTGTCAGGGACAGGATTCAGGAACTATATCACCCCTGTACTGAAAAAATCTCCACTGGCTGCCCCATTAGTTTCAGCACCATGTTAAATGCTGGTTCTTTCCTTTAAAGCTCTAAATGGCTTGGGGCCAGAGGACTTGAAGAACTGCTTCCTCTTATACCACTTGAAATTAAATTAAAAAAGTGTTTTAGGCTAAACGTAAGGAAGAACTTCCTGATAGTTAGGGCAGTCTCTGAGTGGAACAGGCTTCCTTGGAAGGTGGTGGGCTCTCTTTCTTTGGGGGATTTTAAGCACAGGCTAGATGACCATCTGACAGCAATGCAGATTCTGTGAACTTAGGCAGGTCATGAGAAGGAGGGCAGGAAGGGTTACAACAATGCTTAGTTCTTGTGGCCCCTTCTTATATGCCCAGAGTTAGGCAGATCACCACCCTGGGGTCAGGTAGCAATTTCCCCCAGGCCAGTTTGGCTAGGGCTAGGGATCCTGATGGTATTTTGCCATTTTCTGGGCATGGAGTAAGGGTCACTGTGTGTGGCCAAGATCTTCCATATAAGCTCTGCTCTCTGAGCTCCTGCCTTCAAAGCTGAGGCAGATGGCAAATGGAGATACTGTACTTGTTCAGTGGTGGCACTTTACCTGTGCAATGCCCTTTCTACTGAGGCTGGGCTGGTGCTTTTAAAGTCTCCCCCTAGCCAGAGAACTATTTTATGAGACCTTCTGAAAGCTGGTTTATTTATTTACTTCATTTATATCTGCTTTCTTTCCAATGGGGATCCAAAGTGGCTCACAACATTTTCCTCTCCTTCATTTTATCCTCACAACAGCCCTCTGAGGAAGGTTAGGCTGAGAGTGTGTGACTGGCCCAAAGTAACCCAGTGAGCTTCCACAGCAGAGTGAGGATTCAAATCTGGGCCCCCCAGAACCTAATCTAGCACTCTAACCACTATACCACAATGGCTTTATGTTTTTTAAAATGCTCTGGCATTAGTTTTAATAGTTTATTAAGTATGTATTACTTTTATGATGTTTTTAGTACATTTGAGTTCGTAACTTGCTGTGAGCAGGTTCTCTGAGCTGACACAGAAATGTTCTAAACAAATCACCTTGCAGGAACAAAGCATACGCACCAGACCCAGCTATATGCCCCCCCCCCCAAAGGCCAGGAGGTTCTGGAGACCTTGTTGTGAACCCAGATCAAAACACTCTCAGGTCACCCACTGCCCATTCTGGGCCTAGAAAGCGCAGAGGCAGGGAGAAGCCAAAAGAAGTCCTTGCCCACAGCTCAGAAACAAGGGTGCTGGAAGAAACAGAGGCTATTATTGATCCATTTACTGTTACCAGCTTTCCCTAACAAACTCATCTAGGAAAAACAGAACCTTCAACCGCAGCAGTGTTAGGACACTGAAATATAAGAGACAGCTAAACAAGATGGAATAGCGGAACTAATAGGAACCTCTTGGCAGACAGTAGAGGGCAGTGGAGAATACACAGATCAGATTGTGGCTGATTTCTCCCAAAATTTAAACAAAAAGAGTGGAAGCCTACTTTAATATGTTCCATTATGCAAAACAGCTTATTTTGAGCACTCAAATACTCTGTCTTGGGTCAGGGGGGAGAGAAATAGACATGGCTGGGACCACAGTGCAAAATTCTGGAGACCTGCATTGTAGCCAATGCTGGTTCTGTGACCTGAATGAATCACATACTTTCCAGCACGTGCTTGTCTCATGCACACATTATATTTCTGGACAGGTTTTGATTTACACTAAATGGGATTTACACTAAGCGGTACAGTTCACAGTACCGCTTCAGCGACCAGCTGTTTCTTTCCCCTAGAAACGTATCTGTAGGACAACAATTTCTAAAGGAAGAATTTACCCAAGATCGTAGATACTGTGTGGTTGGGCCATTCGTTTCTGGGTTAAGCAAGCCATTATGGCCATAAGAAGTCTTCCTTTCAGCTCCTTTTACATTTACATAATAATAGACAATAAAAATATTATAATAAAAGGGACGTGCCTAACATCTTCCTTTGTCTTGGCAGCTAACACACAAACTGGAACTGTATTTTGTGCATGCCAAACAACAACGGAGAAAATCCAGTTGTAACCACGGATAGAAAGAATTATATGCATGAAGAAACAGCCTACAGAAGTGCAAATTACAGACTATGCCCTCATGTTATAATGATTAAACGAGGGACTCTCAATATTAGATCAACAAAGGTTATTCCCAAGGGAGGGATATTTTCCTTTTTTATTACAACCTTTTTATTGATTATTGGAATCAAGTCCTATGAATTTGGCTGCATTCAGATGTCTTATTCCAGTTACACATGATAACCAGAGCTAGTTTTTAACTGTGATTCTCAATGCAAGACAGCAGAAGCAAGATGCATATGTGAGCTCACCATGAGCTCACCAACAAGTTGGTGCAATGAACGTGGTACACTGGATAGAGTGTCAGACTAGGATCTCTGCTCTGCCATGGAAGCTCACGGGCTGACCTTGGGCCAACCACAATCTCTTGGCCTAGCCAACATCACAATGCTGTTGGTGAGGATAAAATGGAGAAAGGGTTGTTTTGTGTAGAAAAGCAGGGTATAAATATCCGCATTAATAAAATGCACATTTTTTCTTAATTTTGGCTACATGAGACATGTGAATACCAGCTATTCTTCTAACTTGCTGACTTTTTGAACATGCTTCTTATTTTGTGTGTGGTTACATTTAAAACTTGAGATGAACAAACGCTTAAAGAAAGGAACTATGGGGGCAAATCTAACTGGCATTCCTCTCATCCTTTCTCTTCTGCAAAGCAACTAGCACAAACAGCTCAAGTATTTTTATGGCCATGAGCTTGCTGTCATTTTGTTTCTGTTTTAAAGCAAGTTTCCAGACTTATTAATAGCTATGAGGAGAAAAGCTTTAAAAAAGCGGATAGCACACTGCTGGTGCGGCGTAACTTAAATAACAGCAGTAGTCTCTGTTAAAAGCAGTGCCAAAAGGAGCCGTGTGTGTCTTTGATGAGGGCCTCTCCCCAATGGCTACTAAAACTCCCTCTGATTTACACCCCCACCCCATGTCCCATCTACACCTGACCCCTCTACACCATTTCTCTTCATTCATTTCATCTCCAGCCTGAACTAAAATCAGACTCACAGCAACCACAGGTTTGGTTGCAGTGATCCTAGAAGGATTATGACCCACACAGACTGAAAAGCCCTGAGCCTGTACTCTTTAAAGGGTGTGTAAGCAAACTGCCAACACCAAACCTGGCTTTCGGTAAAAACGGCTGAACTCAGGTTCAGAACTATAAGTGTTGTCAGGCTCTGGCCTAGGTCAGATACGCGGTGGCTGGGCTGATTAAATAACACCTGTGGAGCAGTCTCTGCGTTCCGCAGTGACTTGACTTTGGGAGGCTGTTCTCAGAGAAGCCCTAGGTTCATTCCCTAGATTTTCACACAGCTGAAATGCTGATTAACAGCTTAGCTCTGATTGGCTCTCGAGTTACCGGGTGAGGCAATGAGTCCTGAAAAGGATGGCTTCTCAGCTCACTCAGTGCTCATTCCTTTCCTCTCTGAGCTAGCTTTCTCCAACCAAGCTCAGACCATGACACAAGTATGCGAGAGAAAAGCTGAAAGCGGCATGCTGTTCATCAATTCACCATGTCCCTATGCCGAACCAGCTAGATAGAGGGCTCCTATTCTAGTGGACGGGTAAGCAACAGAGATGCCTAGGTAGTTAGCTCTCAAGTTTTATAAAAGCAGATTTTATTATGTAGCAACAGTAAGGTTTTCTTATCTTAATGTCTGTTGCCTATGTAAGAGTGCTTTATGCTTTTTGCAAACATTTATTTATTTATTTATTTATTTATTTATTTATTTGTTGTCTGCCTTTCTCACTGAGACTCAAGGTGGATTACACAGTATGAGATTAGTACAGTCAATATCAAGAACAATTCCATAAACAATGCCATAAGGTAAATAGATACAAACTCTCCTGACCTCCTCAGGTAGGCCATTCCACAGGGTGGGGGCCACCACAGAGAAAGCCCGTGTACAGGCTGCTGTTGATTTTGCAGATGTGCAGGGTGGCACCTGCAGGAGACCCTGTCCGAAAGAGTGAAGTTGCTGTGGAGGAGCATGGGGAGAGAGGCGGTCCTGTAGGTATGCCGGGCCAAGGCCGTGAAGAGCTTTCTAAGTGGTAACCAATACCTTGAACTGAGCATGGTAATTAATGGGTAGCCAATGGAGGGACTGCAGGATGGGAGTGATGTTCATGCTTCCTCTTGCTTCTGATACCAGTCGAGCTGCAGTGTTTTGCACCAACTGGTGTCTGCTAGTTAGTTTAGAGGGGAGACCTATGCATAGTGCATTACAATAGTCAAGTCTTGATGTTACCATAGCGTGGATCCAGGTGGCCATGTCGAGGTACCAAGCCATTTTCCAGGCTAGAGGAAGATTGTAGAAAGCATTTATTGCAGCTGCCTTAACTTGTTTTTCTAGTAATAGCACCAGATCCAGTATAATCCCTAGGCTCTTATCTGAGTCTGCAAGGGTCAGACAAACTCCATTGAAACTGAGGAGTACAATGTCCTTCAGGATCTCTGCCTTCCCAATAAACATCACTTCCATCTTGTCTGGATTTAATTTCAATTTGTTCGTTTTTAGCCATTTCACTACAGCTGTCGGGAAGTGATCCAAGATTTCTACTGAATCTTGTGGGGACCTGGATAGCGAGATAGAGAGTTGGGTGTCATTTGCATATTGATGACATCCAACCCCATAGCTGTGAATGAGTTCTCCTAAAGGCTGTATGTAGAGGTTGAACAACATAGGAGATAAGATTGTGCCCTGAGGAACCCCGCAAGATAGCTCTCATTCTGGAGACAGTTGATCTCTCAAAAGCAATCCTTTGAGTCTATTCCATGAGAAACAATTTAAACCAGTCCAAGGCACATCTTTTGATGCCCACTTCTGTCTCTAGACACTTCAACAGGATGGCATCATCTACTGTGTCAAAGGATGCAGATAGATCCAGGAGGAGGAATAAGGAGGCATGGCCTTTGTCTATGTTCAGACAGAGATAATCTACTAATGCTACTGGTGCCGTCTCTGGTCTGAATCCAGACTGGAAAGAGTCCAGCGTGCTAGAGTTATTCAAGGAAGTCTGGAGTTGGTGAGCTACTGCTCTCTCAATCACTTTGCCCAGAAAGGGCTAATAAACTCAACTTTTATTTAAGATGAGTCTGGAATTTGTGGCTTGGGCATGGGTACACCCCAGAATGAACCTGGAAACTGGAAAGCCAAAGTCTTTGAGAAAGGGAGACCTTTCAACAACAGCAAACAAACGGTAATGCATCCCACCTGCCTGATTGCTGAAGTGGCTGAGATCAGAGCTCAGAATTAGGAGGAAGGGAGGCAGCCTTCCCAACAGGTTGATCAACATACTAAAGAGTACTTGGTAATTACTTTATTACCAAGTAATGCACAAATGTTTACATTCCTGGGCCAGCTGTCACACTGCCACTGATCACAGAGGACCACCTTCCATAGGATCCAGAGACCTTCTCTGTTGGCTTCCAGGGTCAGATGCCAAAACTCCCTTGTGGATTACAGTTCTCATTGTGATGGCACCATCATTCTTCAGTTATCACAGTACTGTACCTTCCACGTATACAGCACCGGTACCATGATAACCGAAAAAGGACAGTTCACAGTCTAGTTGTTTAGCCACTGTTTCCAAATGAGCATGTTTAGTGGCAGATAATTCGAAAGACCTTTAAAACAAAGCTGAGCTCTTTTTCTGAGGCTGTTTTTCAAGCTGGTTACAAAGACAGGATGACTCGTGTCTTGCTCTATTCATGGAGAGAAGGCATTTTCCTTTTTACAAACTTGAACAAAACATGCACAAATCCTAACAAATGGAGTGCCAACATTTTCTTTTTAATATTAATGGAAGAAATTAGAGAAGGAACTTTCACTTTAATAGTACAAAATGTTAGCTGCTAGGAATATGGGTCAGGCGCCTATCTCCAATTAGGCAACACCTGGTTAACGCATGAACAAATTTCAGCCTGTTATTGCAAGTTTTACTGCTCTGGAATTATTCACTATTGATGAGTAAGAAAGTAATCTGGCATCATGCACAAAAAATAGATACCTGGCGCAACATACAATGTTAACAAGACTATAAGAAATTCATGTTACAGCTACAAACCTTGGTAGCTCTCAAAACCTTGGTAGCTTTCAAAGCACCCCCCACCAAATCTATTACTCAATGTAATTAGCAAACAGAGCAAAATTAGTTAATTTCACTTCTGGCTGCAAGGGGGTGGGCGGGTGGGAGAGGAGACCAAAAGAACTTACGTGTACGGCGACAGGGTTCCTAATAGGACTTTGGAAACGTCCTGCTGTCCAAGGGTCATGAGGAGGAGAACTAAGCTTTGGTTTGTTGAATCCACACAGCCTCCCTGCAAATACAAACATTTTAATAATTAAGCTTTATGCTAACTTGAAAACAGGGGCAGAAAAAGAGGAACATTTGCTTAATCCACAGAACACCATTGGTTCTCACATTTCAAGGGAAAGAAGATAACACACAGATTATGTAACATTTAACCAATCCAACTGCACAGAAAAAGGTTTGAGAAACACTTTTTATGTGCAACAGCCCAGTCTAAAACCCAGCTTGGCATGGCAAGCTATTAATGTAAATCTACATGATTGAATTGCCAGTGGCAGTATCGTGGCCCTTTCCATGCAAGAACCAGCTCTCTGACTGGCACAAAGATGATGTCAAATGGCAGCAAGAGATAATATTCTTGCTCCTGTTATGTGAGGAGAGCTCCTCCGAAAACCTTCATACCTTTCCAGATAAATAAAACTGAATCTAGCAGGTTAAAAAAATTGATCACCTGCCTACATTGCATATTTTTATACCCTCTCACAACCAAGGCTTTCAAAATAAACACACATACACAAAATGAATAATGTTAAAAAGGTCAGTAAAAACCCTAGCAAGAATAAGCACAAAGAATAGAGCAACACAACAATAAAAGCAATGAAAGTGACAGCAAACTTTTGAAAAATGCAGCGCAAAAAAGAAAATATACACACTCTAGCAGCAGATAAAAACAAGTAATACAGAAATGTTGGCTGCAGATAGAATGAATCAAATCAGTACAACTGAATCAAAACAGTGGCTAACACCATTACACTTCATATTACACGGCAACTGCCTGGGTGAATAGGAACATTTTGACCTGATGCCTAAGAAAGGAGGTAGGAACAATGGGAAGGGGGATGGAGCACTTGAAGCATCACGTTCCAAAGGCTTCATGTTATGTAGGTGGCCCTGAGAACTTTTTTCCTGGAGGCCTGTGGTGAATCTCAGCAATCCTACCATATGGATAATGGCTAGGAGAGTTCTGTAACTGAGGTACCACCATAAAAAAGGCCCTGTCTCTCACAGATACCTGCCTCACCTCACTGAATGGGGGCATGCAAAGATATCCTCCTCTGATGCAGACCTGAATGCTCAGATAGACTCCTCTGGGAGAAAGCAGTCCTTAAGGTATCCCAATCTATTTTGGGTTTAAGTACTAGTATTTTGAGTTTGCTTGGGAATGGATCAGCAGTTAGAGAAGCTGTTCAAAAACTGGAGAAGTACGTTCCTGTGCAGATGTCTGCGCTGGAAACCTTGCAGAAGAATTCTGTGCCACCTGAAGGTCCTGAACAAAGGAAGCCTTGTGTTGAGCACACTGAAGTTATCAAGTCTAGATATGATCAGAACTGCAGCTTGTCAGGTGCTCAGGATCACCTGCCATACCCTTGAAGCTGAAGCTGTTGTAGTGATTCTGTCACTGGGGTGGGAAACTGAGAATAGGAAGTGGTTGTTGATTCCTGCTGTAATCTCTGACCTTGAGAAGTCTATCAATCCCACAGCCTGCTTCCAGCATTGACTACTGAAAGGAGGAGAGGGGTAGCCATGGGGAACCTTTATCTGCTTTAGACTTGTCTATAGCTGCCAGTCCTAGCAAGGATGGCGTAAGAGAATGAAACTGGCATCTTATTAATAAAGAACTTTAACTTCTGAAGTGAAGTCTGTTGAGAGTTGCCTGACATCCTTACGCAGCTCAGTTATCATTGGGAGATAGGAGCAGCATGCAAATCACTCCTGTTCTGCAGTCACTCTATTGGCTGCCCATCAGTTACCAGGCTCAATTCAAGTTACTGTCTACCAGATGCAAAGCCCTTCATATCTGCAGGACTGCCTCTCCCGCTATGCTCTGCCACAACCTCTGCACTCATCTGAGCAGGGCCTTCTGCTGGTGTCACTTTGAAAAACGGGCAAGATCAACAACGGTCTCCAGATGTGCATTCTCTGCTGGGGTCCACTCCTTATGGAATGGCCTGCCTGAGAAGGTCAGGAAAGCCCCCACTCATCTGGCTTTGTGCAAATTATACAAAACTGAATTATTCAGGAGACCTGTTTTAAAAACAAAAGCAACAAGGCTATACCGTAACAAAATGGTTTAGAAAGCTGCTTTGGTAAAGGTCAGGGACTGTAGTCAATACTACTGTGTACAGTCTGTTTAGTCTGTTGCTGTAGTTTCGGAATCATTTAAAATGTCAGATTAATGCGTATGCTTTGTTTCAGATTTCTGCTTGTTTTTATTGCATTGTTTATTGGATGTCCCATCCTGTAGACTGTATTGACTTGTACTGTGTGATCCACCTCCAGTCTCAAGGAGAAAGGTGGACTATAAATAAGCATAACTGTAACCAGATCTCACTTTTTACAGGAAGAGATGCAGCTGGTGAACAAACTGAAGCTGGTTAAAAGGGACTGCATGCTGTAAAATAGACTTGAAAGTCTACTGGGAGATCGGAACACTAGCTCCTAATTCCTTGGGAGCATCAGTATCAACCAACAGGACCTCCGTCTTGTCTAAACAGAACTTCAGTTTATTAATCCTTCTGCAGCCCATCACTGATTCCAAAGAACAGTTCAGAATTTCTTCCTCACTTGAATCACAAAAAAGAGAACAATGTCCCTTAAGCATACTGATGAAACTTAACTCTAAACAACTTTTTCCAACAGTTTTGTTATTATTATTATTTTAGATTTTTATTCTGCCCTCCCCACAACTTGCTGGCTCAGAGTGGATCACATCATTTAAAAGCCACAATAAATATTTCCATAAAATTTTTTTTAAAATATTTAAATTCAAACAATTTAAACAATTAAAAACATTTAAATTCAAACAATGTGGAAACAGGATGATGGACAACCTAATTGGGAGTGTTCAGATCGTTCTCTTCCCTCCCTACCAGGCCGGCGGAGGCCTAGCCCAGCCTCAACCATATGCCTGGCGGAACATCTCTGTTCTGGGCATAGTGTTAAGATGGAGCCTTGTAAACTACCCTAACAAAAGTGCCATGAAGTGAAAAAGAAGTGCCCCCCCCCCGGGCCCAGCACCACTTTATGGTATCAGCAGCCTAGAGGGGACTACAGTAGGCTAAATTCCCCTCTTCGGTAGTATTTTAAAAGCCAGAAAGAGCTCCGGGAAAAATTGAGAAGTTTGCACTTTTCCTATCTCAGTCCAAAAGCAGTCTGATAGCTGGACACAGATGCATCCAGACAGTGTTTCCTCCAAGAAATACTGAAATTGCACTTTGTCCAAAATGGGATGCTTGCTACCAGATAGCTGTTAACAGCTATCACTTGCAGCCAACAATTTCACTTTACTCTAGTCACAACACCAGCAGGCGTTTTTGGCTCAAGAGTCACTGGGTGGGGAGTAATAGAATTACAGGCGCCGGTTTCTCCATGAGGAAAGACTTCAAAGTCGAAAGGACTCAAGTCTCAGCAGAGCTCTCCTGAATGAGGATAAGTGACATATCCATCTCATCAATTCAACAAGTGTCACATTGATGTCAGGTGCTCTGTGGACTTATCTAGTGCCTCTTGTTCAACAGCCCATTATTATTCCTCCATTCACAGGCCTTGGCATCTTTGTATATCTTGTTCTCTACAGATCTGTTAATGCAAATGCTTTCTTGAAAGAGAACAGTTGTTCTCATAATGGGTTTTATTCCTTGAAACAGTCTGATGGGGCAACTTTATGCCAGGCACCTCTTTCAATGACTGTGACTTCTCTAGCTCTCCCTGTTAAACCACTTGAAAACAAAATGACAATCCAATTTCTGGTGAAAGTTTTAAAACCGAAACTGCAGCCTCTTCAGAATAAAGTGTCAATTGGTTAAGATTTATAAAGCACAGTGAAAGTCGACCTGCGCTTAATGAATACATATCCTTTTTGGATACAAACCAGGAATACACAGCATTATAAGCCAATTCTTTCAAGTGGTAAATGAACACATTTAAGTCCTCAAAAGTAGAAAACCTATAGAAAGACAGAAACACATGGGAAAATGAAATTACTTTCCTGAGAGAAGGTCAGCTGCAGAATCACTGATGTCTCTAGCTTTCTCCACATATGTAGTACTGTTCAATAGCAGCAGCCACTAAATACTTCACACCAGACTTCCTTCTATACACACTCTGTTTTGAGCACTCAGACCTACCTACCATCTTAACTGGAGATGGCAGAAAGTTAGGAACTGATGGTAAGATTTGCTGTACTTGTTTTTAATTTAGGTCAGGGGTTACAGCACAGCATCTACTCCTTTTCCTACTACATAAAACATTTAGCTTAGTTCCTTGGCCTCAGGGAATTATTTTTTCATTCATCTACTATGATATGGTTCAACCCATACACACTGTATTTGCCACAACCACAGGAATCTGTGGGATAAGAAGGAAGTCAGCAAAGCAGATAACTCAAGTGAGCAAGCCATGTCACACACTAAGAGAAGAAAACGTTCACAACTCATATTGGCTGGTGTCAATACGACTTCAAGTCAACTGGGACTTGAAGTACAATCCAAAGAAACTGACTCTCCACCTGTAGCCTTATAGCCTACCGGACTACTCAGGGTAAGGCCCATCTTTTTCTCTGGCCTTCATTAGA
This sequence comes from Eublepharis macularius, assembly GCF_028583425.1. Lineage (NCBI taxonomy): Eukaryota > Metazoa > Chordata > Lepidosauria > Squamata > Eublepharidae > Eublepharis > Eublepharis macularius. Next base: position 103,506,832 of record NC_072797.1, on the reverse strand, counting down.
AAGCAATATAGCCAGAGTAATATTGGGTGCCTTAATTTGACAATTAATGGATCATGAATTCCATTTACTGCTGAGCGCAACAGTAAACATTTCATGCAACAGGCATGAAATGATGCTTCAAGTCTATGACCTTCTGCAACAATGCCCCAATCAAACTGGTGAGGTCTGAACAACAACCTTGATCCAGTTGCCTGTTTAAAGAAAAGTTGCATTTCTGGTGAAGATTACATCCATCTGTTAAGGTAAATTTCATTACACCATAGTGCAGCATTCATTTTTATCTGCTATAAAATGAGAAGGACAAATGGCAATACAATGTGTTAGCAGTTAGACCCCTCCTCCCACTGAGGGGCAGTTTATAGACACAAAATCATAAACACCTTTCCTCATATAGCATAAGTGCAAGACCCTGCCTGGCCTGAAACAAACACAAAATGGACGGCAGCAAGGCAAGAGTCTGGAAAGGTATTTTAGAAAGGGAGTCAGAGCGGCTGACTAATGGCCCCCGCCACACCCTGGAGAGATGTATATTTTAGGACAATGAGGCTCCCAGGAAGCTCCTGGCTAATCTTATCCATGCCCTGCCTCACTTCCCTCACCCTGATTAAGCACCATCTAACACTATTCAGCAAACCTGGTAGCTTTTCCCATCCATTGCTCAAGGAATCATCAAACACCATTCACACCTACGATCCACCTCAGCAAGACCCATCAAGCCTCTCCCAATTCATTGTCCACCTCCAGAGAAACCATTAAGTTGTTGTTTTGGGGGCAAAGACGTCAGCTTGCCCCAGGGAGTATTTTGCCCTGTATCTGGGCTCCCTAGCCAACAATGAGTTGTATGTGTGTTCTTGGATCTGTCCACAGGCCCCCAAATCTTTTGGGCCTCTTCTCTTCTCAATGCTGGTCATTTTGCTGTTGCCTCTGCGAACCTCTGTCTTTGAGACTAGTAACTATTGTCTTCCCAGAAACTGCTTTCTTACCCTTTCCTCTCTGATTTTCTCTTACTTAGCCTTGTACGTGTGCTGTGTGTGGTTTTCTGTACATTTGCCCTTTTATTTTTCTTTAATAAAAAAACACTTTCCAGTTGAACATCTGCCTGATTTATTTTGAGCGTTCTCTGAAGGAAATAATCCCTGTAAACATAGGTGGAGAATCCCAGTTACCCCATCTCACTTTAAGTGAATTCTAACTAATTAGAAGACTGTCTACTTGGGTAACAAATGTGGATAGTTAAAAAATACAACTCCCCTCTCGATGTAAATATATAAAATGCCTGTATCTGTGGGAGGCAAATGTCACATTTTATTCTAAAGGTACTGTGAATCACCCACTTACCCTGTAAATCTCTTCAAGTAGTAATTTTGCGCAGTTTGTGCCAAGGTCTTCCGGGAGGACAGCAACACCCTCCCCCTGGGGGTTAGAGGCCAGCTCTGCACTAAGGAACACACCATTAGTAGTCTCTGCCACAAGGGACAACCCAAAACCTGGAGACCTGAAAAAGAGCAGGGAGGAGGAGGAGGAATGAAAAAGAGGGTTGCAATTCTGAGCTCAGTATTTAAAAACACCCCCTCCCCCAAATACCCAGCCTGTTTAGCTAATGTGTTGTCCTACAGACAGGCTGTGGAAGTTATGAAGAATCCTTGACTGTAAGAGAAGAGAGATGGGAGGCCTCAGGGGAAAGCAAGAAGTCTTTAATCTTAGATTGGCTCTGAGAAGTCAGTAGAAGGGACTGACAGTGCAATGCTAAACAGAGTTATGCCCTCTTAAACCACTGACTTCAAAGGGACTTAGAAAAGCGCACCTCTTTTGGGGACTGCAATGTCAGCTTTGTAACCTTGTAGAAGCTCCTTTCCAACTTTCAGGGGATGAAAGGCTACCTGAGAACTGCCATAGACTCTCCTGGGATATCTCATCATGCTGATGAGCAGATAACAAAGACCCTTAAGGGCATGTGTGGCAAAAAGCACCCTCCTACATAAAATTTCTGTTCTTTTATTCAATACTTGTTATTCATTTGCTGGCTAACATTGGACATTTCCTTTGGATACCAGAAAGTATGACCCACCTCAAAAATTCACAAAGTGTGGCTAATAATGCTTTATGCATCTTTGCAAGGATCTTGATAGCTGGCCCTATTCAGCAGCCTAGACACAGCTTTCTGCACTGGATACAGCTTCTGAACACTCCTCAAGGGTAACCCCAAGTACAGTGCATTGCAGCAGTCCAGTCAGGGCGTAACTAAGGTATGAACCACTATGGTTAGATCTGACTAAGCCAGGAAAAGGCACAGCTGATGCTTCAGCCGAAGCTGGGCAAACACACTCCAAGCCACCGCAGCCGCCTGACTTTCTAAGGTGACTGCTGTGTCACGCAGTACTACTAAGCTGTCTTGGCAGGATTCAATTTCAGCTTGTTCACCCTCCTCCAACCCATTACAGACTCCAAGCACTGGTTCAGCATCCTTGGAAGGAGATGGAAAAGAAAGGGAGAGCTGGGTATCATCTGCATATTGGTGACACTGCAGCCCAAACCTCCTGATGATCTTTCCCAATGGCTTCGTATCAAATAGCGCGTGTGTGTGTGTGTGCGTGCGTGCGTGTGTGTCCCAGCTAGGACATGAACCACCGAACATGGTGCCCCTTAGTCTCTGGGCTGAGAGGCAACTCAGAAGGATACCCTGGTTGATGGTACTGAAGGCTGCTGAGAAGTCCAGCAGGACTAGCAGGGTCACACTTCCCCTGTTTAGTTCTCATTAAGGGTTGTCAACCAAGGAGACCACTGCAGTCTCTGTTCCAAACGCCAGCCTGAAACCAGATTGAAACGGGTCCAGAAAATCAGTCTCCTCCAGGAACGCTTGGAGCTGAGAAGCAACGCCCCCCTTCTTACACCTTGCTCAAGAATGGAAGATTGGAGACAGGCTGGAAATTGTAGGGCTCAGGGAGGGTTTTTTGAATATAGGTCTGATTACTACCTCCTTGAGCACAGGTGGTACAATTCCCGTTCTCAAGGAAGCATTTATCACTCCCTTTACCCACTCAGCCAGTCCACCTCTGGCAGCTTTTATCAGCCAGGAAGTGCAAGGGTCAAGAACACAGGGGGGTAGGCTTCCCCTCTGCAAGGATCTTGTCCACATCCTTGGGCTACACAAGCTGAAATGTATCCATTTAAAGCTGATGCCAAAGGACATGCATCCATACCAGCATCTAACTCAGATAGAACCTGGACAATTTTGTCTGCGATGTAAGTAGCAAATTGACCACAGCAAGCTGTCATGTGGTCAGAGTCCAGTTCCCTGGAGCTATGATGCAAAAGCTCATGAACCACATGGAACATCATAGCTGGATGATTATGAGCAGATGTAATGGGGGCGGAGAAATGCTGTCTTTTCGCTGCCATCACTGCCACAAGCTCTAATAATGACTCTATGCTGTGTTCAATCAACCTCACTCTGAGTTTCCCGCCAGTGGTGCTCTAGCTGATGTCCCTCCTGTTTCAATGCCATCAACTCCCCTGTAAACCAGGAAGACTGCTTGGCTCTGTCAAAGGGAAGAGGGAGCTTAGGGGCAATTGTGTCAACAGCCAGGGCCATCTCCCTATTCTAGAGAGTGGTCAGGACCTCAACAGATTGCTCTTTGTATGTTCTTTGAATGTGTGTTGAGTAAATCTCACGTTGACATCATGCATGTACAGATGAATGTGTGATTGAAACCACACATTTAACTATTGGTCCCTGGTTTCATCTGCAAAGCAAATGCACACTGGCTCTTTCTTACCAACTGATGTACACATAATAACAAAGGCAAGATGTACACGCATTCACTGTAACATTTGTACAGGGCTACTGTTGTCTAGAAAATAAGCTAGAGTGGATGCAACACCACAACTGAGAGCATATGTTGGGAAGTCCACAGTTCAAATCTCATTCCAGCCACAATTACTAGCTTGGCCCTTGGCAAGCCACGGTTCTCAGTCTCTTTTCAGAAATATGAGGACAACAATATTTGTATACTCGACATGGATTATTGATGTTACATGATGCAAGCAGTCTAGAAACCTCAAATACATTTCATGAATACTAAGTACAATTATGGTCTGTAGGTCATTTTGAACTCTCTGGTTCAAGCCATCATATTAGTAAACTGTCAATGTATGTATTGTCGAAGGCTTTCACGGCCGGAGAACGATGGTTGTTGGGGGTTTTCCGGGCTGTATTGCCGTGGTCTTGTGGTCAAGACCACGGCAATACAGCCCGGAAAACCCCCAACAACCATTGTCAATGTATGTCTTTAAAAAACTCTGTAACTTACTTCCCAGAGCTGGTTCCCTTCATGTGATCTGTGTAAATGTAAATATCTGGCAGGAATTTATTCAGGATGTTCCTTGCAGAATCCACAATCCGATTTGCAATCTGGGGTGATACTCTCACAGAATACCTAGTTCATGTAGTTAAGGAATTTTTCATAAGAAGACTTTAAAATAAGAAATGGGCCCTATCAGAAAAAGAGGATTTCTGATACATATTTTTTGCCTTCCACATATTAAATGCAGAAGTATACTGTTTTAGTATACCATTTTTATAGCCTATGGTTTGCAAGAGGTACTTACATCCCCATTTTGGATTCCAGAGGACAAAAGGTCATGTTGAATGTGGGGAGTCTACTGGTGCAGAAATTTACAACACCCATTTTAAACAGCCATACATACTTTGCTTGGCAGCTCTTTTCTCTCTCACACAAACAGTCTAATCAACGTTACAACAGCCATACCGTCAATCCCTGAACAAAGGGGCAGACCCCTCTACAACAAGAAAGCACAATCTTTCAGAGGGCTAGTTATAGCAGTCTGTATCGTACAACATGAATATTATAGTCCAGCTACATGAAAAGGTGACCACACTGTCAGTCATTGTCTCCAGCAGGAAATCTGTGTTTGTTTCTGATCAATCTAATGGAATGCTGAGGTGGACAGCCTGAGTACAGAAGTGAGTCACTCTCTGCTTTGCAGAGGAAGCACAAGTCAGATGCTTGTTTCCTGGGAAAAAATATCACGGCTTCAAATTAAACCATGCAGTTCCATTGAAGAGCAGAAGATAAAATTGGAAGAATGAAGAACAGATCCAACTGGGATACATTGCAAACATGGTAAGGCTGCAGACTTAAGAACACTATTCTGGAAGTAAGATTCATGGACTAAAATGGGGCTTACTTCCAAGTAAGCCTCCTTAGGATTGATCCTTAAGTGAAGTACATCTTAATTCATACTTTGCTGCATGGGTCACTTCTGTGACTGGACAGATAATTTTACATCATTTCATCAGAACCATTTTACCCGTACAACACAGACTTCATTCCAGGTATAAACTGTGCAGAGCAAATAACCAAGATCCGGGAACCAAAAGACACATAGGAATTTAGGTGTTTTGTTTTATAATAAAAAAATGGAGGGTGGGGAGAAGCTGGGAATTTGCTATTTAGGTTGCCATTTAATGGGAAAACATGCATATAAGTTTGGATAATTCTCACCCTGTGTATGTGGGATGGAGGAGCAAATGTACATGTTACCTTCCTGTCAAGTCTTTGATACCATCGGTTATAACATTCAAAGAGGATCAAATCCAAGTGCAAAGGTTTAGATCAAACAATTTATGCCTAGATTTTACCTGGGAAATCAACTGTGCCATGGGAGTTTATGCATGTACGATTTTTTTCCATTTGAACATTTTATTTCCATGTTAATGGCCAAGGGAATGGCTGCAGCAGGGTGGATAAAATCAGTGATTTAAAACAACAACAACAGATTTTAAAATTTAAATCAGATTTCAATTTAAATTGGATTTTTTTATTTAGATCAGATTTTGTATGATAAAGTGCTTTTTAAGAAAAAAATCTATTCAAAGATAGTTTTCTATTTAATATATAATACAGCCCAAATATTTTTCATCATGGAATAAGGATTATTTTAAATTATGTAGTATGAGTCTGTATATTTATGCAATTTATGGAATTTATTTACAAAAATGTTTTAAAAATTTTGTAAACAAATGTGATTAATTCATTTATTAGGGCCCCAATGTCATGCTCTCCTGGATGATTCTGTATGACTATTTTGGGTAATTTTTCTATTTAGAAGATACTATCACAGATGCTTAGTTTTGCGGTTCTCAAAACCTTGATTTTGTTTCTGCAGAGATAACATGCCTGCCTCCTCTTAACAGTGAAAATGTGATTTAAATTTAAAAACCTTTAAAAATGTTTTAAAATAAACATACAGGGTTGAGAGAGAGACCTCAGTCCTATTGTTCCTCTGCAAATTTATGTACACAGAAGCAACCCCTCACCACTTAACTGCTAGGTTTCAAGAAGTTCAATGAGCAGAAGACGGTTTGTGGTGGAATAGATCTGGGTAAGGAGGAGATGTGTGTGGTAACTGTGAGCAGAGAGGGACAAGCAGTACAAATGAAAGTGAAACTTTCTGAGCAGAATACTCCAGAAGCCTTGTGAGTGTAGCCTGAGATTTATCATATTATTCTCTCCCTTGAAAAGAAAACCTAAAAGGGCAGCAGGCCATAAGAGAGACCCAGTTTGACAATATTTTTGTCTAACCACTTTAGTTAACAAACATGGATGTTTAAGTAAATACAAGAATAAATTAGATAACATGCTGTCTAATGTTATTTTTTTTAATTAAATTTAAATGATTATTTATATTGTTAATGATTATTTTTTCTCCTTCTAATAAAGTACAGCAGAGAAGTTGTCCAAATACAAATGACTAATCTATTAAATTGGAGATAGTTCATCTCACAATGTCATAATTATCGATTTCAAATGGTAAATACCTAAACACTCATTAGTTTTCTAAGAAAACTAACCTGAGAAGTTATTGTTCTAAAAATGAAAACTTTGTCTGGGTTGCAAATATTAAGATTATAACAACCAGCAAGAATGAGCCTTTATGTAGAAAACCATGATTTAAATTGAGCGATTTAAATCGTGATGTAAATCAATTTGACTTAAATCAACTCCACCCTGGCCTGCAGTAAAGCAGGCATGCCAGGTGGATAGGAAAATAAAGTACACTTTTGCTCCTCACCCCACCCCCTATCCACACGGATCCTCCTGTCCAAACCAGTCCAGAGAAAACCAGGTTTGTAAGTAACCAGTTGCTTAGGGTGATTAAGAACTGCCTTCATGCAACTAGCCAAGAAGCAACTAGCCAAAAATCAGAATAGCTAATTCTGATTTTTTTCCCCCTTTGCACATGGACAGGTGATCTAGTCAAAATGCTTATAGGCTTATTTCCAAGGATAGTTAAAAATCTCCTACAGTGATTTCATCTGTGCAGAACCCATTTAAACAAAGCAAAGCATTACACAAGCGACTCTTTGGAACTGTTTGGTTAAACGTCGTGACTGCTGTGTCATAATTCTGCTGTATTCTTGCACTGCACAGGATTTATTGCTCAGAGAACAGTATTCCTCACAGTTCTAATGCACATCTAATACACTTTTCAGTAAACATCACTATATCAAGCTTTCTCAGGAAACCAGCTTTTAAAGAAGGATACGCCACACCTCTGATACGCTTAATTTTGCCAGGGTCAGTAAACTGAACAGGCTTTACTGCTTTCTTAACAGGACAAGTAAATATCACTTCACCACCTCCTTTGGGTGGCATACCCCTTCTAGTGATCTGAAAAAAAATAAACCAGAGTTTAAGTTCCGAAACAAAAAATGAAATCCTATATAAACAAAGTTTGCAGATTTTGATAATGCTTGTCAAAATGGAGAGGATAAAGGAACATCTAAAACAACAGTTTTCTTCAAAATTAATTACTGAATAATTGACTATGATTACAGATGTGCTTCATGTTGCATAGAATATGCTGCTCTGTTTCTGTCCAGAAGGCTTGTTATAGCAGAGCATGTCCTTGTTAAAATACAGTAGTCTGCCTCCGGACTAAATTTTCCATCAGCAGAACAGAACTTTCTTGCCTCCACCCTCACACTTCAGTCCACTGATCTCCACAAAATGTTGCTCCTGATGAACGGGGGACCCCAAGGAAGAATATGAGGATGGTCTGCAGCAGGAGTGGGTAATCAGTGGAAATTGCCAATTTAGATTTGATACAACCCATACACCTAACTGGACTGGTACATAGGAATGTATGTTAATCCCTACAACCATCATTCAACGTAGATTATATACTGGCATGGCCATTTGCAGACTCCAAAATGCCCATGGCCCTTACTCATTAACGAGTTCCAGCACATACAAAAATGTTAACATGGGAATCCATGCTGAATGGAGTCCTGTTTTTAAAGCTTCCACTGCTCTCTACTGAAGAAAAAAATAGGACCAGCTATACAAAAAGTCAGCCTTAAAGGCATCTTGCTAAGCAAGGAACAGTGAGATGACTCAACTGATACTAAAGTATGTATTTGGAATAATTAAGTCACAGGGGCACAAGAGCTCTTCTAGTAGCCAGAAAAAGAATAGGGGGAGGGGAAGTCACAATTCGGGTCTAGAATAGACTTTCCCCAAGGAACAGAAGAACACAGACACCAACAATTCTCTAACATCTGATTCTAATCTCTATCACTCAGGATCCTCATTCATTTCTGGGTCAGTCCCTTTGCTTTGGAAACAAAAATATATTTTCTAAACAGCTGATTAACAACTATAGCTTGAATTAGAGAGGCACACCAGCCCTATCTTTTGTGACACCCCCTATAACTACTGTTTTTCTATTAACACCCCACCACCCTGACCCAAAACCTGTACCTCATCGGTTCTACCGGTTGAAAGTGTTTATTTGTTTAAAACCAAGACTTTGCCTCAGATTATAAAAATAAAAAATTAAGATTTCTACTTTAAAATATATCCCCAACTTTTCCATAATGGAATACATTCTATATACATACATTGTTCAGCATTTAATAAAAAGAGCCATAGTTATGTCTTATGAGGACCAGTGGCAATTGGTGGGAGTCAGGAAATAGATCTTGTGGATTTCTTTAAGGCCCTCCCCCATAATTCAAGCACCAATGGTCTCTGGATTTGTCAAATCATGCTCAGATATTTATTTTTCATGTTCACAATCTGCTATGACATTTCTTTACTTAAAAGATTTTTACCTCACCTCTCCTAGTCAATAAGACTTAGGAGGGCATACAAAAGGAATCCTTTAAAAGCAACCCTTATAAAAGCAGCACACTTAGCAGCCGTTTTTTAAAAATTAACTTTTCCCTTCTTGTCTTCAGTTACCATAGATGTTCTTACCTTCAATTCTAACTCTTCTCCATCAATTCCAAACCTTTTCAATAAGGGCAGAGCAGTTGCCTTGAGAACGTCCACCTGAAAGATAGTTATCGCACAAGAGCTTCTTTACCAAAAGATGACACACAGAAGTTATTATGAACCAAGAAATCAATAACTCATTTTAATTTACATGTTATCTTACACTTAAGGAAAACAAACATTTGCAAAGTAGTAACAGTGCAAGGTGCATCAACTAATGCAGATGACATTACTTACTGATTATATGAAGTAAAAGGAGGGAAAATAAGTGAGGAAATAAAGGGGCATGTGTAAGTACGTTGTGTAGCTGCATGTGCGCACACCCACATGGGCAAACTAGCTTTGAATAATATTTCATAAATGTCTTACTAACGTGACAGGTAGTGTAGTGTACTGGTCAAACTAGGACCTAAAATGACTGGGTTCAAATCGCTCTTCTGCCAGGGCACGCTTGCCAGTGGTTTCCCTTTATGCAAATCTTGGAGAGATTTAAATTAGACAAGAGTCATTATGACTTTGAGCAATCTAAAACTGAATTTGAAATTGCCCTTTGTACAAATGATGTACATGTTATTTCTAAAATGTATAAACTTTTATTGAGGTTTGAGATGGAAGAAGAGTAAAAGAATGTATGATTACAAATAAAAGAATGTATGATCAAAGGGGCAAAAAATTGTGGACGTGACATATTAATGGAGCAATGGGAAAATATGTGGACAAGGGGATTGAAATTTACATTAAGCTCTAGTATCAAAGAAAATTTTTACAAGATGATGTATCGTTGGTGTATGACTCCTGAAAAACTGGCTAGAATGTATAAGAGTGCTTCAAATGTATGTTGGAAATGTGTTAAACAAGAAGGGACATTTTATCATATGTGGTGGACATGTAAGAAAGCAAAGAGTTTCTGTTTGCAGACACAATACTCAATTCAGAAGATTTTAAAGATTAAAATCCAGTTGAAACCAGAGACATTTTTGTTGGGAATAATGGACAGCCAGTTGGAGAAAAGCTTTGGAACTTTGTTTTTATATTTTATTACGGCAGCAAGAGTACTTTATGCACAAAAGTGGAAAACTCTAACATTGCCTACAGTGGAGGAATGGTGGTCAAAAGTTTTGGAGTTTGGGTCGATGGCAAAACTTACTTCATTGATTAGAGAAAGGACATTAGTTAACTTCTTGACTGAATGGAAACCGTTTATAGACTTTTTACACGAAATGGATAACAAGGATTTGAGGACATCTGGATTTATGGATTAAGAAACATGAACAATAGAAAAAAGAGGGCTCTCTTATGTTTAACTTCGAATAAGTGAGACTCTAGAAATGATACATATTTGTTGAACTCAACCTGTAGTGTAATTTTAGTGTGTCTTCTTTTCAGAACGTTGTTTTTTAAATCCTCTATGTTTATTGTTTATAGTTTATGTTATTGTTTATAGTTTACAGTTTAAATTAAAAAAATTCTACTCCCACTAACCTGCAGTTTAATCTCTAAAGTGAAGGAGAGAGAGAATCTACCTACAAAGGCAAATTTGCCTCTTGTGTGAGTGTCTTGAGAGAACAAATGCTTACATACGGTATTTTTGACGAGTAGTCCCTAAAAATCCCTTAACAGCCTGTCACAATCTCTCAGCCTAACCTACCTCACAAGGCGGTAGTTGCGAGGATAAAGTGGAGGAGGGGAGAATGATCTGAAAAACTGCTCTGTATCCAATCAGGTAGAAAAAGAGGACATCAATTTCTTTAACAAACCAAGAATGATCCAAACAAAATTTTGGAGCATTGGGTTTGTATCCTCACTCCTCTCCTAAGTAGCTTCCTTTCTCATTTTATGTTTATTGGGATGATGGCCAAAATGGTAAATTATAGTTAGTGCTTATTTTCCAAATCAGAACTGGAAACCAGTTAGCGCTCATCTCTTGGCCAGCAGGACACAGGCGGTTTCCTGTTCTGATCTGCCAGCCTTGGACTTTGCCAGTTCAAGTATAACGGCAAACTTTGGTTTGTGCTAAAAAGTTATTGAAAAGGAAACTGCATGCAACAAGAAAGAATAATTTCTAGTCTTTTCTGGTTAGGAGGATTATCTGAACCAAGTCAAAACGTCAGTTTATCTTTCTGGATATTTTCTATTGCTCTGGATTGATCATATTCTCCCGTGGAAATGGGATATTGAGCCACTTTGAGACTTATTTATATTTCTTAACAATCATACAAAAATGACTACCACCAACACTGTTGTTGCAGCATCCTTATAGCAAGGCCAGTGTTTTTACTATTACTACAATTACTATATTCTACACTTCTGCAATACAAATTCTGTGCTAAAAAAGCTGAATTCTGTGCCCTACATAAAGTATGTACATTGTCTTATTTTATATATTTTGTTTTTGCTAGTCATGGGACAGGCATAGGCACTGAAGCAACAAATCCCAGCTTCTAGAAATTCAGCAGTCTAGGTGGCTTCTGAGATTTCAGCAAGGATTACACATACCCTTCAGGTATATCTTTGAACCATAAGGGCTGAATATATATACGTTTTAAAACGAAAAATTTATATATTCAGTATATATGTTGCTTCTCCAGAGACCTGCCTATGGTGGCTGACAATATAAAACAATACAATAAAAATAATAAAAACAACAGTATAAAAACATCAATAACAAATAGCCATAAACACCAGTCCCTTCAACAAAGGATTAATGGACACAAATCTGACATCAGAAACCACAACATTCAAAAACCAGTGGAGGAACATTTTACCCTTTCAGGACATTTAGTTGCTCACCTAAAAATAGCAGTTATCCTGCAGAAGAATTTCAAAGGGAGATAAGAAAGAGACTGCTGAATTGCAACTGATAACAAAGCTCAAGACAATGCATTCACCTAGATTAAATCAAGACCTAGGCTTCCTGTCTCATTATTACCACCCCTCTGCATGCCCCCGCCCTGTCCTATCACACCTGCTATTGTCATTCACTGGCTATTGTCATACAGCTTCTGAAATCAGTCCACCAAGATATAAAGACAGATAGACACATATTCTAGCTGTATCTGAAGAAGTGAGCTGTGACTCACAAAAGTTCATACCCTACCACAAATTCTGTTAGTCTTATAGGTGCTACTGGACTCTTGTTCTTTTCTACAGCCATAAACGCAAGCCACTAAAAACAAGCAAGGGCGTAAGGATATTAATAAAACAGACCTGAGGAACAGTCCATACAATACCTTAAAAGGATGATCTATCTTAATAAAAAGTTGCCTTAAAAATGCAAAATGTTTTAACCTGGCATCTAAATGAGAGTAACAGAGGCATCAAGCAAGCCTCAAGGAGAAGGTATTTGAAAGGTGAGGTGCGACCCCTGAAAAGGCCCTGTCAGGTCACCACTTCTTCACCGCTATAGGTAGGAGTAGAGAGAGCAGGATTTGAGAATAGGATCTTAACTGGTAGGGTAGATAGTACAGGAGGAGGTGGTCCTTCTTAGATCTAAGAAAGCTTAGATACTCAGGATGCTGGTGCTGTGTCTGCTAGCACTTTCTGTGCCCCTCTTCCTCCTTTCAGAGAATCACAGCATACATGAAGTGTTGCACACTGTACAGTACAGGCTCAACAAGCCTTCATCCTTCTCTAAAGACATCCCCTATCCCTGTGTGACAGGGATAATGCTATTGATTATTGCTAACCTACTGGTTTATTGATAATGCTAACCTACTGGTCATGAGGAATGCTGGCCCCCAGAGAATAGCAGCTTTAAAGGAAGAGAAAATTCAGTAGAGAAACTCTTCAGTTTTATGCTTCTTAAAAGGGTTTACAAGCAACTAGTGAAGTAAAACAGAGAACTTATTTTAATTGCTTTCCAATGGAGAGCTTGTTTTCATGCTGGCAGGCAGCTGACAGACGTTTCAGCTGCAATTCCCAGAATTTGTGGTTTAGAATATTAGTGCCTCAAATGCAGCCATCACAGCTTTTGCTTTTAAAAAAAAAATCAATGATGGTTCCAGCAGGTCAGGACAATCCATTTACTTGCTGGAAATGTTAACAAGCTCTTAGGCACTGCTGCCACCCTTTGACAAGGGAGTGCTTGCATTACTTTTTCAAAACACACCAACCATCACGTTAATTTGGCAATACTTCTGTAACAAAACTAAACAGACCTAGACCACCAGGAGCTGGGGCCGGAGGGTAGACCTTATCTTCAGTCCATACCTTTTCCCCAGATTAGCTGTGTGTGAATTATAAGCTCCTCAGGAAGAGTGCTTGATCCCCTTCTCCAGAGATTTTTTAAATAGGCGGGTTAGGCATTTGAGAGGCCGTTTCTCATCAATTCTAAATTGATGAGCAATATTTTGCTAGCAATCCTGTGGTAAAAACGTATTTATGTGAAGAACTGTCCGTCTTGGATCCATACACAACACCGTAGATAGAGACTGCTGATGTGAGGGTAACATCTAAAAGCAAGCTTTGAATTATTCTGAAAATTCCTATGACCACACATGCACGTAAGTGGTCCAGCCAAGCAGACTGTACTATGTGTGTGGGTGTTCATGCCCATTATCTGCAAGCATAATTCATCTAGTTATCCAGGAGTGGCAGGGACCGAACTTAGCTGATCTCCATCCATGTTCATAACCGAGTAAGAGGATGCAACAGAAATGAGCTAGAGCAGAAATACATTTGTTTCTGTTTAGTTCTCTCCCTTCTGCTTTCCTTTGTGCCTTTTAAAAAGTCCTGGCACGTCAAGCACCAAGACCAATAGCAAAACCAAAAACACTGAAAGAGGAGGAAAAGGGAGGAAACACAGACTGCACTCTGGCAGCCAAAGGGCTGGAATGCATATTAAATGCTGGAGCCCTTTACATGCTGGCAGACCTTGGGTTATATTTTATGACTGTCCTATTTGGTAAAGCTATGATAAATCACAATGCGTCGCTAACCTCTTCACCACAATCAACAGCCAAGGGAGGATTGGGGATGGAATTGTGCTTATATTTGCAAAGATCAAAACAATACCACAAATGGCTTGGATTCAGCTTGTGCCCATAATGATGAAGGAATCTTCTAGCCTCATTTTTTCAGTTTCTTGACAGGAGCTGGGCTTTCTATGGGACCGCAGGTACAATTGCAGAATATGATACCCTGTTCCCATGGTACTCCTAACTGCAGACCCTTCTCTACACATGTAAATACTATCGTCATTATAGACAAAAAGGAAGGATCTGCATTTACTGGGGGCAGGGGGGCCACCAACCCCCTGTTGTCTCCAGGGCCCTAGGCAAAGGAGACTCCCATTATGCACTCCCATTAACAGTGCAGCTGCTCTTTACCTCCTCGATTTTGCTGCAGCTACCTCCTCTTGTTCCTCCTGCCTCATTATAATACTTCTTTTCCCACAATCATCTTTGCTTTTTGTTAAATTTTTGGCACTTTGCCCTGCGACAGGGAGAACTGAGGATAAGGATGCTTTAGTTGTTGAAGCTTTGCTACTTACCGAAGGATCTACTTGATCATTTGTTACGCCTCTGAGAATAATTCTTAAGGAGTGTTTCATGAACGGTGCTAAGCAGAGAAGACTTTCCAAATAATAACCAATACTTCGGTTGGGACTACAATCATGTTCTAGCGACCCTCCATAGAGCAGGCCAGGCTGGTAATATAAAGTAGTGCCTTTTAAGAAGAAAAAGGGAAATTGCTAGCGTTAGTATTTTTGGTAAAGTCAGATGTTTTGCCCCACCCAGTACTGGATGCCCATGATGTGTCAAAGATTCCTATGTGAAAACGTACATCAGCTGTGTGTTCCCCTTCAAAGCCAATGCAGCTGTGAACACTGCAGGTCCAGAGCAGGTTTGGCTGCAGCTATTTTGTCAGCCCAGAAAAGGACATGTTTTAAATGCCCATCTGCCTTGCCATATCCTGGGCAACGGAATGCAAATTGTATGTAGCAGAACAGTTTGAAAGCCTGCATCAGACACTATCAGGGCACTCCAAAGCCAAGTTATACCCTTCTATTGAAATCAATGGGCTAAAACGGATACAGCTCTTCTAAGAACTGCAGTGCAAAGCACACATTTAAAGGAGGCTGAAAGAGAGGGCAGGAAGGAAAGGAGCACACAGTCTGGCAACTGACCACCCAGTTGCCACAGGTGGAGGACTGAGACTAGATGAAAGTTTCTGGGAATAACCACAACGATCTAATGGAAACTGGAGTGTGGCATCTACTCCATAGCATCGCTATGTTAGAGCAGATTACCACCCCCAATTTAATTGTACATGATTGTTTTGTGTGAACTGCCTTGGAGATGCTTCTTGATTAAAAGGTGAAGTATAATTCAAACCAAATTCAATATATCTTTGTCCCCTAGTTTTGGGGCATCCTATGAAATATCCACTCAGATTTGTTTTCCCTACAAGTGCTTTATTTCAATAATAAATTAAGATGCTCTGCAACAGAACTGCATAACAATAAACAGAACTCTGCAAAAGAAAATGGAGGTTTCTGCCTGAAGCTGTTGGGCACAGGAGCAAAGTCAATGAAAATGTGGCAACTCAAAGTGGACGTTCTTCCCTCCCCTCCCCCAAGCCATTTTCTTGCCACATCTTCATGGCAAGAGAAGCACATGTGTGTCAGGCTGCCAGCACAGAAGCAATGTCAATAAAAAATTATTAACCCTAAGGCTGAGGAAGAGTTCTGTGTTGGTCCTAGCAAAGATGTTGTTTTACTTTTTCTGATTTTCATCCCAATGAGTTGTTGGGTCTGCTAGTTAGCTTTGAATGTCCTAACTAAAAACTCCACAGAAGCCAAATATAATATCTAAAACACTGTAGTCCAAGGAAATCATAGAACTGATTTATTTTAATGTTTCTAAGTCGACTGACATCAATGGATTTAGAAGCGTGCCATTTTGTTTTAGAATTGTACTATAAATGTTTAGGTCCTAAGGCAGATGCGACAGACAGACAGGCAGACAGACAGAGGAGGATTACCTCCTGTTGGGAAACTATAGTGCTAACTACTCAACCTGAATAGAAGCAAGTACTATTGATATAACTGGGATTTACTTCCCAATAAACATAGATAAAATCAAGCTACAAGCCCCTTTCTACACAATCCTTTGCCAAGCAAACATGGAAGGAAACTTATCCATCTAAGCTGGGCAGATTTTAAAAAGTCAGGTTTGCTATGCTTAATAGATTAAAATAATACTTTAAAAGGCAGTAACTGGCCATTCCTGGAAAGTAAACTCCAACAGCTATATTTGATTCCTAAAAACAGATCATTTCACTAAAGGACATACATGAAATAAAGGAGACCTGAGACAGAAAGTAGATTATGACAACTCTGTAAAGCACTCCCGTTTCTATCTCTGTGCTATGTAAGGGTTATGAACCATCAAGTAACACAGTCTTCACATTTCAGATAGCAGCCGACAGGCAGTCACTACCAACCACTCTCCAATATAAGCTTTACATTACCAACTTGATCTCAGTTGGAGAAATTTACTTCAGCCACCCCCTATTAGGGCTGCTCATACGGTTTAAAAACGCTGCAACAGAAGTTAGTTTTGCTTTCCTGCACTTACTTCTAGTGACTGTTTTCTGTAGCAAAATATATTCTGGACATGAAAACACGCATCAAGAAGCACATTCACTTGTAGGTAGGCAGACGGTGAACTAAGAAGTCTAACAAATTCACACATGAAAAATAACAAATAGACCTCATGACATAAAATCCTCACTTTCACCTGAACTTTCTTCAATGATTGGAATTGAGGCGGGGGGGGGGGGTACTTGTTATGCAATTCTCACTTTCTAGGTCACATTCAAGCACCCTAAGGAGAACTGAAACACAATGGCATGTATCATACCAGGTTGAAGCCTTCCTCCAATATAAGTGGTTCTTCCACTAGCTCCTTAGCCTGGCAAAAGACTTCAGTCTCTGTTAAGTTTTGCCATGGGTGTCTGGTAGAAACAACATGCCATCGTTCGTACCAAACACTCATGAAAGAAGATCTATCTAAAAGAACATCAAATGACTGTAGATGCTATTCAGTTCTGCCACAGTAGCAACAGTTTCTTTACTTCAAAGGGTGGAGGAGAGCATCTTCATTTTTAACACAGGTGGTGTTAAAATTCATAACTAGCCTGTTCAGTACACAAAACGTTTGAGCTCTCAGCATTTATCTGCCTACAAATTAAATGCCCTTTCCAAAAGAAGTTCTTCTTTGGGTTAGAATACTGCTTTACACCGTGCATGCAGAGAATTCTCTAACTTTATCCCCCTTGGTTTCAGCAGATCAATCGTAACTTGCCAACCTGACTACTTTTAATGTATTACAGTTTCCCTTATTTGGATGAATTAATTCTCTTGATTGTTACTTGTGAATGCTTTAGGTGGCGGTCATCTCCCACCCAGATCTAAAACGCTCTCGAGTTTTTCACTATGTTTGGGAGGAGGTTGATCTTCTATGACTGGTGCCATGCAATGTGTACGTGGCAAATAAAGCTAAATCACGGTTCCTAGGGTACAATATGCCATTAGCACACCGATGCCAACATTAGAAGCTGAGAAAGAAAACTGATGAGCTCCTTTTCTGAATGTTCTCTGAGGGAATTTGTGAATATCTAGCTGGACGCTGAATCCCAGCCAAGGCGACTTTGCCCTTCAGTCTATTTGTTCTTCTTCTGTGTACACCAACTATGTTTTTCCCCCTATTGTGTTAGTGTTATCTCCCAATTACTCTGCAACAAAATTGAGAAAGAAACTGTAAGACTATACACAAATTTGCAGAAAAACACTGTTCCTGACACTGGTCGCATCTGAATAATTTCTACCAGTGGATCTCTACTACATTACAGATGAAGCAACATATGAAAATAAACAGAAGCTTCATAACATATAGAACTATAAAGACATATATAGTTACCTGTTTGGTTAATTTCAATCCTAGATCCATTGGTTATTTTGTCAATCAGCCTTATAAAATTTGCTTCAAAATCTGTCAAAGAAACAAAGATTCTTAACATCCATTCCAAGAACCATGGGAATTTTTATAAAACCAAACATCACACACAACATGCTGTCCTAAAAAGGTTTTCCTCATACAACCTGTAACTTGTAATCACATGCTTAAAGCTGACGAGCAACTAAGATCTACCCTCACTTTAGGACTAAGATAACCAGAGAAGAGTATACCCTTCATACGCCCCACCCCAAAACCCCTTAATGCTGCAAATCTAGGTGCACACACACACTTAGGTGTATGCTCCACTGAACCCAGTTTGTTTTTTTGCCAAGTAAACAAGCACATGATTGGGTTGCAAGTCATTTGTACAGTGCTGCACAAGACGAGTACATTATTGTTCCAAACCAATGTCCTGTGCAAGAGATTAAACCTCTGTTCTTATACACAGCATCCTTAAAAGATAATTAAATTCCAAAATAATCAGTTTTTCAAATGTTTATCTTATGAGGAAGATACTTCCAGCACCAGAGTCATCATTTGCTGTATGCACAAGATGGCAAGACTCTATCAAATAACGTGATCAATGATGCTTGATGTTGCAAAGGAATGAAAGCTGATGGGCTACAAAAAAAGGGAAAGTATCTAACTGTTGAACTTGAACTTCTGCTTACATTATGTAACAAAAGCATCCTACTTCTTCAGCCCTAGTGATCTCCTCCCCCTGCCTCACTCACCAAGTCTTTGCGACCCTCTCTGTCCAGGCTGCCCCCCACATATACCAAAGGCTTGCTACTGCAAAATAAAACATCCCAGGTTTTTGCAGTCATTGGTTAATTAAGACAGCAGGAAAACGGAACATTTGCTGAATAGCTTAACCTGGGAGAGCCAGACTCAAATGACCACTCAGCTATGCAAGCCTGGTGGGGGACGTTGGGCCAGTTACACCCACTCAGCCTATCCTACTTCACAGAGTTGTTGTGAGGGTAAAATGGAGGGCAGGAGCGCGATGTAAGCTTTTGAGTCCATATTGGAGAAAAAAGTGGAGCTGATGTGGTGCAGTGGTTAGAGTAGTGGAATAGGACCTGGGGTGACCAAGTTTGAATCCCTCGCTCAACCATGGAAGCCCAACACATGACCTTGGGCCCATCACAACCTCTTAGTCTAACCTACCCTCATGAGGTTGCTGTGAAGATTAAATCAAGGAAGGGAAAGCAATGTGAAAAGCCACTTTGGGCCCCTGATCAGGGAGAAAAGCAAGATATAAATAAAAAGCACTTGTGTACAGAAATACCCAATGAAAATAAGGGCAATACATTCAGCCAATATTCACTTTGTCCCATTGGCATATTTTTGGATATACTTAATAGCACTTAGCTTGCAGGCTGTTCAGAGGTAAAGGAGGATAAGTGCCTATAGTGATTTTAAATATCTGTTTCCTGGTTCTATTAATAAAAACAAAGTAGAACCAGGTTCTTATATGTCTTTATAAGGTCTTGCAGCCCTATCCAGAAGATATCAGGAAGGTGCTTTGCCAGGCCTCCTCTAGAAGGCCATTCTGTAACCCGGGAGCCACCACCAAAAAAGCTTCTAATAAAAGAAGAAAGATTTCACAGCTGCAGTTTTTTCCTCTCCCTGCACAGGAAGCTGCACTGGCTCAAACTGCATGTTCTGTGTTTCTTTTTAAAAGGCACATAAATCATATCTTTCTTTGCTCAAGCTCTCCTATGCTTTGCATGAAAGGAACACTAAACAAGGTATTTTTAGTAGAAGCAACCCAATATTACTTACCTGACCACCTCCTCAGCAGAGAAGTCAAAAGGAGGGATTGGGGCTGAAGCACTAAATCCTTCCTGTAACTCAAACTCCCCTTTGTGTGTGTGTGTGTGCTATGTGCCCTTGGGACTTAGACTTTTCGTGACCCAATGAATTGACCTCCAAAACATCCTGTCATTAACAGCTTTGCTCAGGTCTTGCAAACTGAAGGCCATGGCTTCCTTTATCAAGTCTACCCATCTCATATTGGGTCTTTATTTATTTTTTTACAGCCTTCAACTTTTCCTAGCATCAATGCCTTTTCCAGTGGTCTTGTGATAGTCTCAGTTTCATCATTTTAGCTTCTGGGGAGAATTCAGGCTGGATTTAATCTAGAAGCCACTTATTTGTCTTTTTGGCTATCCATGGCATCTGTAAAACTCTCCTCCACCACCATTTCAAACGATTCAATTCTTGTCCTGTCAGCTTCCTTCACTGCCCAGCTATCAAATCCATATATAGTAATGGGGAATACCATAGTATGAATTATCTTGATCTTGGTACATATCCCTAAATCCTTAGAGACTACCGATGCATGTGAAGTTTCCCCTAAAATTCAGAGCAGAGGCTGCAGCTCAGGGTTTAAGCACGTGCTTTGCACACAAAATGTCCCAGATCCAACCCCTGCATTTTCAGTTAAAGGTGCTAGCAAAGAGCTTTCTCTGCCCATGACCCTGGAGAATTGCAGCCATCAGTCACAGCTTTTTAGAGCTCTTTCAGCCTCACCAATTTGTGGGGATAATAATAACATACATTGTAAACCACTCTGAGTAGGCATTAAGTTGTCCTGAAGGGAGGTATATAAATCAAATGTTGTTGTTATTGTTATTATTCATATAAACTATTACTGAGCCAGATGGACCAATGGAGTGATTCTGGCAAAGGCAGATCATATAGGTATAGTTGCCAGTCCAAAACCAGTAATAGTTACCTGCAACACTACCAATTAATATATATTTATGAAACTTAATACCACAGCTTTTCTCCAAGAAATTCAGACATATGTACACAGGACTATACCAATTTTATTTTATCAACAATCCTATGGGTTAGGCTGAGAAACAGCAAGTTGTCCAAGGCCAAGACTGATGGATGAGCCTAAATGTATAGCTAAATCTCCACACAGAGGTCCAAAATAACAATGCATTCCTTAGCACAGTTACAACCTTCTTAGTCAGCTGAAGTCCATGGGTTTAGAATTCTAACTCTGTTTAGGATTTCACTACAGCTCTCAAGCGGGGACAGTCAAGACCTTGTCTCTAAGGTAGGTACAAATGTTACTAGTATACGTTTCTACAGTCTTAGTACTGTCAAGCATCTTTCTGCCACAGAATTGTGAGGCACAGAACCATCTTTTAAGGCCAGTCACTGGCAACTGTAGCTTCCAGGTTATGACAAAGCATTCTGCGTTGGTAAGCAGCTCAGCCAACAAAGTGGATGTGGAAGCTGCTAATAATTCTGGCCTGAGGAGGAAGTGCGCCAGTCAGAAAGATGCTTAGTGCATAGGAACACTCCAGCAAATACTGCAAAATAAGAAGTTGAGTGTGCATGTACCCTTAAAAACACTTTAAAACAAGACTTAGGGTCAAAAGCTTTGGGGAGTAACTGCATTATGTTATTAAAGTTGTAATTCTATGCAGTGCCATACCTGGGAGCAATTGCCATTGAATTTAAGTGACTTTTAGTCTTAAGTAAACATGTGTAGGATTGTAAATTATGATCAATCGACATACTATCTGTTGTGGAAGAGCCCTGTTAAATGCTGTGGGGTGAATGGGGTGGGGGAGTTTCAGGATTTGGAGGTGGGATAGACCTTTTACTTCAGTTGCCTGTTTTACTCACTACTAGCATCTTTCCTTAGTTACTAAACTGTTTCTCCATCTTAGCAAAGGCTGTCTAAAATGCATCAGCTGACTGCACACCCAGCTACGGCCAGCTGATACCACAACTGTCCAGAAAACTACTGGCAAAACCATCACTCCTTTTTTTAAAAAAAGAAGATAAAAAGCCCGTTGGTATTCGATTAAACAGATGGGCACAGGAATCGTTCAGTGGTGGGGAACAGCTAAGATTCCATCCCACCGATCGCTGCCACCTCAAAGGAAGGTTCTCCCCGTGTCAGTCGTGTGGAATACAACACAGCAACGCTCTCGCTGCGCCCCGCTGAACACGAGCCGCATGAAACCCCTCGACCCTCGGGAGTCGCACAAGCGCTCCACCCTCTCAACGCCGATCCTGGGCTGGCTGCAGCTCCGCGGGAATTCAACCCACCCGCCACTCTCCCCTTCTTTCGCTCTGCGAGCCTCCGGCCGCCTGACTCAGCTCCGCCCGCGCCCTCCTCTCCCTTCTCCTCCTCCTCCCGAGGGATGCGCCCTCCAGCCCAAGGCTCACCAACCTCTGAGGCCGGGGTTGTCATCCTTGGCCCGGATCCTGCGGATTTTCACCGGCCGCCCGCTCAGCGTGGAAAGCACCAGCCGCTGCCGCAAAAAGTTGCAGCCAACATAACTGAGGGAGTGAGGCTGGCTCGCCATGTTGCCGCTGCTAGGGCAGCAGCGAGGAGCCCCGCCAAGCACCAGCCAGGGAGCTCGCCGGCAGCGTGCAAAGCGCCTCGTTGTTATGGTCGCGGCACCGCCGTTGTTGCCCCGCAGTGCCCAGCGCGCGTCCACGTGGTTTGGAACAGGAAGATGGAACGCGGAGGCACGGGCGGGGGTCAAAGGGGAACGGGGCGGGGCTCCCGGGGAGGCGGGGTCGCTTTGCTGGGGAACGGGCTGCGGTTGCAGCTGCGGCGCTGGCAGCGGCGAGGCGAGGCTCGAGGGAGGAGGCGCAAAGCGCTTCGTGCCTCGAATACGCGACAGACAGACAGACAGACAGACAGCCTTCGCGGCAGTGTTAAATAATCTCCGGGAAAGGCGCCACTGTGGCTCAGAGGCAGAGCATTTTATTCAAAAAGGGCCTTTTTCTCAGCTAGGAGGACAGTATTGTAGGGAAAGGATCCCAGATGTTTTGCTGATGAGTTAGGATCCGTACACTTCACCATTATGTTGCCGTACATATTATCTGTTGCTTTAAATATGTACTCCTATATACTACCTGTGCTTCATGTGGTTTTAATGTAAAGTCCTAGAATTTATTATGTTCTGTTTCAGCAGTTCCTCAACTCCGTATTAGATCCTTGCTAATACTATGTCTTTGTAAACTTGTATTCATTTATCCGATGACATTGTTTATGGAAATGTTCTTGACACTGTATGGAAATACCTGCCCTTGTCCTTGCTACCGATTGTACTAATCTCATACTATGTAATCCCCCTTGAGTCTCAGTGAGAAAGGCAGAATATAAATGACATAAATAAATATATCCTGTCTCTCTCACAAATGGAAGCGGCTTACATCGTTCTCATCTTCATTTTATCCCCACAGCAACCTTGTGAGCTACCTCAGGCTGAGAGAGTGTGACCGGCCTAAAGTCACCCAGCAAGCTTCCATGGCACAGGTGGGGTTTGAACCTGGCTCTCCCAGATCCTAAACTAGCACTCTAACCGCTACACCACACTGACTTCTGCATCTGGGAGATAGTCCCAAATTCAATCACCCGCACTGCCAACTAAAAGGATCACTCAAGCCCATATGTACATGTTATAGTGAATGCATGTGCATCTTGGATGTACATGTGTACGTCTGGTTGTATTCTGGGTGATCTCCGGACCCTACCTGGAGGTTGGCAAGCATGTGTGTCTAAACTGCTGTCAAGTCACAGCTGGCTTATGGTGCCCCCTGCTGGGGTTTTCAAGGCAAGAGACTAACAAAGGGGGGTATAGTGACCCTGAAGTTCCTTGACAGTTTACCATCTAATCACTAACCAAGGCCAATCCTGTTTAGTGTCAAAGATCAGGGAGTTGGCAACATTACACATGTATAAAGAAGAATCAAGTGTACACTACCCAGATTGTACACATGTTCCCAGAGCTGTAGAAATTGATTAAAAAAGACCTTGGGGAAGGCACCACCAGTCAGGGCAGGCAAGACTGATCTAGATAGACCCAGTAATATCAGTTTAAGACAATGGGTTCGTGTGTGTTAACCACAGTATTTTCAGGGGGGCATGTAGCTTGGAAATAAAGCATCTGATTTGCGTGCAGAAGGTCCCTGGTTCAATCCCTGGCAGTTAAAAGGATCAGGTGATGTGAAAGAGATTTACCTGAAATTCTGGAGAGCCACTGCTTGCCAGAGTAGACAATACTAATCCTAATTACCTGCTTACTGATACTAATTACCTGCTAACATCTTCTCCACAGTTGATACTGAGAGATCTCTGTCTTTCGGTGCTACACCTCTGAAGATGCCTGTCACCGCTGCTGGCGAAACATCAGGAACTACAATGCCAAGACCACGGCTATATAGCCCGGAAAACCCACAACAACCATAATACTAATCCTCATAGACCAGTAGTTTAACTCAGTAGTCTTGCACACATGTTGAAGTGAACATGTAGATCCTATATAAATGTGTACATTTGTTTGTAAGGGAAAGCCAACATGCATTTACTTTAAAACCATTTGCCCATTGGCTGTCCACATGTACTGATGGGGCAAATAGTGCTCCCACAAGGAAAACAACCTCTCCCCATGGGTTACAGTCCTAATTAGGCCACATGTGCATGAGAATTGAGTCCTAATGGGGAACTTGCGCAAAACTCCCAGATAACAGCGTCTTCCTGGTGCGATTTCATGCAAGAAGACAGTGTCTTCCGGGTCTCACACGATGTTCCTCAGGCAGGTAAGATGTGTGGAAACGGCCCTAATTGTGAGTCAGTTTTCCTTCAGGCCCAGTAATTTTCTTTGGCTATTTCCCACTGATTTCCTTGCTCCTCTGTTATGGTCTTGCAGCTGAAGCAGACTTATACACAAATCTGAAACAACTGAGAACTGCTAAGAGAACTCCGCTATTGTAAATTATATCCATGTGGCAAAGGCTCCACATAGTTATTACTATTTAAGCAACCATCACCAGGCTAGCACTACTCACAGGACTTCACCAGATGATATCTCAACTGCAGTACTACTCTATAAGCAGCAGGGTCAGCAATACCATTAAGCAAGGTGGCAAGAGAGGCTTGACACACCATCATTAAAGGGCAGCAGCCTGTTAGTTTATTTGCCACCATGGGATTGGCATTTGGACGTCTTGCACTAAAAAAATACACTTAAAATGTCTTGGGCAGGCTCTAATAAGTAGCTGGTCATTTGTATGATGTGGCAAGTCTCCGCAGAAGCACTTCAGCATCCTGGAAAGAGCAATATCCTTGCAGTGACAAGCTGGTCCACATGCTGAGTCACTTAAATACATTGTGGCAATTGCCTAGAGCCCTTTAGCACCATTTGGGAGCATTTTTCAAGTGTAAGAGTACCATAAGTGACTTACCTCATATTCTTAACTGCCCGTTGTATGCCCAACCTAGGACCAAATTTCTTTCTGAGATGTCTGACCTTTGTACCCACTCAGATTCCTAGAAGATTGTAGTTCTACTAGCCGATTCTGATGCTAATATATCCTACAAAATGGCTTTACATGCCCTGGCTGCAAAAAAAATGCGGGCTAATGCTATGCTTAAGGGATTAAATTAACACTGAATGTTGTGGATTTTTAGTGTTTTGAACTGTGTTTACTTTTATTGTCTTACCTGAATTTGACAACTGAAAATGGTTTATTGGTTTTATTTAGTTTTAAATTTTACTGTTTGGATTATGTCACATCAATTTTATTCAAACATGTTTCTGTTTTTATTCTTGTTATTGTGACTTGTAATGGCCTATGACGAAACACAATAAACCTTTACTACTAAGTGTACAATAAGAAGTAGCCTCACTCTGCTTACTGACTGGGGGGTAAGTAATTTTCTGTAGATGACTAAGAAAAGAAGACAATAGTCCTTAAAAAATAGGACAAAGAGGCTGCAAATCCCTTTATGGCATTCCTTGTTTTCCCCTGTGCTGTTAATGGAAGTGTTGGATCCAACATTTTACTTTCTAATTTAGAAAATTTACTAATTTAGGAAACATTTTAATATTTGTATATAATGTATATACTTTATTTTAAAAGTAGAATTTGGAGTTTTGCAACTACAACCCTTGATTGAAATGAAGGATTTGACAAAATAATGGAATACAACGGATTCAGAGTTGTGCTGAATGCCACTGGCTGGCAGTTTAAATAACATGTTAAAAAAATAGGAAATCATGTCTGTGATTAATGCCACTTTACAATGGGACAAAATAATTGTGTGAAACATATAACTGCTCTGAGCAAATTTTCTGCTACTGGGAAGTACCTTCAGCCTCAAGCACCATAGAACAAGACAAGGTTGTGTTTATGGGTTTATTACACAGTGTATGCATTCACGAGACATTGGTTAAATATATATCATATGATCAAGTGGTTTAAAAGTTGTAAGCTTTTGCACAAATACACCAGGAGAGGCACTCAAGGGAGAGCTGCCAAATGCACAGAAACATCCTGTATTAAAGATGCAGTTAAGGGTGGATTGACCATTAAGACCATTGAGAAGATGCCTTGTAGGCTGATCATGTGCCTCCCCATGGGGCCACACGAACCTGGGGGTAAGCCCTCCACCCAGCCTGCCCCAGTCGCAAAAGAGGGGCAGACATGAGCTGGAAGCACAGGAAAGGAGCCTGATTGTTCCTCATCACTGGGAGGGACAAGCACCCTCCTGGCCCAGCCTCTCCCAGGCCAGCCTTGCTGTGGTGAGGCATGAGTTTGTCCCACCTATCCTCACTGTGGAGACGGATTAGCCAACCTGGCCTCACCCCATCTGGCTGCCCAGCTTGGCCAGGCATCTCCTTGCTTAGGGCTGCCCTGTCAGGCAGTCCCTCCCTCCTTTAGGGGGCAGGGGGGGCCTTTTCCAGTGTTATTTCTCCCCCCCCCAATCTGTTCCTAGAGGTACTGCAAAGTGATTTAAGGTAAGCCAATATCAAACAGGGCAGTGCCTACAAGTGAAACCATCAAGAAATCCTGCATATGCTGCACTGAGCTACTTGGGTGAAATACAGGGATAAAGAAATAATATATTTCAAAGCTATCTTGCTCCATATTCTCAGGATTCTCCAAATACCTCGCAGCGATTGCAAAAGTGAACCAGAAAGCAATCTTCCGAAACAGGATTGCTCAACAGAAAACAAACAAAGGCTATGCAACCACCTATATGACACACTGTGAAAATAAAGTCAGGATTTAGCAGCTACGAGACATTGGATGCTTCTCCAGAAAAAAGAACATGACTTTATAGAGATGTGACAACTTTGCAACCTTTTTATTTCAAGTTACAACTGGCCATTTGCTGAGGGACATCGGACCAATTAAAGTATAAACAAGAGCAGTCCCTTTGCTCCAGAGACTCAGCACCAAACCTGATATAACCCAACCGATCTGCTATTAGACTCTCCTGAGTGTGTGTGTATTTGCAAGGCTCAAACGGGCAAATCACACACATTCTCCAAGTTGCGATGTGGTATCATGGTTTGTTCCCTGGAGGGACCGCGGAGGGGTGGGGGTTTGAGAACAAGAAAAGTGACAATGGGGGAAAGAATTAAAAATCCCTCCCTACCTTCTTAATGCTGGGAAACCTTAAAAAGTGATACCTTTCCAGTCTGAAATGGTTCAGCTATTCTACTGTCTTAGCATTCTTCCGCATGTATAGACCAGGCCTTAGAAAAACATGAATAGGAAATGATGGGGAAACAAAAAGGAAGACGAAGTAAATAGAATCCTTTCAGTAATCCTACCCACACTTTCTTACCTCTTCCTCCATCTTATAGGTGGGTTTCACACAGAAAAACTAGTAAAACCAACCTCAGCAGAGACTAGTTGAGGTAGGTGGTCAGTAATTAGGCTACCCATCATGCCTGTGTCCATCTCCATTAACAACATTGCTCTTATGCGCAGTGGTAGAAAGAACTTGAAGACCAGAGCTGCTTCACAGAACCTCATTGGTCCCTGCAACAGCTGAGAAGGCAGCATTTGGGTGCCACAACAGAGGGGCAAAAAGCCCTGCTTAACCATGCTAAACTGAGCTAAGACTGAGCAGCCTCTTGACTCCTCCTCCCAGGCCATGCGATAAGGCAGAGAGAGCATTCTTGTTTGTGATTGCTGTTCCTCAACTCCCTCACCCTGAAGATCCACCAAAGCGAAAGTAATTCCAGACAGAAACCATGTTAGTAACAGGCTAAAATCAATGCAAGTGCGGCACTTTAAAGACTAATACATTTATTGTGACTTCACAGACCTAAACCAGCATGGGATATTTTTGCTGTGCTCTATACTGTTCTGGGTACTTTACTGTACAATTTAATATCTGGATTTTTGTTTAGTAGTGTTTCTTTAGCTTGCAAGACTATGGAAATATGGTGTACTTTATTAACCTTCCAGAAGCTTTAGAAGACGTAGTGTGTATGTTTTTTCCTAACCTGAACCCTTTCTGAGATGAGCTCAATAGTGTAAGTAAATAAAGATCAGCAGTGGAATATTTTAACAAGCACACATATATGAGCTACATATTATTTGGCTCTGCAAGTAAATATGAAAGGAAAAGCTTTTGCATCACCGCCCCCCAAAATGTTTCCTATAATGGGGAATGAGTGACATCTATGGGCTGGAATTAGTATTAAAAACACTCCCTCACCACCATACAAACGGTGAACTTTCTCTTTCACGTATGAATTTTGCCAGGGCTCAGTTTGCAAACCAGTTTTCACTACCTGTGCTAAGTCCTGGGATTTGTAAAAATTTTACAAAAGGAATTTAAAACAACGCTAAATGAAATCTAAATGAAATGACACTGGTGAGAATGGTCTATTGATTGCAACCTCAGTGTCCACTCCAAACCACAACCCAGGTTTTTTTTTGCATGGGCAATTTTTGCTGTGTTTGGCTCTATACCTCTTTGGGTTTTCTTCCGAATTCCAGACAATTAACTCCCCCTTCAGATTTCAATGCAGCGTTTCAAGGGTTCTCTTCCGAGTTTTCTCCTCTTTCAGAAAAAGTGTACAAAAAAGACTACAATGAAATAAAAATAGATTTGAACACATCTAATCTAAATGCCTTTTAAGAAGTGTTATATCACCAGTTTTATAAATAATTTGAAACCTTATCATTTTAATGGATTCTTTTAACTCTATTATTGCAGAATGTGCACACAAGGCTGTTGTCTCTCCTAGTGGGTGGAATATTGGCCACTGTGCATGTGGCAGACTGTGTATTGATTAGAATTGGGTCTGGCACTAAAAAAGCAAGCCAAACTGGTTAAAAAATGTCAAGGTTAAGCAGTAATCTTCAGTAATGGTCCAATACAAACATTAAAAGTCGTGTGTCCAAATCATAAATAACAGCAACTGAGTTCAGCATAAGCTGACTGGGCTGGTGAGATTTTGGCAGAGGCAACAGGATTTTCAATAGTTTTCAGTATATTTTCTATTATTATTATTTATTTGTAAATTGTTTATGCTGCCTCTCCAGGGAACATGCCCATGACGTCTTACAAAATAAAACATAACAAAAAAAACAAACATTAAAAGTTGTTGATTTAAACCCAGCATTAAAAAAACAAGAGTATAAAAATACAACTAACTGAACAGCTTCAGAAGAATCCAATAATTTTCCAACTAAAATCAGAAGGAAAGAAGCCCCCCCTCCCACTGCATTCTCCTGCTATAGATATTGCTGCAGCGGAGGAGGAAGGATCCTGCCTCTCGTTCATACAGCAAACTGCCTCTACCAGGGCAATAACATCACTAAAGCAGAGACAATGCCTGCACTTTTTCTAATCACGCAAGGCAAGACCCACTCATGCATGCGCTTGTTTGAGGCTTGTTGCCGCACCAAGTGCAGTTACTGGTCTGCTGCCCAAGTTAGTGCTGTGCTAGGCAATTTGCAATTTGTGTGCAAGAGCCCTGCTACAGAATGTGGGAGGGGAGGTGGCTTGACACTGGCTTTTCCCTGCCCCTCCTCCCACACCCAAGCAACTTCACCCCCTAGGAAATGCCTCAAGAGCATTTTCCACTGAGGTGGCAGCTTTTTTCTCGCTTATGCATAAAAATGTCTCTGGCGACTCCAATCCAGATCAAACTAAAGGTCCAACTCAGGACAAGGTTCTGTTTCCAATAGATGTTCGCCAGCTGTAACTGGCAGCACCTACGCAGATAATGAACTATGACTCCTTCCTGTTTCTCTCCAGGAACTGCCCATTCAGGGGAGTAGACTATTCTGTTTCACTGTCATGGCTGCCTAGTGGCCATTGATACATTAGTCCTCCATGAGTTGAGTCCATTGGCACCTTAGAGACCAACAAGACTTTCAGGTATAAGCTTGAAGAGTTGAACCTTCTGAAGAAGGGAGCTCTGACATTCAAAAGCTTATACCCTGAAAATCTTGCTTGTCTCTAAGGAGCCATTGGACTCCAATCTTGCTGTTCTATTGCATACCAACACGGCTACTGCATACCAACACGGCTACTATTCTCCACGAGTGTGTCTCTAACTTCCTTTTAAAGCCACCTCCACTCTTTTAATCTACTGTCCTAAGGAGGATACAACACAAGAAAGGGCCTAAAAACATGCATAAAATGGAATGTGACCCCCTACTCTTGTGACCCCCCACCAGATGGCTTGTTAAGTCATCCTGAAGGGCGGTATATAAATCAAATATTATTATTATTATCCAAACATACACCTGCAGGTCTATTTCATTCATTGGAAAGATGGGGTTTTGGTCTCAACAACAACAACATTAGATTTATATACCACCCTTCAGGACAACTTAACACCCATTCAGAGCAGTTTACAAAATATGTTATTACTATCCCTACAACAATCCCCCTGTGAGGTGGGTGGGGCTGAGAACCGGGTTCTCTAGATTAGAGTCCCACCGCTCTTAACCACTATACCAAACTGGCTCTCAAGCACCAAACCTGGGTGGGATTCTCAGCATGCCACATGTGAACGCTCAGTAAGAGGCTCTCTATAGAAGACATTATACACAGGGTCTTATATTCAAGTGTATTCTGTCTCCCTAGCAGTGCATGTGTATCCACAATGGGAGAACAAGTGTAAGATCTTTCACTTGAGCATCCCTTGTAAGATGTCCTGTGTAGAGAAGAGGATCTCCGCGCAAACTGGTCTAGCTCTAGGAGCTCGGAGATCTTCTGCTATGGGAGAAGTGAATCAAATCGGGAAGTGGAGGGGGGAAGGGGGTGTGCGCCCCTTCATTTCCCGGCTATTTCCCTCGTGGGGGAAGCATACAGATAAAAAACTAGCTGTGCAGTGTTGCTTTCTCAACCTGCTGTTTTCCGATGTGCTTGTGGTGTTGGGTGTGCTTTCATTAAAACGGGGGGGGGGGGAAGGCTCAACTCCCGCTTTGTGGCCCCGATCCGAACCTGCCATATCTGGCATTCGTGGAGCCTGCGCTCAGAACCTGGGGCGCACGGAGGGGCGGAGGTTATTTTCGATGAATCTGCAGTAAAGGGACGATCCCGTGTTCGCTTTTAAACAAGCGGGGAGGGAGTGAACGGCAAGGAAAATACAAGGTAAAAGGGTCAGCTGGGGCGCACAGAAAGCAGGGGAGAGGCGGCAGTAGCCGAAAGGAAAGCTGCAGGCTGGGCGGTGGGCTGGGCTGAGGCCGGGGAGGAGCTTCATGCGCGCCCAGGCGCTCGCTCCATTTCCTGCGCTGTTGCTGAGCTTTATTTTTGTCTAATCCTCGCAGCCGGGGTGGGGGGAGGCGTTGACTCCGCGGCAGCGTTGCAAGGGCGATGCTCCGGGTTGGTCAGAGCCGCTCCTGAGGCTCCGCAGCTCGGAAGCGCCCGCGACGGCGTTTGGGCATTGCCAGCCCTACAAAACGGTTCCGGAATGGCGGTGGGAGCGCTGCTGCTGCGGGCCGTCATTATGGGCCCCCCTGGCTCCGGGAAAGGCACCGTCTCCTCCCGCATCGTTAAGCACTTCGCCCTGAAACACCTGTCCAGCGGCGATCTGCTGAGGGACAACATGAACAAGGGGACAGGTAGGCGGTGGGCGAGAGCGCCTGGGGTGGGACGGGGGCTGCGGGAGGCGCCACCAGGGGTCTACACACAGACTACTGCTCGACAGAGCGCAGCCTTCCCGGGGCTGCGAGCATCTGGGGCCAGGGGCAGTGCAGGAAGTCTGGAAGAGCACCGAGGCCCAGCTAGTTGAACCGGCCTCCTCCCCTCTCCCCTCAGCGTTCCTGTGCCTTTCACAGGTAGATGAGAAGCAGAAATTCAGCAGACGCAGTTTTTATCTAACAAAGCGCTGCAGTGATGGCAGAAAGCAGCCTTGTGGGAGAAATAGGCAGCCACTCTTTAATTCTATGGGGTTCTGAATGTGGCTGTTGCCCATTTGCCTCTTTCTTTGGCTTATTGAAACACACTAACTGCAGGGTGGCCGACTTGTGATGGTAGTGCTACCTGTGGAAACACTCGTGGCATCGTGTAACACAGTGCCAGGCCTAGGCTCTCTCAGGCTACAAGGCTATTTGTCCTTAGCTCAGTAAAGTAGAAGTAAATGATCAGAGAGGGGAATGTGTGCATAAACCTATATTGTTATCCAATGTTCTGGACTTGGCTTTTGACACACTGATTTGACTATGCAGTTAGCATTGGAAGTGTGCCAATAACCTAAGAGCTGCAACAGTATTTTGACAGTTACATTTTGCAAGCTGCTTGGAGGGCATAGGCATTTAAATGAATGGTTATTTTTCTTTCTGTTTATAATAACAGTCTGTGGAAGCTCTCACACAGTAGGGCACGAAGACAATTGCTGTGGTTGTTTTCTGCAGGCACCATTCAGAGAGCTGCTGCTACTGAAGCACCATTTCACTTTTGTGGCAGAGCAGTCCATTCTCGATAATAGGAGATCCAGATCTCAACGTGGCAAGCCCTGGGATTTGAGTCTGACACCCAGTGGCATGTTTCAAGGGAAAGCACCGGGCTTAACCCACAGAGTCTCACTTTCCTGGACTTGGTGCTGTGGACAATATAGACATGCCTCTTGGGTAATGAATGCAGCTTCATGATCTGCCTTAGAAATACAATTTGCCTGACTATACATTGCTGGGAATGTCACAGATAGTAAACTGGCTAGCCCCCTTGTGAATAACAAAATCCACAGAACTGGACCATCCACAGACAGTCATTGCATACTTGGGGGTGGGATTCCCTGTTTGCAGAAAAATATGGCATAAATTAATCTTTTCAAAAGCAACACTGTTGGATGAAGTCTGCAAATGTTCCAGAACTGATAGAATAGTGAGAGCTACTGAGCTGGTTTAAAGGAAACAATGGAGGTGGGAAGAAGAGGGAGAAATGAGCCAACTCAAGCTCATAAAAGACTAGAGAATTGTGGAGGAGGAGATTTTGAGGATGAGGATTTCCTACTAACCCTGATTCGTTGCACATCTCTAGATTGTCACTTCTCTGATTCCCTGGCCTACAGCATACAAAATCCTGAGGTTTCTTTTTAATGGTAGTTCATACTATTTTTCTCTGGGGTGGGTGAAGCTGCAAGTTTAACAGAATGAAATGAGCTCTGATTCAGGAAAGCCCATACTGGAATAAAGGTTGTTAGTCTGTTGTAGCAAAACAAAATGGCACCTTAAAGACTAACACGGCTGCCCCACTGGAATTAATGAATGAATGAATGATTCTTTATTACAGCACTTAGCCAGTATTTAATAAAATGATTGGCCTGGGAATGCAAATGTGTAAATAAAATTATCTAAAGTGGCTTGTGGGTAATATTCAAATTTTACTACTCTATTATGTGTTACATTTTTTATAGATCAGTGAACACAATTTCCGGAGCAATCACTTTTTCACTTAAAGATACTTAGTTTCATCTTTGTTACCCTCATTTTTCTCCCCTTCTACTTTGTTTGCCTCTCATACAGTACCAAATCAGAGGCTTTTAGCCAGTTTAAATATACATTGCAGCAGTCACAAGTTCATGCAAGTTAAACATTCACTTACATTGACATGAGATCCTGTCTCACCGCTGCTAGTGGATATAAACCTGTATTAACGCAGCTGCCCTAGAGTTTACCACTGCAATAAAGGAGGACCACATCCAAGGAGGGAGGAAAGAGAGAATTATTATTGTGATGTGTGCAGTTTGCTTAAGGGTGGCAGATGAAGGTGTAAGAGATGTTCCACTCAACGCCTGTCCTGAGAGCTGAGGAGAATTTCCCCACCTTCTCCCTAAGATATGGCTTAAAGTTTGTAAATGCCAATTAATTCAAAACATGTAATATAAAATCTTTTCGCAAAGACTGAAGAGATACAGAATTATTATTTGTCTGTGGAATATTTAACAGTGTGCAATTTTTGTTTTGTAAGAAAAGATTCTTTGGGGCCTGCACTCTGTTGCTTGGCAACTGGCTCCTTGCAGAACATGACATACGTTAGCTGCAGTGGGCATCTGGCCTAGTCACATAACAAAACACATCCTTGAAGAA
The DNA here is from genome assembly GCF_028583425.1 of Eublepharis macularius. Classification (NCBI taxonomy): domain Eukaryota; kingdom Metazoa; phylum Chordata; class Lepidosauria; order Squamata; family Eublepharidae; genus Eublepharis; species Eublepharis macularius. The sequence goes on along the minus strand of NC_072797.1, from coordinate 103,472,226 downwards.
GAGACAAGCTGTCCCCCTAGTCTTTCACTGCAAGAAGACAGAAACATTGACAGGGATGGCAAGCTGTACAGTTCCGTACTGCTGCTGGCTTCTAAGGTGGTTTGTTTTCTTGTTTTCCACAGAAATTGGTATCATTGCTAAGACCTACATTGATCAAGGGCGACTTATTCCTGATGATATTATGACCCAACTAATGCTAACTGAGCTGAAAACACTAGAGCAGCACCACTTGCTGCTGGATGGTAAGAGTCCTGTCGCAACCCACTGTTAAATTGAACACCGAGGCTATGCAAGGAAACGTTTAGTGAGAGCTCTCCTCACTGAGCCTGAAGCAATATTCCAAACTGATGTTAGACTTTTAATTAAGGAATCACTCCAGGATTGAGGACATGGTTTTTGGTATTGGTCAGAGTGGATGCTATGGTCTTTGGGCCATATCTGCTGAATTCCCTGAACCCCTTTAATAAAGGGTGGCTAATAGTACATACCTGATTGGTCTATGCTTGTAGCCATGATTTCACAGTTCATGATGGAAGTTTGTTCCTATGGGGCAAAAGCACTTACAAAACCCCATTAGCTCTTCTGTTTGGAGACAGGAAGGAAAAACAAATGTACAAAGAAAGGTTTAAACAGCTTCAGAAACTCACAGGATTTGCTGAGATAAGAAAGGCAGTTAGAAAGACCTGAATGAGGAGGGAAGAGATTGGAGTCTTTGTCTGAGAAGCGGTCTGGCCAACTTTAGTCCTGCCTGTTTCTTATGTGGTAAGTGAATGTTTTTACTTTGTATGAAGGGGGAGGTACTGCCTCTGCTCCGTGCCTCTGTTCAACACCTTGTTTTCATGCTTGCCCATCCAGATGCCAGCAGGCATCTCATCAGTTTAAAACGGTAGCTTTCAAACTTGCTGCCTTCAGGAGATCATTGTTGTACCAACTATTGTGCCAAAAAACTGACCATGTTTGGCAGAGAAACACTGCATATTGCAAAGCATTCTGGTGTTTTTTTCAACATGGGTTTCTTAATAACCTCATCGGGTGGTATACCATAGTGTACACCGCGTGTGTGCACTGGAATATGTCTGGAGATGTTTGCAGCAATGCATTTCTGGGGAAGTCCAGGAGTGGAGGGCCAACTCTCTCTCCTACTGAGGAGCCCCTGAGAAGCTTCCAAAGAACCCAGGTTTTCAAACCCATGTGTTTAATACAGGCTTGAGAAGCTCCTTCCCCCTTCTAATCTGCATTAGAATAAACTGGAAGAGAACAAATAAGCCATTAAATGAGACCATTTTTAGGAAAAAAGAAAAATGCTTCCTTACAGTTTTCCTTACAGGAAAACTATGGTTGCTCTATAATTATATTACAGATGAATAACTTTTTATTTGCAGCTGGATTAATGTGATTGCTGTATTGTCTTCTTTAAGAGGCAGAATACCTAAACAATCCAGAACATCTCCCTTAGCGAATACATGTCATCTTATTATATCCAGAAGGCTGAGTCTTTATTTTCTGACGAGTCTCAGAAGTTAGGTTTGTTTTCTAACTGAGCTATAGTCGAGTATTATTACGCTTGGTATGTTGTCTCCCTTAATTTGTAAAATGGGAATAGGTAGCAGGATTGCAGAGAGGGTACAGCGGGCAAGACTGTCTAACGCCTGGGTGCAAGACAAGACCATTGTCCCATCAGTCACCCATAAAAATGCATGTGGTCCAAATGAGTTCCTCTTTCAAAACAGGTACACTGTATGCAAATATCTCCAGGTGACTTGAGCAAGTGAGCCAAGCTCTGCACTACAGAGAAATGCAACTGTGTGACTAGCCTATTTCTTCAACTCGTGTGCTACTAGATTTTTACAGTGGCTTTTGTCATTTTGCAGGTTTTCCAAGGACTGTTCCACAGGCTGAAGCTCTGGAAAAAATGTGTCCAATCGATACTGTGATTGACTTAGACGTGCCTTTTGAGACCATTCAGCAACGCCTGACAGCACGATGGATCCACTCTGCAAGTGGCAGGGTCTATAACCTTGAGTTCAATCCTCCCAAAGTGCCTGTAAGTGATCTACAAGTTTCTGCATGGCTGCACTTGGGTGTTATTACCTCCTTCACTCAAGCAATATAGAAAACATTTGCACTGCCTTGTATCTACCGGCAATTTGTCACGTACGTGATTGTGCCACAGTTGTAGATACAAAGTTTAGGATATTAGCTAGGTTTGACTGAAACTGGATTAGACTAACCTTTACTAGCTTTGGGAAAGTTGCTAAACTTATTTGTGATATGCATTCCTTGGAAACAAAAGTCTGCATTGTACTTTTGCTTTATATTTCAACATCCTTTTATGAGTGGGTGCCTTTAATATGACTGCTCTAAAGCTATTGACCTTGGTGTTACTTCTACATTAGTTTTAACTTTCTTCGGCTCTTATCTTACAATCAATAAAAATACGCACATCTGTTTCCTGTACCACTTCTCCAGCAGTAGGTGTGAAGAATACCTCATCCAAAACCAGCAAGGGAAATCTGTGCTTCAGTAGTATGTTGCCTAGTAAGAGGACTGAATTGAGTTTGCTCTTCTCCAAATGTTCACTGGAACTATCAAAGCTGACAGCAACGAATGGCTGATGTAGAGATATGTGGATGTGAAGCAATAATGTTGCATCTTTAAAAAAAATTAGCAGTGTAGGGCTTTCTTACACATTTTCCTAAGAAGTAAAACAGAGAATAGAAAATGACCCCTGCCTAAGATTAGCACCTCCATCTTTCCACTGCTAACTTTTTAAAAAATGTAGTGAGATGGGCAAAATGTTTATACAAATATAGGGAACTTCATGATAATGCGTGCCTAAGACAGCTACTAAGAAATGTGTAACAGATAGAAAAAATTTAAAACTGTGTATTGAAATCAGGGAGTTCTTCAGGTTTTAGAACAGAAATCAAATTGATCAGCACAACCCGCCTGTCTAAAATTGAATCATAGTTGCATAATCCTTTACCATAACTAGGGCACTGATGATATTACCGGTGAGCCTCTTGTTCAACGTGATGACGACAAACCTGAAACTGTTATGAAGAGACTGAAGTCTTATGCAGCAGAAACCAGGCCAGTCTTGGAGTATTACCGGTAAGATTCTTATTGTATTAGATAAGGAATTAGCAGATCACGACCCGTCCAGTATGGAAGGGGGTGGGGGTTGTGTTTATTTAAACAGTATTGTTTAAATTGGCTGCCTTCTATATTGGAAATGTCTGTAATCCATTTTGGGGAGAATAGTGGTATAGAAATGCTAATTGATATGGTTGGCTACAAAGCTCTCTTGTTCTTCCTAAAATCTTCACAGTAGCTCAGGCAGTTCTGTTCCTAGATAGAATAGTGGCAGGAAACATGATGAAAGAACAGAATTCGTAGGCAAGCCAAACTTTTAATATATCTTATTTTTTCTACAGAAAGAAAGGTGTGTTAGAATCTTTCTCTGGAACAGAGACCAACAAACTCTGGCCCCATATTCATCGTTTTCTTCAAACCAAGCTGCCTGACGTGAGCCAGCAGGATACTGCCAGACCCAGCTGAAGCAAGACCAGTCCCTGTATTATTAACTGGGTCTGCTTTTGAAAAAAACAAATCTCACAAATACTTAAATCATAGATACTAGAAGGGGAAGTTGTATCATGAAGTAATGTGCCATATTGATCAACAGTCAAGTTAAATCTGTAAAAATACTACTTTTCAACTCTGTGGTAATTTCTGATATCAATTTTAAAGTGGTATTTTCATATTAGATGAACTTGAATTTTGTAAAACTAATTTAATAAACCTTTTAAACAGAAGGCAGCAAATATATCTAGATGTTGCTAAGGAAGGGTGTTGATTTGAAAAGGCTGCACATTTTAAGCATGCATATGAAATCAAATTTTCAATTCTGTACCCATTCTAATACGGCATTGGCTCCAGCAGCTTGCAGCAAAGAACAGTCCTCTTGAGTAGAGGTGGGCACGGACCGGGAAAACCCCACAGACCACCAGCCCATGGTCCATCGATTTTCACGGACCACGAACTTTTCACGGACCAGCCCCATTCACGGACCAGCACGTCAGTCTGTGGTCCGTCACTTCCGGCAGCTCTGGCTGTGCCCCCTTCACACTGAGAGCCCAAAGTCAAAGAGAATCTTCAGCAGCCTCTCCTCCAGCCACCTGCCAAGTTTGGTCAAGATTGCATTTCAGACGTCTGACTTACAGGCCCCCAAAGCGGCCGCCCCCAGGAAACTTCCAGTAGATATTGGAGTCACAAATACCAATTGAGTTTCATTAGCTAGCAGCACCAAAAAGTTGCAATGAGGCAAAATCAAACAGAAAAGGGTGGGGGAAAAAACCCCCTCACTCATCACAGACACCTTCCCAGCTGTTGCCTAGGGAATTCATTCTTGCTCCTTGCTTGAATAGAGAAGAATGGGAGCTCTCTGGTTGGCAGGCAGAGCTGCCTATCAAGGTTTTGAGGGCTAAGATTGGCTGCAGAATGCCTATCCCTCTGTTGCCTAGGGATTTTTTTCTTGCTCCTTGCTCCATAGAGCAGAATGGGAGCTCTCTGCTTGGCAGGCAGAGCTGCCTATCAAGTTTTTAAGGGCTGCAAAAGGTCTGTGCATGTCCTGTTGATTGCATAGGGCATTGATAGATTGGCGCCAGGATGTCTAGACTCACGGACCACAGACCAATGGCCTGGCCCAAACAGACCAAAATTTGTGAAAAAGTTGAGTCCCACAAATTGTGTGTTTGCGAACCACGAACCAGGCTGGACCGTGCAAAATTTTGGTCCATTTTCCAGACTCTGCCCACCTCTACTCTTAAGAGAATGAGTTTGCAGTCTTGTCTTATTTTATTGCTTCTAAGCACACAGGCAAAATTCCCAATCTTAGCAGTTGTGAAAGGTCATAAGGGAAGAAGTGACTAAAACATGACAAGTCCAAAGCATTTGATTTTCAGAGCCCAGTAAATAGCTTTGCTTCAAGCAGTCACATTAGCTGTATGCTTCCCTAACAGCGCACATCTGAAATAGGATGGTCAGTTTAAACTCTGTGAGTAGAAAAACACTAGCCTCTGGTTAAAAGTCTTGGTTATTGACAAAGCCTAAGGTCTGTTTAAAATCAATGCTTGTTACAACAAAAGTACATTTTATTAACAGATGGTGATATACCCAAAACTCAGACAGGATAGTTTTACAAGTTTTTTCCTCCCAGGCTGTGAAACTTCACTCACATTAAGGCTTTAGAAGTATCTGTATTTTAAATGAAGTCACAAAGCAGTATGTTTCTCTAAGATTTTCATAGGCTAAGTTACCACTCTAGAAAGTCAACTCTAAGGAACAATCATTAACAAAACACGGTTGGTACAGTAGAATGCAGCCAAACCTTGAGCAAATGTAGTCCAGGGATAAAAGAGGCTGAATACAGCACTAGCAGGAAAATGTTGTATTCCAGCCTTTGAAATGGCAGAATGGAGTGATTAAAAACAAAAAAGCAAGAGTAGAAAAAGCTAGAAGGGCCTGAAATAGATGCTGGCAGGCCAGATATTGCCTGTTCAGTTCCCTAGTTTACAATCCTGGGAATGCGAAGAATGATATACATGGCTGAGTGTTGCAATCCAGCATCGCTGCAGCATTGGAAGGAATGCAGGAACATACCCTTTGGGCTGTTCAGCAGGAACATCATGATTCACCACCACAACTCCTCTGCCCCCCAAATGGGTACAGGAACTAAAATTTAGTAGTGAATCAAATACATGGGTAATATTGCAGCGTCTGTGGCACTTACGTACCACACTGCACCTTAATCCCCCCTCCAGGTGAGTAGTTTGTCATTGGCTTGATTCAACCTAAGGCAAAATAAATGTTGTCAATTAAGACAGTCCATTTACTTCTCCCCCAGTTATGCATATAGCCAAGTTTATTGAAGAGGTTTCAGTAACTCTCCCCCACCCTGCAGCAAGGCTGTTAGAGGGTTGAAGAATTTCAGTACTACTACTGTCCCCAAAAGATCTACAATCCCTGCCAAATAAAATTGTGAAAATATTCTGTCTACAGAATGACACAATTCTGTAATGGTGGGAGAAATCTATTATAGTACTAATTTAGGTGGTTAGAGGCCACATCACAAGTTACACTATATACCATACACATTTTACAAGTGCGATCCTTATGATCCTTGGAGCTTTTCGTGCTCCACTAGTATGAGCCGGGCCACTTCTCCTGGACCCTTTCAGCTCACCGATACAGTCGTCTTCTGACGTTATATGCTGACTGCATATACAAGTATTTGCATATTTACAAGTATATCTAAAAATAGAAGACATGAATGGAATAGACATGTTTGCAAGCCCGTTTCATACCAGTGGCTGCAGCTGAGTGCACGCTCAATGGCAAACCTAAATTTGCCTCTGCATAACATATGAAGTTAGCCCCAATGGAAACGCAATGATTTCAGTAAATTGAATGGCCACATTTGGAACTAGCATACGAACCAATTTCTCCCCAGCGTCCCTGCTCACCTGATAGCTACCATGCTACTAGCAACTCCAGGAAACATCAGGCCAGTTCTGATCATGTGTGAATGAAGTACAAGTTTAGGAAGTGAGATACTGGAGTACTTTATGTAAAGGAGAACACGTGGTGGTTTCATGCTACCGGTTCATATGATTTTAAGTTCCCCACAAAGCTGTGTATAGCTTGCACATGAGAAGAGGTCTCTCGTAAGTTTTATATGCATCAACTCATGCATGATATCAATCTACAGGAGTCCACTGTAGAATATAAAACAGCTCTAGGGACCAGGGCACTAGTGAGTATAACCCATCTTCTTGCTGAGGAGACAATCCCAGAAAAATCAGTAAATCAAACAGAATATCTAAGTGATCAGTTGCTTCATTTTCTCTTGACTCAAGAGCTATTCAATAGCTAAAGGTTTCAAGACATCCTGACAAGTAGATTAATGATCACAAAAGCTCTTCATTATTTGCTCCCTCTCCTTTTTAAAATCAAGTTTTTCCATGAAGTTCACAAGTCAGTCTATTTTTACAAAAAAAAGGGGAATCACTTTGTTTTAAAACTACTGCCAGTGAATCTCATTTGACATTTTACTAAAATCCCTAAAGTTTGCTGCTTAAGGTTTTCATGCACCTTTCCTATAAAATATTTTTAGAGACAAACTTTTAATGCTTACATGGCAATAGGGCTTACCTCCAAGCATACATGCAATGATGGTGAAAACTGCATTAATTTCAAAACATGGATCCCACATAAGCCCAAAGTGAGCAAAGAGCTGTAGAATTTGGTCAAGGTGACATTCTACAATGCTATTAAAGCACTTAATGCATGAAGGTGGAAACTCAGAGGGGCATTCTAATGACCAGAGATCAGATTCTGAAGTGACTTATCAGCTGGGATGCAAAGAATACACACGTTTAAAAGTTAGAACTCTGTATAAAGATTGTTTACTCTAGTGCCTGTGTCTGATCCCTTGAAAAAAATGTCTCTCCAGCTATGTTTTCTCTCTTCCTTTGGGAACACCAAAAGAAACTGTTATGGCTACAGAAGGTGGGCTGGACTAAAATCTCAAGTCAAGAACACATGCTAGGGATGGGTTCTGCTTCATTCTTGGAGCCTAGCATATTCAAGGCACATGAGAAATGTCCTCTTTGGACAGTTTGACTAAAATCAGCATCTTTTACTTATAAATTCTAGGTCACAGCTGGTGGAATGTGCCACCACCCACGAACTAGTCTCTTTTCGTATAGTTGGAGTGCTAGACTATTTTCTACATAGACCAGAATATAAAGCAATTATGTCAAACACCAAGAAAATCATGAGTACAACCTGATTGTCAGTTACAGCTTCTTCTACAGCTACTCCTACCACTAAACAGGGAAACATTTTTTTTTAAAAAAAAAGTCTGACTCCATGGCACCAGGAACACCTGATAGAGGCTCAGCTGCTCATATGCATTTCTGTCCCGTGCATTTCTATAACTCCTTTGGAACCTGATGGCATGTTTCCCTTTAGGTTGATATTTCTACCAAATAAGAGAACAGAGACAGATCCAGATTGAAGTTTATCCTATCTCCCTGATTCTTGGATCGATTCCACCCATGTTGCTGCAAGGGCTAAAATGCACTGGCACTAAATAGTAACAGCCCATTCATGTTTTTAACCTGTCCCAACATCAACGGCGATTAAGCAGAGGCAGCAAAAAGCTACAGCATGACGACTGGGGAGTCTCCCAAGCAGCAGAAGGGTGGGAAATAGTGGTGACTTCCTGGTAGAAACATGACAGCAATTTTCATGTAAAGATGTCAGAGTTCGGCCTATACGGACAACACCCCAGGACCAGGAGCTGACAAGTTGATTCTCTGGGGGAGGTTTCATTTTAAATTGTCAGTTGAATACTTATCCCCTCCTGTGGCTGTCCTTAAGCTTCACATTCAATACAATTTTGATTAAAGGAAACAATTCTGTCTGGGTTTGGCACCTGAGTTCCCTTTAATGTTCATCTTAACTTTAAAAAAATTATCACATTCATTCTTCAGCTACAAAAGACATCAACTAATGCTGATTTTTTTTCACCTCTGAATGTCCACTGGCAAATGTGTGTTAAACTGTTCATTTGTTCTAGGAAAGCTAGCTTCCCTACAATGACATCTCTAGAAAATACTGCTTTTATGCCGGTCCAGACAATTGTCACCACTTGCACATCAAATTAGGTTAATGTCAAAACAAAAAATAAAAAGCCTTTGTCCAAAAGCAAAAAATTAAAAATGTTATCCTTGCAGCAGAGTTAAAAGCCCAGTGCCTTTTTCTCCCTCAGCCATCCAGATGGGCAATGTTAATAGCAACCACTGATTTATTGCTATTCATGATAAAAATCAGATTTGAGCGCTTAGAATGCAAGCAATAGAACGTTATAACAATGATCTTAATATCCAGAGTGAGACATGGGCATGTCTAGTAAGATTAAAGCAGATTCCTCCTAGAATCAACAACTTGTAAACATTGCAGCAGTGCAGATTTTTCCTCATACTTTGATTCCTAAAATTTAAAAAGGCAAAGTGTATAGTAGTAGCAGAAGAAACATCCGGTTTCACATTCAGCAACAGATGAGAAGTCCCTCTCCTAAAAAAAGGAAGGAAGGAAGGGAAAGAGAGCAAGAAAGAAAGAGAAAGACAGAAAACAAAAACCCTAGCAGCACATTTTCCAAATGAAGGACCAAGTGTGTTTCTGGATTATCCTCTCTCCAAAAAACAGACACCCAAACTAAAGTGCAGCACCCTTAAAAATAAGTCCCAATAAAGTCAGCATGTTCTTCTCTTTGCAATGAGAGCAGGCGGGCTGAGTCTTGGGAGTACTATACGGTATCCATCATTTTGGGTTCTTCCTCATCCCTGTGTACCACCAAGTCCGCGCTACAGCCCTGAATCGACTCAGAATTCTGTAACAAAGAGCATAAAGACCCGGAAGTCACTTCCAGGCAAACGTCTGGTTTGAAGCCCAGGTGTCAAGTCCGTGCAACAGCAAGCTCCCTGTCTCCCTCTTAGCCATCTGAGACTACGCTGCCATCCCCGAAAGTAATTCCGGACCATCCTCTTGGTGTTCTAGAAACAGGCATTACAGTCTTTTTTCATGAACGGACTTCTACCAGCCACTGTTGAGAGCTATTCTGGCAGGAGCTTTCTAGAGGCCAACAAAGCCGTTTGGGGACCTCCTTTCAGGGATGTTTGCCTGGTTTTCTCCAACAGATTTTTTATTTACTTCACCTTTCCTGACTTAAGCCTTCCTCATGAATTTCGTATTAATTATATCTTGTTTCTAAGTTTAGGTTCATTTTCTATGACTGGCGCAGTACAAGACAAAGCTGTGCAGGCCACTGCTGAATGCTTAATAGATTAAGCTCTGGAATGTTGGACATAGGCCTGGCAGTACTTGCAGCGAGGCAGAAAGGGAGCAATCATGACAACACATTCTCCTCCTTCATGGCACAAAGGGCTTTTAGACACTAGATTCTGCCATAACCTGTTCCCCACAGAAACACTGCCTTATCAAGATGGCACAGTGCTGAGGAAGGGGGGGAACAGAAAAGAGAGTTTTTTCAAGAAGACACTGCTAAGCATTAAGAGTGGCAGAAAACAGCTTTGGGTCAGCTGCCCATTCCCTATAAAGTTGGGCTGCATAAGACCTACCTGTGGAAAAGATGCAAACCCCGCTATAGAATTCAGGCTGGTATGAACTGAAGGGTTCTGAACTGACATTGCTTGAAAATTCTGGGACTGTGAACAAATTCTTACTCTTGATTTGAATGCTTCAAGTTCATTTTTAAAAGCCTCCAAGTAGCCTTCTTCTCCCATCTGTCAAAAAGGAAGTAATTAGTCACAAGGAATTAAATGGTCCTCAGATTTCACACTTATGGGTACAAATACTTGGTACTAAAAGAATTTTAAAAAATTTCTCTGCCAGGCAATCCATACTCTGTGTCCAAAAGCTGAATTCAGTAACTTGTATAAATATGACAACTGAGCAAATTCATATTAACTTGTCTTTATTTTGTGGGATCTGTTTTTCTTCTTCTTTTTTACTAAGTTGTTCTACTTTTCCTGTTCATAGTGATCAGAAAATAGCTACACAAAATAGCACAACCCTACCAGTAACCTCTGGAAATCTTATTCTACTACACTGCTGACTTCTGAGTCTTCAGTAAGCATTGCCCACACATTATGAAGTATCATTGCATCCACAAGTACTAGACACTATCTTCCTTTTTTAAAAAATGAGAAAAGAGATTCTAAGAAAGCTGAATTTTGCACTATCATGAAATCTCTGCATGTACTCAGGCTTGTTGATAGCTAAAGTTACATGCAGCCTGTAAAGAGAAACTAAGCATAAACACAGGAATGATCATCTCTCAAGCTACTCACATACAGTAAATGACATAAATTATGCGCATAAATCTTTCCTGCAGTGAGAATTTAAATATGAGAGCAACTTGCAGGGTACCTTTGTGACTTGATAATATTGAAAGTGACTCCTTGATTGGCAAAGAATGAAATTGGCCACTGTAAGAAGAACATATATTGCAGAGATTTCAGCAGTGTTTCTCTTTAATGCTGGAAACACTGAAGGCATACCTTTGCGAGTGCATTTGACAGTAAGACCCAGTGCATAAAACGGAAACAGATTTTTTCATAGCTATCCACAACACAGGACCAGTGAAGTATGAATATCTTAGACATCTGTTTTCTGTGCTATGTTCAGGCCAATGCAGTCTAGACTTTAGGAGTCTATTTAGAGCAATGGAATGTAGAATGTTTTAATAATGGAATTCCATCTTAAAAGCCACCACCAAAATCCTTCTGATACTTATTAACTTCAATGGGAAAAGGTGGGGTATAAATAAAGATACAGGATGGCTTACATTGTTCTCTCCTCTATTTTATCCTCAAGGCTATCCTGTGAGGTAGGTTAGGCTGAAAGTCTGTGATTAGCCAAAGGTCACCCATTTTTGCTTTGCTTGTGCAGCTTACTCCACAGGGAGAGGGAGAGAAACTGTATTTTATTTGATTTGTTTCTTGCAGCAGCCCCTTGTGAGGTTTTCTGAATCTCAGCAGCAGCTTTATGGAACATACTGAGGAAAGCAGAAAAGATCCACTTCTGCCGAGAAACTTGGATCCAACATGTACCTCCCAAACCTATCCATCTGTGCCCCTCCCCCACATCTGCACACCCCTGTACAGCTTTCGAGAATTCTTGATGGTAAAACGCATTTTATGGGCACAGGGCACCTGCTGCATTATGGTGACATGAGCAGTCTGTATGTGTTTCAATCAAAAGTTTGCAGAAATATCTGCAAATATGTTTAATGTTTGTCAATGGATTGTGGAATTTTATTACATCTCCTGCCCCATAATTTTGTAAAGTCATCATTTCTGTTACAGCAGAATTAAAGTTACTCCACAACATAACAAAGCATTCAACATGAAGAGTCAGTGGACATTCAAAAAGCAGTGGCGAAGGCGGTCCAGAATCTAAGGCAGGAAAGGTGCCAAAGAGAAAATGCAGTCAGGTCACTTGGCTTCACTACAAAGCATTGTCTTATTCTGCATCTGCTGTGCTGGCCTTACCGCCACCATAGACCCAGTGCTGCTTTCAGTTCCAAAATTCACTGTATCAGATGAAAGTTTGAAAACTAAAACACATTTATGAGCTGTGATTAGAAAAACTTCTGCCAGGCCAAAAACACAAATTCTTCAAAATTACTCAAAGCTTCCCTCCACCCCTGTGTTAAAAGGAAAGCACAACTCACTTTAGCTTTCTGGAAAAACAGACGAAAACAGCCTCGTGGATCCACATTACAGCTTTTGGCCATTTCTATAATAAACTGCATCACCACTGCTTGGTGGGCTACCTGCTCCATCAGAGCTCCTTTCTGAAAATACACATTGTCAGCCATCAGTACAAAACGCAGTAAAAGCAAGACCGAAGGGAAAGGCGCTGCAGCAATCCTGTGGAGCTTCAACTGACAGCTTAATAAGGGTGCTGCGAACCTCCAGGAGATGTTAGCTTAACTAACTGTTCGCTCAGAAGCAACACTACCTTTTAAAATGAATATGCCATTTCTTAAATGCTAGCTTGCACTTGATTAGTTTATACTTTTAACAGCATCTTCCTTCTCAAGGCCAGTTAAATTGCAAAGATTAGAAGACGGTATGGTACGAGTAAACTCCTAGGCTCATATTTCAACAAGTACCAGAGTAGCTCCTCCAAAATCTGGTCTTAATGTTACCCTCCACCAAGTTCATGATGGTTGACTTCAACAGACAAACTGACCACAAGGCTGCTGCTAGTTTCAGAGCACTTTCTAGATGTATGCTTTTTTCTCACAGCATTATGAAATCTAGATGTAAAAAACATGACAGTTGAGTTAATCTATAAAGACAGCCTCAATTCAGACTAGATGGGAAGAACAAGCTTCCTGTATCACAGCAGTCTCCAACACGGTGCCTGCTGACACCGTTCCTGGTCCACACCAAGTGTTTTTAGAAAGTGGGCGGGGCCAGATGGGACTCTTACCCAACAAGACTTCTGATTGGCTGTGCAGATTTTTAAAAAGCTGCTTTGGCAGCAGCTGTTCCCACAGCACAAGAATCTTCATTGCATTATTAGAGGTAAGCTATGTGAATGCAAGAAAATATTTTAAACAATACAAAAGACCAAGAGTCCAATAGCACCCATAAGACTAACAAAATTTGTGGCAGGGTATGAGCTTTTGTTAGCCACAGCTCAATTCTTCAGAAGGTGCTACTGCACTCTTGCTCTTTTCTACTGCTATAGACAGACTAACACAGCTACCCATCTTAAACAAGATGTTCATTTTTAAAGGCATCTTGTTAAACAGCTTCTGTCTGAAATGTAAAAGAGTTACTATTGTGTGTGCACACGCACATGTTTAAGATACCATCAAGTCACAGCCAGTTTATGGGTTTTCAAGGCAACAGACAAACAGAGGTGGTTTGCAGTTTGCCTATCACTGTGTAGTGACCTTGGACTTCCTCAGGGCCTTCCATCCAAGTACTAAGCAGGACTGATCCTGCTTAGTTTTCACAATCTGATGAGAGTGGGCCAACCTGGGCCATCTTTGAGTTATGCATAATTCACCCCCTAAAATTTTGTGACTGGCTCCGCCTCCTGAGGAAGCCATGTTGGGGTTGTGCCCACCACTTTATGTCAGAATTCCAAAGGAGCCTGCAGACTCAAAAAGAGTGGGACCCCCCACTCTGTTTCAAACCTGGAGACTATTTCAGTAATACCTGTTCAGCTTCTAGGTGGAAACACCATAAAAGAAGATATTTAGCAGTTTCTTCACAGACAAGGTAGGGATGTTCAGAGAGAAATCGTTGACTGTCAAACCATCTGCTCAACATGCCTGCAAAAGAAATAAGACGGGAGCAAAGGAATTTACTTTGCAGAAATCCTTTGATACAAACTGAATCCAAAGTTGACTATGCAATTGTTATAATAGGGGGGAAATCAGCTACTTCACTGCATTGCTCCCTAAAAGAAACCAAAAACTAAAAGCATTTAACCAACAGTTGATTACCATAACGTTCAGTTAAATCACTCAAGATCCGCATCAAGCTATAAAGCACAATAGTCTGCCAAATGCTACAGTTTCTAAAATGGGATTTTAAAGACCGAACATGTCTCTAAATATAATATTTCAAAAGTTTTTTAAAAACTGTACTTACCAAAATGTCTAATCTTCTGCTCATGTTTCTGCATGAAAGATTTAGATGCATCTTCTTCTGTTTCTTTCCTTTTCTTTTGATTAATAAAACTCTGGTAAACAGAATTTCAACACGGATGAAATATCCAATATCAAGGTATTTTAGTAAAATAATTTTACATGGGAAAACTACTTATCAATGAACACTATGCAGAGCACAGAAAGCTGACTAGACTTGAGAAGCTAAACAGCAAATTTCCCAGATTCCTCCTTTTTGAGATGAAACTACTTTTTGGGGTCAAGGAATGGGAGAAAACAGAATATTCCCTTTGGTATCTATTTCAGGTCCTGAACCTGCAATAATGTCATAAATTAAAGACCTAGCAATCCAATCCATTAGTTAGTTTACTAAAATCAAAGGCTTGGATCCACTAGAATTTGGCCACTTACTTGCCTCCTCCTCCGCCTCCTCCTGTACCATGGAGCAGCATTTCAGAGATTTTGAGCTGAAGTGGGAAAGGAGAGGTGAGAAAGTTGTGCTCCATGGGTGAGAAGGATTCTGTGTAAACAATCCAGTGGATCCAAGCCATTGGGAATAAATCTAGACTGATTCAAGTGCACTGGCTAAAATAACTTGTGGATTATACTTCATGTCTGCTTTCATAATTATTGCCTGAAGTACTTTCTCCATACAAGCATTCAACAAGATTATTTCTGGGAAGTAGAAAGACAAAAACTTTAGCAGCCCAAACCTATGCAAAGTTCAATATACCCAAAGCAACTGAAAGCAAATGCTTATGTGCACATAAAATCCAATTAGCATTTGATCAGCTCTGTTGAAGTTGCACATGACAATACGTAAGAATCAGAAACAGGCTAACGCCATCACTGGGGACAAAAGCCCACCTCTTGCTTCTAGGATAGATCAGTGTAACTGAAAAGAATAAAACATTATTTCTGGTAATTTAATCCCATCCTCATCAACAATAGGCGTAGGATTCACACAGTTCCAGCTGCAACAGATGCTATATGCCCACTTTAAAAATGAACTGCAGCATCTATGCCTGACTTGTTCCCATGTTTCAATTTTTTAGAAACTGGATTAGGCCATACCTTATTAAATACCTCCCTGCTAATGAAATCTATGTTCCACAGATTCTGCCTTTCCCGTTGCCTTAATGCTTCTTCTTTCCGGCGCCACTCTTCTTCGCTATACCTCAGCTCTGCAGCTGCTGCCTGCGCTTTGGCATGTTCTTGGTCTAGGGACTCTGAGTTGTGCAGGGCTAGACTACCAAGTTTCTGCTGGGCTTCTGCTAAATTCCATTTGCACTCCACAGAACTCTTTACAAATTCCTTTTGTTGCTGGCAGGCCATTTCAATCCCATCATTGTAAATCTGCATGTAAAAAAAATCCCTTTTATCATTTTAGAATAAAACAGACTGGATTTATGTAGTATCAGCAAACACAACAACTCCTTTTAAAGACATTTTTGCCTAAGAGATTGCATACTTAGCAGTTACATAAATTAGTGATTTGGGGTTATGAAAGGAAAACCAGGGAAAACCTCCCACATACTAATTTTCTATCCAAATAGACACAAGCAGCCTAATAGTTTGTCACCATTGCAGTAGTGTGTCTCAGTGGTTTAGGGCTATTGCACATACACTTGATGCTGGGTTTTGTTTAGGGCTTTTTTGTTTTAATAATGTTATGTTCTGATCCCTTTAATTTTTATCCGTGAGACACTACAAGAACTTTCTGAGGTGGTAAGCAGGATCAATCTTTTTAAGTAAAAATAATAGACTGGGGTGTAACAGAGGTACTTGGTCCCTTTCAAGATGTTTTGGCAAAGCTTACTTTACCTCGGTGAACTCATCTCCACAGGGCAAGTCTATTCATTCTTTTTCAGGGAAAAGGTGAATTCAGAATTTAATATAGCAATATCAAGAGGGTAATTATCCAATCCAACACTTTGCTCAGGTAGCAAGCATCGACCTTTGCAAAGCCAAGAGATCGTCTCCAAGTTACTACCATTTAAAAAAGAAAATTCTGCATGATTATTGCCTTTTTCTGAATGCGGAGTACAAAAATGTTTTGTTTACACAAGGAAAGATGTCATTTGCTGACTCTGGCTGCTACAAATCAGTACTACTCTTCTGAAATATACTGCCACTTCTCTTACAAAAATATTTGTTCTATGAATGTAGCAAGAAAGACAGAAAATAGCCTCTTCTCGATATATAACAGATAGTGTTTTTGTAACTCACATTAACTAATACTGAATAAATATCACCCAACAACGCCATGATCATAATGGTCAACAGAATCAGAACTCAAATTTTATTCACAAGCATACACATTTGGCAAGTACAACAAAATGTTAAACAATGTTAAAGGGTAGCTAAACTCTGCTAAATGAGCCTGATGTGCATGACTAAGGCTACAATGCTATGCACACTTATCTAGCAATTAGGTCCCACGGAATACAATGAGGCTTATTTCTGAATGAACATACATAACCCCATACTGTATAACTGCAATCCTATGCATAGTTACACAAAAGTAGATCCCATTAAATAAAAGTATTTCGTTCCATGTAAATCTGCAGGTCTGGGCTTCTTGTGAAATGAATTTTGTACAAGCAACATCCTAATTCGGTATATATGTAACATGGTCAGAGTCACACAAAAACTGCTGGATGCTTTACACTAAAAATTACTTTTAAATTTCTTATTCCATGTCTATTCAATACCTTCTGAGAGAATCTGTTGTTCAACATGCCCACTTGAACAAAATGAATGGTTTCGGAAAATTTCATTAACACATGGAAACAAAATAAGAATAACTCTAGTGGGCCAATAATGGTGACGGTAAGCAAGATCACAGCCCCCCCTCCCAGAAACTGCACATAACTAACATGCTTGCAGCCTTCAGTAACATGGGGGTGAGTTCCCTTCAGTCTCCTACAAGAATAGAAGCAACATGAGAACAAGGTGCTGAAAACAAAAAGACAAAGGAACAAAACTCTAGATTATGTAAAAAGGAAAAAAGTGGGATTTCCTTCCTTCCTCCTGTGCCTTTTTATAAGCTACAAACACATCAAAACCCTATTTGGCATACTCTCCTTCCAAATATTCTACAAACTATGCAAAACTGATTATTCAGGAAAGCATTTTTACACAGGTATACTATAATGAAATGGTTCAGAAAGATCTTTTAGTAAAATAGAGACTGTGGATTATGCTATTGTGCATAGTGTGTACTGTATGTTGCTTTATGTACAATCCTATTAGATAATTTCGGCATTGTTTAATACACCATGTTAATGGTATATTGAACCATTCATTCTTTTGTTTCATTTTTTTTCAGTTTCTGCAATCCTAATCCTATTGCATCACTTATTTGATGTCCCATCCTATTGAACTGTATTGATTCAGTCTCACTGAAAAAAGCAGAGTAACTATAAAAAATAAAAAGTCCTTAGACAAGGAATGTGCAAGATTATCTGAAGCAGATATTGCCAGCCCAGCACAATGTGTTTTGTTGTAGGGATAATAATAGCATACTTTGTAAACCACTCTGAGTAGGCATTAAGTTGCCCTAAAGAGTGGTATATAAATTGAATGTTGTTATCATTATTATTATTAATGGGGTTGGTTTTTGCCCTATGCCTTCTTCACAGCATCCAAAAGGCAAGGGCAGAGGAAAACGGCCAAGACTATCAGATGGGGAGCAGGGGGGCAAGCAAGCAATCACTCGATCTAGCTCTAGCTGTGGCGAATATAACAAGAGGAGCCCTGCTGGATCAGAACAGCCTTCTGCTTCACACCGTGTCACAGAGCCTGATTCTACCCCCCAAAGGCCAGTGCCGAGATCAACAGAGGGGGAGGCGGTGTCCAGAACACTTCCCCTTCTATCCTGCCTGGCCTGCACCCCACCCTAGAGACCAACGGTATCTGGCTGTCTTCGTCAGGGACGGGGGGAGGTTTGGGGCACAGATCCTTGCAGAAGGACTGAGCCAGGGCAGCAGAGCCACGCAGCTTTGCAGAACTGCAGAGAAGACACTCAGCCCTCCTAGTTTGGAACGCATTCAAAATTCGTGTTTTTGATGGATTTTGTCGGATTTTTGTCTACCGCCTGGCCGGCCACAGTAAGCGGAAGGCGGAGTGAAACAAAGCACTTGAACTGGGCAAAGGGCTAAATGAAAGGAAGACGAAGCTCGCTGACTTGGGGAGAAATCTGTAACCCGGCCAAGGACCCTTTTGTAGGGGGTATATCCAGAAGCCGATAGGGGCGGCGGGGGAGCTCCCGTTTTCTTGGCTACGATGCCAGGCCGACAGCCTTCCTCCCCCCCCCCCCTTTCTGGTCCACTCACAGAAGGGGCCGGTAGCTCCGGGCCGTTGAATCAAAGCGGCGCTTCTATACAGAGAGCGGCAGTACCTGCGAGTCAGGAGGCTGCAGCTCCTCTTCCCGACTCGGGCATAAATCACGGGAGCGCGGCGGCCACAGCGCCATCCCGCAAGCCGTTCGGGCAGACGACTAAAGCCCCCGTGGTTCCGATTCACGCTGTTACCCGAGACCGTGCTAGACCCCACCGGAAATTGACCCAGCTACTTCCGGCAATAACAAAGCGGCCTCTACTTATGACTTCACCGTGCCGCTCCTTGTCACGTGACCACAACAGAGCTGACCGGGGGGTTGCTAAGCGACTAGAAGGCTTTGTTGCGCCTGCGTGGCGGAGCTGCCGGACTCGCCTGGGTTCCTCAAGGCCTTTCGTTCTGACGAGGCTTTCGAGAGAGCAGATATTGGGATAGACAAGAAATCCGATTATTCATTGAAATGATGGTTTATTAAAGAGAAATGCTTCTTAGTGAATGTTGTTAATGTTGAGGCACGTAGGTAGGAGCAACGCGATAGTAGGCGCTGAACAGAACAGCTCATACTTTGAATAAGGTAGACAGCTTTTTTTCTTGGCTGGGCTCCTGTGACTTTATCAGCTGAACTGGCAAGCAGAAAGTCACTAGGGTGACTTTTTCGCGACATGCAGATTCAGTGACGGGAAAAGCCCCACCTGCGAAATCTCTGCTTTCCACACTCGAGTGAAAGGCGTAGGAATCCTCCAAACACCCGCTTGACAACTCCAGGCACGGGTCTCGCGTGCTCGAATATCTCCTGCCTTACTGAGCCTTCTCTTACCTTCTGCGCATTTACAGTTTGGATGTCTTCTTTGATTAGAAATGACATCCATGAAAGCATGTTCGGCTCTGAGGATTCATTCCATTTTGCTTACAGTGGAAGTTATCGGCCGCATCTGACTTTTGAAACTTCATACCTTGGGACTCTAGTGGGTCTGTAAGGAGCTATTGGACCCGGATCATGCTCCCCGCATCTAGTGCTTTTCTGTGACTGGCTATTCTCGTTTCCTAGCAAAAGATACCGCATCCAACAATGTATCCAAGTTCTAAGGCTAAATCGAATTAAACCGCCACCTCAAATGCCAGGGCTCCCTTGCACCCCCCCCCCCCCGAATGATCATTCTGGTCGAACAGAGCCCTGCGCGCGATGCCTGCAAGCGCCGGCGGGACCGGCGCTCATTGGCGGTGCCCGTAAGGACGCCCCGCCCTTCGGCTCCCTCCCGCTCTAGAAACGTTGGAACGTTGGCGTCCCCATGGTAACGCGACGCTTCCCCCTCGAACAGGGGCGCTGAGAGGGCGCTCAGTCACACTCTGGGCCTGGCCGCGGGTGGGGATGCCGCTGAAGGTAGTGGTGGAGCTGCAGATCCATGCGGTGAGAGGGGCAGCCGGGGAGGGGAGGGAGAATCCCAAACAGGTAACCGGAATGTCTGGCCTTCAACACACGTTCTCTTCACGTGTCTCTTCAGTGCCCAGATTGTAACTCCCCCTGCACTTGATTGACCTGGTGGTATAAAAGTGTAGGTAATTTCCAAAAAGAGTCGTACCAGAGCTGAAACCTACCTAAAAGCAACATCTGGAGAGACTCAGAATCCTTGCCGTTCCCCATCCAAATGTGCAGGTAGTTCTTGGCACTCTGTATATACCCGGAGGCACTCTTGGAAGGTTGCAGACCAACTGGCAAAGGCAGCCTTTGATCACACATATAGATCTCTGAAGATATGCAGTGCCTCATAAGATTTGTGCTGATGTTGTGGGCAGAAGTAGATATTAGTTTGTCCAAGCATCACTGATAGAGAATAACAACAACAACAATAATAGCAACAACATTCAATTTATATACTGCCCCTCAGGACAACTTAATGCCCACTCAGAGTGGTTTACAAAGTATGCCATTATTGTATGCCACAACAAAGTATGCAACAACAAAACACCCTGTGAGGTGGGTGGGGCTGAGAGAGTTCCAGAGAACTGTGACTAGCCCGAGGTCACCCAGCTGGCTTCAAGTGGAGGAGTGGGGAATCAAACCCTGCTCTCTAGATTAGAGTCCCACACTCTTAACCACTACACCAAACTGGTAGATCGAGAAATGTGGCTGTTTGGTTCCCTGCAGAATGACATCACAATACATAGCAGTCAGAGAGGAGTCCCTAAAGATGTTATCTGATGGCTTTTCCTGTTACTATCGAGTGCTTTATAACATATACTGGCAGAGTGAGTGTATGAATGATTCTGAACTCTGTGATGGTTATAATTCTCCTGTCTCAGTACGTCTATTAATTTTTTTTTTCTGAGATCATCTAAGTGTCTTATATAATAAATGAATATGTTTTGCAATAGGTGGCAAGTGGGAATAGCTATGTGATTCCTTACCCCAGCCACCCCACTCCTTTCTAACAACTGTAATCTCCCCATTCTTCTCTTCTTAGGTCTCCTGTCCTGGGGTATATTTGACAGAGAAGAATGATGTTTATCTCACTGTTTGCATCCTGGGTCAGAGCAAGGAGACTGATTGCCTTCCTCCCATTTTCCCCCTCATGTTTCATGAGAAAATGTGGTTTGAGAAGGTAATCTAAGATGATTAAAGATTAAAATCTGGATTTTTCTTTGAACACTGTCCCTGTTCAGCTGGCTCAGGCCGAAGTTCCAGTGTTTTGTTTGCAACACTGACTTGCCAGATGCCCTTGAGCAATTGAAAAGCCTGAAATAGAGGCAGCAACTTTGTGTAGACATGCATTTTTACAAGGAATAAATGTCAGAAGAGGGGAGAGTTTTGAATATTTTGTTTACATTTTTCAAAGGCAAATTGCAAACAATGTTACTATGAGTTTTGCTGAAAGCAGTGGCTAAATATTTCAACTCAAGAGTTACAAGACAGACGATGCTCTAAAACTCAAAAAGGACATTAACATTGCAGTCTTAAGTAGAGTTACATTTGTCCCACTGACTTTAATTGTTTTAAAAGAGTGTAACTGTTTTAAAATGTACTAAGAACATTTGCTATGGACTTATCTGATCATGGCCTTTGTTTTGGCTTGTGGAAACAATGTATTTTTATTTTGAGAGGGACATCAGATTGCTAATTTACAAGTACAAGGGGCTTTGTGGAGGAAGTAAATTCTTTTTTCTGGGATATTATCATTCCAAAATAAGAGTATTTCTTAATGCCAGTGCACTGAAAAGGACAGGATAGCTTGGTGTCTGAAAATATCTATTTTTTAAAATTGAGTTGCAAGTTATATTCCTCCAATATCTCAAAAAGGCACCTAGACTGTAGCTTTGGTAATATGTATATTTGTTTCAATTTAATCAATTAAAAGAAAAGCAGTTACTCAGTGAGGAGTTCCATTGGATGGTCTAATTGTTTTATTATTACATTCTTTCTCTCTCCCCCCCCCACTTTGTAGGTATTTGAAAAAGCTACAAATCCTGTTACTGTAGTGGAACTGCTAGAAAGTAAGTCTCTAAAATGTGTTCCTTATATATGTTCTATGATTGTCTCAAATATGTACTAGTATATTCTATGAATTTTTCTTCATTAGCTTTCTGTTGTGCTTAAGAGAAAAGTTCTTGCATTGTGTGTGGTTTGTGGGTCATTCAGGAGGCCTTCTTCTATCCCTTTGCAGTTGAGCATTTGTGATCAATAATAAAAGGGCAAGGAATCCAGTTTTATCTAAATATTTATTTTATTTTATTAATTATTTTATTTAAGTCATTTATAGTCCGCCTTTCTCACTGAGACTCAAGGAAATTACACAGTATGAGATGAGTACAGTCAATATCAGGAACATTTCAGTAAACAATATAGCTTAGGTATCTTTATTAATTTTGCCCACCAAAATGGCCTGACATTTTTCGGTGACCTTGGCTTTGAAAAAAAGGAAATACAGGGCTTGCAGGTAGAGAGGGGTAAAGAAAGCAAAAGTCTCTGTTTTCTGACTCTTGGCCAAATTAAGATTTTGTATGAGGTTGGTCCTGGAAACCTAGCCATCCTTGTACTGAAAATATAGTTTAAAAGCAAAATACCCTTTCATCTATCATGAATAAAATTGGTCATTCATCTCATTCACAGGAAATGTGACGAAATTTCGGTTATCTGAACTGATACCTACAGGTAAATGGGGCAGATAATATTAAAAACTGCCATGAACTTGATCATGAAGGGGTGAATGACTTATGATGATGTTGGGACTTTATTCTCCTAATATTCCTATTTCTCCCATGAATATTGGTTATCAGTTATGAGGGGGAGGCAAGAATTCGTGGTAGCAAACGTAGCTGGTTATGTGTATCTGAATGTGTGTATGGCTTTTTGTTAACTGAACACAGGGTGGCAGAATAAGCCTTCAAGTCCTTTGGTAACTGTTGTGCATCACAACGCAAGAAAATTGTTGGCAGTCTAAAAAGGAAAGTTCCTCCAAGCAAAAGATAGGACGAAAATTACAAACAGCTGGCAAAGCCACTTATAATGAGAAAAAGAATGGTGGGATTTATTTACCATTTTCAGGCATTTAAAAGGAGGCCTGAAAGGAGAGAAGCATTGCTTTCTTTAGTAGTTCAAACTACCCTTGGAGAACTCAGAGGTTCGTTGGAAGCTTCAGACATACAAACCTCTTTACGTTTTCCCCACTATTATTAATCTTCTCTGCAACATGCAGACACAAAAGAGTGTTAGTATGTCCTACTGTGTGCTCTCAGTTAATTCAGAGGAGTAAGGCTTGGGTAGATGTCAGTATGAATTGACTGTGTATGCCAAAAACATATCCCAGAATTCTTTGTAATGCACTGGACTTACAAGGCACACTATTATATATCTATTCTGCCTTCCTTCAAGAATCTCAGCAATGTTTTCATGTTTTATCGTTACAACAACCCTGTGAGGTAGGTATAGCTGAAAAATACTGACCAGTCCAAGATCACTTTTTGAGTTTAATGTCTGAGTAGGGATTTGAACCCAGCTTTCTCTGGTCAAAGTCCAGTATTCAATTTACTATAATACACTAGTTTGCGGGCCTCTCATCAGTCAAGTCATTGTGGAAAGGGTTCCTTAAAAGTAGAAAGTATGAACAGTTACAGGCTTACATTATGCACTAAGGACATGACAAAAATCTAGAGGTTAAAATTAAGTAGATAAAAACACTGATTGGAATATTCCAGATATTAATAGCAGTTCAGAAATCGAAAGTTGCTTAGGAAAGTTGTGGAGCCACCATTTAAGAGCAATATGCAGTCAGTAAGTAGTAGCTTTCAGATAATTGGGAAATGTCCTTCTATGATTCTTGTTAATCATCAATGTAAATAATCTTTTATTTTGCCAGGTTTTTAAATTTTTATTTATTGAATTAGTCCAAACTCAAATATATTCTTATACATTTGCATTATTCCCCTACTCCATGGCAGTACCTTCTGATTTAGCCACTAGTCTGATCAAAGATATCTTGTAAGATTATTCAAATTTCCCAACTATTAATTGATCTAACAGTAGAAACTCAGTAAACGATACAAGAATATTGTTTGGCTACTGCCCGTACTATCTATATAAATAAGAGTATAGAAATGCTTTATTAGAGTTGTATTTCAATCACAGAATTTGCTTTTCTGAAATTCAGCAGGGTAGGTCTTATCAAACATCTTAAGTACACCTTTTAAAAAATAAAGAATGGGGTGTTTAGTCCTCAGGGATATATTAAAAAACTGAGAGTTCGCAGCTGATTTTGTGCTAAAGGTAACTTAGAAGAGTTTGGATAGTTGTTTTAAGATATGGGAATTAAAGCTCTATTGTTCTGTTTTTGTAGAGATCAATATGCAAAATGATTCCAAGGACTCCTGTATCACACTACGTGTACATCTTTGATTTTCATAGTGTTGGTCATATATAAGTATTCCATAAATTGTTCTCAAGAAACAAATCGATGATGATGATAAATGCAGTGTTACTACTATATATCCCCTGATGCCACATATTTTTGAAAATTCCGCACAAATCAACTGGGCAGTTTGGCACTGATATCTTTTCAAGTCATTCTTATCTCAAAATAGAATGGGGGATTTGTGATTACTGGACTGAGAAGTAAAGATGGCATCACATTCTACTTTTGTTATGCCAAGCCAAGTGTTCTCCTGCAGAAGAAAGCATAAACGGACTCTTCTTCACTTCTGTTTTTTAATTACAGACATTAATCACCACCAGAGCAGCCAAGGCCATTGGAAATAGCTTATCCCGTCATTTGATTTCAAAGATCCAAAGGAGTTAGCCGTGTTAGTCTGTAGCAGCAAAATCAAAAAGAGTCCAGTAGCACCTTTAAGACTAACCAATTTTATTGTAGCATAAGCTTTCGAGAATCAAGTTCTCTTCGTCAGATGCATGGTACAGAAACTGGTCAAATATAGAAGAGGAAGGGAGGAGAGAGAAGATGCAGTTAGGGGGGGAGAGAGGGAGGGTGCAATCAAAACATTCCTTTGCTAGTAAATGTAAACATCTCCTTTTGGTGTCCTTTTGGGGTCAGTAGGCTTGAGTGAGGCTTCAAGGGAGTTTGCCCTGTTAGTCTGCAGCAGTAAAATAGCTAGACCATCCAATTCCTATGTAGTATAAGCCTTCGATAACCACAGCTCTCCCCGTCAGATGCATCTGGCAAAGAGAACTGTGGTCCCCGAAAGCCCACGCCAGGCGCCACTGGGCTCCCCCAGACCAGGTGGATGTTAAAATGGACTGTTAAAAGAAATGAAAGTAAAATACCGATGGGAAATACCAGAGGGACTGACATTTGAATTTGGCGGAGCAAGAAAGAGCATCAGATCTGGTCAGGAGATGGAGGATTTTATTAGTAAAAATGAAAAGGACTTACCAAAACCCACAAAGGCTTGATCATGGAGTGTAAAGTTCTATCTAGGAATGTAAATGGACTAAACTCACCCTGTAAACGTAAGGTTATTTTCCACTGGCTTGTAAAACAGAAATGTAAAATTGTATGCCTACAAGAGACACATATTAGAAAGCAAGATGTAAAATATTTGAAAATGGCAAAGTTGGGAAAAGAGTTTGTAGCTGCCTCCAAACAGAAAAAGAGGGGTGTTGTATTGTATATAAAGGAGGAACTACAGCCTAAAGTGGTGTTAAGTGATGCAGAAGCTCGATACTTGGCGGTGGAAATAATTTGGAATTCAAAAAAGACATTGGTGATTGGAATTTATGCGCCTAATGGTGCAAAGGAAAAATTTTTTATGGACTTACAAAAACAGTTAGATGAATTGTCTTATGATCAAATAATATTGGCAGGCGATTTTAACAGAGTTACGAACTTGGAGGAGGATAAGAAATCTAAGACTACACAAAAGAAAAGAGGACTACTACCAAAGTCATTTTTTGCAATCACGAAACAGGAAAGTTTAGAGGATGTATGGAGGAGACAGTACCCCAAGAGTAGACAATATACATATTATTCTGCAAGACATTTTACACTATCAAGAATTGACATGATCTGGGCCTCCAAAGAACTGCTGCTTTGGACTAAAGAGGTGGAAATAATGCCAAAGGTAGGCTCAGATCATAATCCAATTGTGTGGAAATTTGGTAAGAACAGTAAAAGAAGAGGATGGAGAATAAATGAGGACCTGTTACAAATGGAAGAGAATATTGCGTTACTGCGAAGGGATACCAAGTTCTTTTTGCAATGCAACTTGAATAAAGAAGTATCGACAAACAAGATTTGGGACACATATAAGGCCGTGATCAGAGGGATACTAATGGACTTGAATGCAAGAGATAGGAGGAAAAAAGACAAGAAATCATGGAAAAAATTAAAGCCAAAGAGATTCAACTCAAAAAGAGACCAGGCAAAAAGAAAATATATCAGGATATTAAAATATTGCAGGAACAGTTGTCGGCAATGAACAATAAAGAATTGGAGTGGAATTTAAAGAGGATGAATCAGAGGTCGTTTGAGGGAGCAAATAAGCCTGGGAAATATTTGGCATGGCAATTAAAAAAGAGGAAAGAGAAGAAAATTATTAGCACGATACGAGAAGATGATAAGTTATTAAGTGATCAAGTCGACATTAGTAAAGCCTTTTTTAAATTCTACGCAAAGTTATACCAAAAAAAAGAGGTGAACAAAGATTCAATAGCGGATTATTTAGATAAGATGAAATTTCCGACAATCTCAGAAGGATGGAAAGAAAAATTGAATAAGGAGGTGACAGAAGAAGAAATAAAAGAAGCTATTCAATCAACGAAGCTGGGGAAGGCCCCAGGCCCAGACGGATTAACGGCAAAATTTTATAAAACAATGGGCCAAGAACTGGTGCCTCTCCTGAAGGAGGTAATGAATGGTGCTATGCAAGACCAAGAGATTCCTGACACTTGGAAGGAAGCCAACATATCATTGATTCCAAAAGAAGGACAAGACTTGACTAATGTTAAAAATTATAGACCAATTTCATTGTTGAATAATGACTATAAAATATTTGCAAAGCTATTGGCGGAAAGAATTAAAGGATGGATGTCGGAATTTATTGCAGAAGAACAAGCGGGATTTCTACCTAATAGACAAATCAAGGACAATCTGAGAACAGTAATAAATGCTATTGAATATTATGACAAGCATTGCGATAGAGAGGTTGGTTTCTTTTTCGTAGACGCAGAAAAAGCATTTGACAATCTGAACTGGGACTTTATGTTTGCCACTATGGAAAAGCTGCAAATGGGAGAAAAGTTCATACAAGCAGTTAAAAGAATTTATAAAGACCAAAGTGCAGCGATTGTAGTGAATGACGATCAGACAAAAAAACTAAAAATAAACAAAGGTACAAGGCAGGACTGCCCATTGTCTCCATTGTTGTTTATATTGATCTTGGAAATACTGATGATCCAGATACGAGAGGACGATACAATTTGAGGTATAAAGATAAGAGAGTTTACCTACAAGGTCAGAGCATTTGCAGATGATATAATGTTGATTGTAGAGGATCCAATCAACAATATGCCAAAGGTAATAAAGAAGATAAAGGAATTTGGAGACTTGGCCGGTTTTTTTGTAAACAAAAAGAAGTCGACGATACTATGTAAAAATATGACTAAACAGAAACAACAAGAATTGATGGAATTAAGGGACTGCGAGGTAACAAACAAAGTAAAATATTTGGGAATTGAATTAACTGCAAAAAACATAGACTTATTTAAGAATAACTATGAGAAGCTGTGGATACAAATAGAGAGAGACTTGATAAAATGGAACAAGTTGAATCTATCATGGTTGGGCAGAATTGCGACAATAAAAATGAATGTGTTACCTCATGTGATGTTTCTGTTACAAACGATTCCGATTATCCGAGACTCTAAACAATTTGAAAAATGGCAAAGAAAAATTTTAAACTTTGTGTGGGCAGGCAAGAAACCACGTGTTAAAATGAAAGTGTTACAGGATGCGAAAGAAAGAGGTGGCTTGCAAATGCCCAACTTAAGACTGTATTATGAAGCAATTTGTTTGACATGGATAAAGGATTGGATAACGTTGAAAAATCGCAAACTTCTGGCATTGGAAGGCTATAAGAAAATATTTGGATGGCATGCATACCTATGGTACGATAAAATAAAAGCGGACTCTCTGTTTCTGCATCATTATATCAGAAGAAGCCTCTTCACAGTTTGGAAGAAATATGAGATGTATCTGGAAGATCAAATCCCCTCTTGGGTGGTCCCGTATGAAGTAATAGACCCGAGAACTGTCGTTAACGAACAGCAATGTTTAACTTACAAGGAGATAACACAAATACAACAGTTAACGTTAAAAATAAAATCAGAGGAAGAATTGTCTCCTTGTTATAATTGGTTTCAATACAGACAGATCAGAGATCTTTACAAATCGGACTGTTCAAGAGGAGGAATCAGAATGGAAAACTCAGAATTGGAAGAAGTAATGCTACAAGAAGGCAAGAAACAAATCTCAAAGATTTATAAGATACTTCTAAAATGGTACACTGAAGATGAAACAGTGAAAGTACAGATGGTGAAGTGGGCAATAAACTTTCATAAAGAAATAACGATGGAGTCCTGGGAGCACTTGTGGAAGAATACAATTAAGATTACAACGTGCATGAATATTAAAGAAAATGAGTATAAGATGATATACAGATGGTACCTAACACCAAAAAAAATTGTGCTGGGAAACGCTAATATGTCAGACAAGTGCTGGAAATGTAAAAAGCACGAAAGATCACTATATCATATGTGGTGGACATGTGAAGTAGCTAAACAGTATTGGGGTGAAATAATTGAAGTAATAAATGAGATTTTACAAATACAAATAAATAAGAACCCAGAATTGTTGCTACTGAACTTGGGATGGAGAACGTTCCAGTGCAGCACAGAACATTGTTATTTTACATGACAGCTGCAGCAAGATTATTGTATGCGCAGAAATGGAAAGTGCAAGAAGTACCTACTGTAGAGGACTGGATTTACAAATTGCTGTACATGGCAGAAATGGACAAAATGACAAGAAAACTTAAAGACCAAGACCCAGAACAATTTATGGCAGACTGGGCGAAAATGAAACAATATTTGGAGAAAAAATGGGATGTGAAAGGAGAACTGTGGCAGTTTGAGAACTTTTAAACTATGATACTACAAACAGAAGAGAGAAGTGACTTTACCAATAGAAGAAATGTGTGTTTATATTAATTTAAGCTAGGATTATAGTTAACTGTAGGAGGGGTAGAATATATAACTGATACTTAGAAGTGGGATTGATATACTAGAAAAAGTAATATAGCATACATATAGTAAGGGAAGAGGAAATTATTTAGAGTAATAAATGTTATTAAGTTAGAATATTAACCTAACTATCATTAAGTTTGAATTATGGTTAAGTATAAGATATGAGAAGTATGCTGTTAATTATGGGAAGAAGTATTAGTAAAATTAATTTGATAAGTATGTTATTAATTTTGGGAAGAAATATCAGTAAAACTAATATAGTATGTATAGATTATAGAGTAATTAGGTCTTAGAGTAAGGATTGCTATGCAGGGATGCTTGATTGTTTAATATAGGATATGTTAAGTAATAAAGGGGGCAGAGGGTTGGAAAGCTGTTGGAAGTCAAGAAGGAGGGGGGGAAAGGGTGGGGGTTAGGTTAGATTCAATCAGATAGGGTTTAATTGAAATATTGTTTGAAATTATGCTCACCATTAAAAATTATTATTTTTTTAAAAAAGAGACTTTCGGTTGTTATTGGTGCAGATTCATTCATTCTTTTATTTATGTTTTATTTTACTTCATTTATACCCTGCCTTTCTCTCCACTGGGAACTCAAAGTGGCTTACAGAATTCTCCTCTCATCTATTTTATCCTTACAATAACCATGTGAGGTAGGTTAAGTGACAGTACGTGGCTGGCTCAAAGTTACTCAACAAGCTTCCATGGCAGAGTTGGGATTTGAACCTCGGTGTCCCAGATCCTAGTCTGACACTCTGACCACTGCACAACACTGGCACACTTGCACTAGTTTCTGAGGTTCCTGTGAGCCACAGTATGCTAATGGAATTGGGTAGGACGCATTTATTGCATTAATCTTTGAGGGAGTGTTGTGATAGTCTTTGGTAGCCCTGAGGTGTTACTCCCCACTCAAAGGTAGGGGGAAGAGAGTGTTGGCCCAATAGTGCCAAAGGCAAGTGTATAAGTAGCAGTAAAAATGTGATTGAGAGACATTAACAGTGCCATCCTAAACAGAGTTAATCAGTAGGCCTGGAAGTATGTAACTCTGTTTAGGATGGCACTGTTAGACAGTCATTACATTTTGACTTATATTACAGTTCAAAGAGACATTGGAGACATTGTTGGAGCCAAAGGTGCCACCTCCTTTCTTGAACTGAAGGCCGTCTTTGGTTCCAACTCATTGTATATAGTTTTGCCTGAAAATAGCAGTTAGGTGGGCTGCAGCCATTCAAGATGTACACTTCTTAATATAAAATATGTACAACTGGACACCGTCAAAGGTAGGAAGTTTTATTGAACATCTGGTGGTGTGTAAGCCCTCAAAGCTACCACTACTCTTGATCTTTTAGTCCTTAGGGGTGCCAAAATATTTCTTATTGTAGTAATGCAAAGAAACTGTTCAAATACCTTGTGCAATTGAAGTGGTAGTTCACCTCAGTGACAACGAATATCCAAGGGAAGATCTTTTTAATGTCCTCTGTTACGGTTGTTAGGTACCACAAGATTCAGAAAAGTGTATATATGTGACAGAATTTTGTTACATTTTCCTTTTATATGGAAAATATAAAGAGCTTGTGTGCTCCATTGAGAATCCTGGGCACAGCTAATATGTCTTTTGTCTTTTAGAGGGAGAAGAACTAGCATTTTATGAAGCAAATACTCGAGATTTTCTATTTCCAGAGCCCAAATTGACTCCTGTGTATCCTGGTGTGGAAAGAGAGTTACTGATGAAAACACATCCATCTTTCCCAGTAAGTTGTTGCAGATTGCTGGGCCAACATTCAAGACAGAAGGGTTGTCTTGGTGCCTTGGTCTTGTTCATGGTGGAGCTATTATCAATATTTGTAAATAAATATTTGTCTTTTAATTCTTTTGTATTTCAATTAAATTTGCTTATTGGCATATAAAAATTGCTAAAATAAAAGCCAGTCCAACCATTAAAACCATAAAACTCATTCAGAAAATAGCATTAGAACAATTACAGAAAACCGAGTAAACGGAAAAAAAATTGTTAATTCGCGCAAATCATAAAAGCCCTTTTCTGATGAATAGTTTTGGCATTCCAGCCATGTGTGATTGCCCCAACTATGCACAAGGTTACCAATGTGCACAACTTTCTTTTTGTGTGAATGGGTAAAGTGTATTGTCCATGCGTGTATAGCTTCCATATGTGTGAATATGTTCCAGCAAAAATCTGAGGTTCCGTTATTAGTTGTATTCTTGAGTACAAAGTCAAAACAAGAGAGGTACTGTCCTTGCAATAGGGCTTTCTAGTCTTACTTAACCACAGTGTCAGAAGGAATCTGCTTACAAGGAACAACTTTTGCCTTCTGTGTGACAGGTCAACTCCAATAAATGCTCATACATAGGTCTTTTAGAATAGGGGTAATAGAAATTCCCTAACAGGAAGGAAGGTAGAACAGAGCCTCACTTGCTTATCTGACGAGAAAGCTTATATGCAAGGAGATTTGTCTTAAAACCCTAACCCATTTAGGGTTTTAAAGGTAATGGCTGGTGCTGGGTCTTGGACCTGGAAGTTAACCTGTGCAGTCACACCAGTGGTGTAATACATGCTATATTTTCAACAGCTGGCAATTGCCAGGCTTTGGATTTCTGCAGGTGAGGTGTGCAACTGACTTATCTGTTCCTGTTACCAAATGTAGGATTCTCCTTTATGCATTGATGTGAAAGCAGATGGAGTGCCTTGTGCTAACATAGTTACAAGCCCAGCAAAGGCAATCCTATGACTAGAGGTCAGAGATCTCCTCTACATCCACTCACATCTTGCCTTTTCCATCCTCGACTGGTGACTGCTGTGAAATGCCAAAGGTGGTGGTGATTTTTTGTGGGAACAGTTTTATCTTTTCCTATTTGCTTGCACCATGGCTGATCTGAACTTAGCAGGTTAATGGTAAACTATTTTATTGAGCTGCAAGGAATTTAATTTTTAACACAAGCTTGAATCAGTTTTCAAGCTAGAGATGAGTGCCAAAGAATTTGCATACTTGTTTAGAAGAGAGAGAAACCAGAGATCTACTAACTAGTGGCTGCTTGTTTTCTTCTCTCATGGTTTCTCAATTAGCAGAGGCAAATACTATTCTTGTCACCTTTCCAAGGACTTGCTAATAGGGTTGTGCACTTCAAAAGTTAGTATTTTAATTTCAGTTTGGGCTTTTCTGCAGCATATGGGTTTTTTTTGTTATGTCAGAATTTTTTTGGGTGGGGGTGTCATTTTAAGAATTATTTTTGGTAGAATTTTTGAGTTCAAGAATTTCAGCTCCTGAAAATGATATCCTTTAAAAAAAAACCCTCCCTGAAATTAAAATGGAAAGTTTAAAAGTGCCTTCTTTATTATCCCTTCCACTATCCTGTCTATTTTTTAATTGGGAAGGCAGCAACCATAAGACTTACTCTTGATTGGGTCTGCATTCGGCCGCTGGTCCTTCTCCCAGCAGAGTCCATTTGGACCGGGCAGATGGTGGGGAATGGTTGCCGGGCCTTCCTGCAAGGTTTGGGCCAGTGTGGTGGGAAGTGGTTCTGGAAGGTTTTGTGAGACTCCGGGAGGCTCCAGAGCTTTGCAAAGTTTTTTGAAGCCTTCTGGAGCCTCACCTAGCCTTCTGGAACCACCCATGATTCTTGCAGCAATGGCTCAAGCCTCACAGGAATGCAGGTAAGCGTGGCAATCAGTTTCTGCCAGCTGCCATGGCCTGTGGGGGAGGAGCTGCCATGAGAAGGGCCAGCTGCTGCAACACAATCCCAGCAAGCTAAGTCCTATGGCTGCCTCCTTCCCTGTACAATTTAAAAAATGGAAAGGCCGGGTGTGTGTGGGGAGGGGGGGGGGTAGCTGGACTATACCTCTTCCCTTTAAAAGTATGCTAGCTTGGCCCTCCCTTACACCCCCCTAAACACTCCTGAAATTTTTGGATATAATTTGGGGGGAGGGGGGTTATTTGTTTGGCTATATCTGAGCCAAGCAAAATGGCTAATTTTGGGTATATTTTCAGCTCAAGTGTATCTGGACGTACACCCCTACTTGCCAGCTCAGCTTTACTATAAAGGCTGGTAAAGACACAGCAGGGATCCTTCATAGGTCTTTCTATATTTCTGTGTTGAAATACATATTGACATATATATATCGTCTCTTATAAGTACACAGATAGTTCTGTTTATAAAATAAATGACTATTTGTATTGGAAAATATATTTACATGGGACATTTTCTTTTATCCTGTGTCAGTTTTTATTTAAAGTCATTTTGAAGTTTACTCAGACTAAGTCTTATTCTCCCAGATAAATATGCACAAGATTGAAGATACCATCTTGGTGCTATGCATACTTTTGTGAAAGATAAGGCTTTTACTTAAGAATGAAGTCTGTTGGACATGAAGGGAATTTCTTGCCAAGTAATCATGCGTAGGATTGCACACTACAACTTAAAATTCTCACACACACAACTAGCTGAGGCTGTGATCTTAAGCACCTTTGCTTGGAAGTACACAATAAAATATTTTTGCAATTAAGCCAAACTCTTACACAACTTAGTTCAGTTCAGTCCTCAGCAGTTGACAAAGTGATTTTTGAAAGAATTGTATTATAGACATGTGCAATTCAATTTTCTTTTATTATAGAGGAATATTTTAAAGTAATTTCTGTTCTTGAACCACTATAGTAGCATTTTATTAGATGTATTAGATAAGTCAAGGACAAATTGTAGTACGTTATCAGTACAATCATACGCAGTTTACTTGGCAAATCAGTGGGCTTAGAGTGGAGTAACTCTGTACAGAATTGCACTGTTAAGCATTCTCAGGTTCACTGAAAATCAAAATGGTTTATTAGTTTGTGAATTGGCGTGACTGAAATGTTTATTCCCTAGGTACACATTTCCTGTGATGTTGCTTGGATGTTTACTTTGATATAGCCATTGAATGAATGATTTCAATTGGAGGTATCTCCATCCTAAGCAGAGTTACTTCCTTTTAAGCCCATTGATTTCATTGTGAAAAATACATCTCTTTAGGTTACTGGTCTCAAATCCTGTCATCTTCTATGGTACTTTTGTGTGTGGCTACTCGCTACATTCTTTCAACTCAGTTCTACTTCTTTTCAAACCTTAAAGGGCATTGCGCCAAAATTAGAGTTTTCCACAAGGACAACCATTACTGAACTTCCACTGCTGTCCAGAAGATGGTACCATGTAAGTATATTTCGCTAATTTTGACACAGGTATGGAGGAACATCGTGTGTTGATCAAGTCTAAAACTCTCTGTACCTCATTAAACCAGTGCATTTAGTTTGATACATGTGAAGTACATGACTTGAAGGCCATAGGCCAGATTGCCTCAGCCTGCAAGAATTCAACAACAACAAAGTTTATTAGCCAGAGGCCATCACATTCTTGAAATCAGTTCAAAATTACATGATTGCACATCAGCGAGACACGCGCCATTTTAAAATAAATATTTAAAAGGTACATATTTCAACAATTACCACTTTTAAAATTTACTTATAAAATTGATCAGTCCTAAAAACATAATTATTTGGCAACAATATAAACTTAAAATATCCAGGCAATCATTAAAATTGTAGCTTACTATAATTTACATAATATAAATACCTAAAATTCAAATTACCTTATATTATCAAATTATATCAATACTTATCTAGGATTCTGCACACTAAGCCAGGATTTCCTCCTATTAATGACCATCCAGCCATATTTTGCCACTTGGAGCGTCATTTCCTTATTCCTGTTTGCTAACATGATTGTAATATAGTTTTTTCTCTCTTTCCCCGGAAGACCATCAATTATAGGTTTGATATATATATTTCCCTGATATGATCATATATTTTACACTCAAAGAAAACATGTAATAGGGACTCGACACTCCCATCTCCACAAGGGCAAGAATTCAAATGTAGCACAAGGCTTGACTAGTTAGGGCAACTAAAGTGACCACCAACCAAGGGAGGGCGGCCGGAGGCTACTTACCTCACTCTGCCCTCTCTCAGCAGGCATTTTGCTGCACACTAATATTGTATCCAGGCAGATTTCTTAAATTTTACTTAGCTTATTAACTAACCCAAATAGCTTCTGGTGGGTAGTTGTGTTGGTCTGCAGTAGAACAGCAGGAATTTTGTCCAGTGGCACCTTAGAGACAAACAAGATTTTCAGAGTGTAAGCTTTAGAGAGTCAAAGCTCCCTTCTTCAGACACCAAATCGCCTCTATATCTGAAAGCTATCAGAATTTAATCAGTTTAATGCCTTTAGAATAGGAGCTCATGGGAAAGCGGTTTTTTGTCTTCTGTTCTGTTCTGTTCTGATGAGTGTTCTTTATTACATGCCGTTGGCTCAGCAGTGTTCCTATACAATAAAGTTCTTCCATCATTCTCATATTTATCTGAAATTATATGCAGTCACCTATTCATCACTCAGGCCCCAGGAGCTAGTAACCATCTTTTCATACCTATATACTGATGTAGTAAAAGGTTCTAATCCATCTTTCGACACATATCATACATAATAATGGTTATCCAGATGTGCATGCATTTTCATATGAAAAGATAGATTCATCTTTGTCCTTTTGTTTGTAAAGGCCAACTCAATATGATGTTTCTCTACAAACCAGGTCTGGGTTCCTCCTACCTGCAACATCTTCCTCACTTGGAAAAGCTCTGGAGCTCCATAATTTGCTCTGTTTGGGGGGCTGCACATACCCTAAGACACTTTTTAAAAATCATAGCTTTATCATAAAACTTTAACAAAGATGCATCCAGTCAGTTGCAGGGCTCAGATCCGCAATTATGTGGAGGACAACTTATGAACACAAATCTGCTCTGGATAGAGGCAAAAAATGATTTGGACTGTCAACTGAGGAAGACATTTTAAATTTATTTTTCATGTTTTTAGCAAGATCTGTCTTGTTTGTCCATGGTTTCATTTTCCAGATTTAAGTATCCACAGATTTGGCCATATTGAGAATTAGATATCATGATGGACCTTAGTTTGATCTAATAAGGCAATTCTTATATTCTTTCTCATGTAGTAAAGTCAGGCTCACAATTAATGTGCTGTGGCTGCTTTAACCAGTGCTAGTCTCCATTCTGTTCACTTGATTAACAGGGAGAATTGTGGGACCTGCAGTTTATACAGTTGGCTTCATTCTGTTGAGATGGGAGTGCCCCAGGAAAATGGTACCTGCTTATTCTGGTTCCATTGAAGATGCTATGAGATGAGATATTTATAATGGAGATTTATTGCATTTTTAGTATATTGTATTTCATGATTGTTAAGCCATTTCAGATATTTTGTTGGGAAAGCAAGTTAAAACTTTTGAATAAAATAAATATTTCCCATTCTTTCAGGTGTGAGTTGTGGAGCTAGAAGTACAAGTTATTCACCCTGCCACCTTTATTGTCTTCCATAGCTAGGTCTCCAAACAGCACGTGTCAATATTATTGCATTTTTCAGGACAGAGGTAAAATCAAGTTACGAACGGCTAACTCAGCATCACCTCAGCGAAGGAGCATCTCACCAATACGATGTAGAGCAACTAGGAGGGATAGTATCTCTAAGAGACTTACAAGATCCTTAGGATCCCGTTCTCCATCTCCAAGCCCAACAAAACACTTCCGTGATTTTGGCAGAGGCAGGCAGCAGCAGCAGCAGCAGCAGCAGCAGCAGCAGCTCTCTCCTTTGAGCTTGAGGTCTGTTAAGTTCAAAGCAGAAACAGACCTCAGGCCACCTTTTGTAGTCAGACATGTAAGTCCTGAGAATGCTAGAGAGACAGTAACTTTTAGAAGGTGTTCAGTGCAACAAATATGTATTCTGTTTTTTTTTCTTCTAGTAAAGGGTGGTCAGAATAACCAGGGAAATTCACTGTGCTGTTCTATACAAAGTTACACCTTTCTAAGTCCATTTGACTTCTAAACCTATTGATTCCCCATTATCTTGATGGAACTGTGTGTTATAGGGAGGCTAGGGTGCCTAGCAGAAGACATGCTGAGGTGCAAAAGGCAGACTCCTTCATAGATGGGAACTTTGGTTTCAGTGAAGCCTTCATTATTTAATGAATTTTTCATGACACACAGTTTTGTGTGTCAGCACTAGAGATGGGCACGGTCCGCATTACGATCAAAAAAACCCCACGATAATGGCGATGGCGCAATCGTGACCCGGCGGAT
Source organism: Eublepharis macularius (assembly GCF_028583425.1). Taxonomy (NCBI): domain Eukaryota; kingdom Metazoa; phylum Chordata; class Lepidosauria; order Squamata; family Eublepharidae; genus Eublepharis; species Eublepharis macularius. Next base: position 103,434,672 of record NC_072797.1, on the reverse strand, counting down.
CGTGATCGTCCACGGCCAATGATCCAGCGATCGGGAGAGGCCTGGATCATTGCGTTCGGGCTCGGATCAGGGATCCAGACACTCAGGCGCCAGCAATCCCCTGGCAACAGAGCCAGGGGAAAGCCTGAGCTCTGTTTGCCCTCCTTCTATCGCCCTGGAAACCCGAATGGAAGCCCAGCTTTCCTTGATCAGCAGGGCTTCCTTCCAACCACGGAGCAGCAAAGCAGTCACAAGTTGGGAGAAGACAGCCAGGGGAGGGAGGGGGAAGGGGGTGTTCTGTAGCCATGGGCACTCCAATCTCATCCCTGCAAACCCTGATAGGCAGCTCTGATGGCCAAACACAGACCTCCTGTGTTGCTGAATGGGACCTGAGGGGAGGTGGCTTGTCGCCGCCTCCCCGTGCCCGCCAGGCCCGGCGGCCGCCGCCACCACCCACCTTCCCACATAGCTGGGAATACCAGCGTGCCCCACTTTGGCATCCACGATCCACGATCCACAATCCATGGCTCGGGAAGGGGAGATGATCGGTATGGATCGTTAATGCGGGATCGTCGTCGGCACCGATCCACAATCAGCTGAATCGTTAATTTTTTTTGGATAGTGCCCATCTCTAGTCAGCATCCAGTTTGGGAATGGCTGCTATTAATGACTTTATTTGAAAATATATTTTCAATTAATTAAAGGTTTTTAACTAATGTATTGTTTTGCCCTTAAATGCCAGAGAAGACCCATTAGGGAATGCAGAAAGACAATGGAAAATTGTAATTAAAAATACAAGTCGCAAAAAAACAATGAATACTGTGTTCTTGGACCAGCGAGCTGATGGCCTGCCCCCCACCGTGGCCACTGCCACCAGGGCCACCCCATTCCAAAAACTGGGGTAGCATGAGCCAGAGGTACAAGGAAGGAGGACTTGCCACAGTGAAGGACGCTCCCTCCTGGCGTGCCCTCACTATGGGCCCACCTATTTCACCTGCCTGGCCACCCAGCTCGGTCATACACTACCTTCCTCCTTTGAAGGTGGTGCCGGGCCAGCCTAGGGGCCAGACCAAGGCAGGCTGGGGGCATGGCCGTTCCCCATGGCTGTTTCTCATCCCTTCCACTTCACTCCTGGTTTTCATTCAAGTGTAATTTCTGTTGCATTCAGGATTCTACCTTGATACTATTTCTTAACCTTTAGGTAGACCCTTCTAAATCATTTGCTGAACAAACTCCGTCACTGGTACCATATCAATATTCAAGACAAAATGTTGGTTCAGCAAGGAATTCTCACAAATCTCAGTTGAAACGAGGTATGTAAAGATTTACTGTATGTGATGATCCCCAGGACCTTGTTCCTTCTTTTGATCTGTGGATCTAATTCTGTTATCCTTCAGTTTAACATGTTATGTCTTCTGTTCCTCGATTTTTGTAGAAAGCAAGATACTATTTGAGACAAAAGCAAAGTCTACAAATATACCTTGGTATCAAATTCCAGAGGACCAAAATTCAAGTTTCATATCACCTTAAAGACTAACAATATTTTCCAGGGTACAAGCTTGAAGCTCCCTTTGACAGATACAAATAGAAAGAGGAGGAGCTGCATTAAACTCTTGCAGCAAAACCAAAAAGGAATCTCTGTGGCATCTTAAAGATTAACTGTTTTATTCTAGCATAAGCTTTTGCCTACTTCATCAGATATATGAACTAGAGCATTAGTTGGCAGATGTGCGTGTAGGTGTATAGTACAAAGTATGAAATTATGATTAATAATGTAATCATGGAAAGTTCAGTAATCATTCATTGCTGTTATATTTGGTTATAATGCCTTTTCCGTAGTTTTGCTATGCTGATTAACACCTATAATGGCTGTGGGATTCCCAGTATTTGTTCAAGCCTCAGAAAGTGCAATCACTTTTTTTTATTCTGGCTTAGCATTTTCACGTTGGAATTTCTTTTTGAAGTTCTTTTGTTGAAGAATAGTGACTTTTAGGTCAGCAACAGAGAGCTGAAATGTTCTCTCACTGGTTTCATTTCTGTGTCAGATTTTTGTCCATTTTATAGTTTGTGTAGAGATTTGTTTGTGCTCTGTAGAGGGCAGAAGCACATTGAGAACAGATAGTGGCATATATCACACTGGAGATATGTGCGTGAACTGGAGATGATGATGTCTATTTGGACTGCAACACTTTTGGCTGAGTGGATATGGAATGGACAGAGTTAGCATCCGGGTTTCTTGTTTTTTGTGTAAGGTGGCCTATTGCTGCTGGTAAGAAGCTTAGGGGACTGCCTAGAAGTCAGAAATGGTCTCCTGTACAAAGCCTATGAGAAAAAAGTATCACTTGCTAGGATTGCCTGTTGATTATTGAGTGGCCATTGACCATCATGTTGGCCAGTCTGAGCTGGGACCTGCAGGTTACTCCGTTGTTTTCTCTTTGGGACTTGTCTTGTAATTGGCTCTTCTTGAGTACCAGTGCACCCTGTCAATTGGTTTCTTCACTTTGTTGGGTAGGTATTGTAATCTTACGAACTTCTAATCTAAATACTTTTGCTAGAAATTAGAGTCTCTATGCAATAGTTTATTAGGGAAAAAATGCAAGGTGTTACTTAGTTGCGGAGGAAAGTCAGACCTCTTTCTCACAGTGCTCCTAAAGTGGTCATATCACATTCTCAGGCTGCAGCATTCTGTCCTTGGGCAAAAATGCAGTCATTCTCCTTCCCTCCAGCTCATGATTTTGTATGCCATGTGTATATCAGTTTCATAAATGTCAAAGCATACTGTTGGACACAGAAATAAATTTCCCTTTCCAGTGCCTGCACTCTTTTGAAAGCATTGAAGTTTATAGTATTTTACTTGACATTTCAAACAACTTCTGGAGTGACAACTGCAGGTAGCCCTTTGAAGAAACCAATAATAAATGGCATACACAGGGAAGGCTCTTTTACAATAATGTGGTGAACTTTTTTCCATCCCTCCCCCACCCTTTCTTCAGTTCACTGAGGCGGAGTGTTCCACAGCTCCACTTCAGCAATAGGGGGCATATCCCCCATGACGTATTAACAATTTTTTTAAAAAAACCTCCTGTGACCAGGTTTTCTTACCTCAGCATGACTATTTCCCCAGCTACAAGGCTAATGAAACCATGCATCATGAGGAAAGTCAATATTTATTTAATTTTTATCTTGTCTTTCTACTGAGGAGCTCCATATGGCATGTGGCTCTCCCTCCCCTGGGGTTCCCAACTATGGTTTGGGAATTTCTGGAGATTTGGGGATAGAGCCTGGGGAGGGCAGGTTTTGGGGAAGGGGGGGCTTCAGTGGAGTATAATGTCAGAGTCCACCTTCCAAACTAGGCATTTTCTTCAGGGGGACTGATCTCAGTAGTCTGGAGATCAGTTGTAATTCCAGGAGAACTCCAGCCCCCACCTGGAGGATGGCAACCCTCCCCCATTTTATTCTCACAAACTGTGTGAGGTAGGTTAGGCTGAGAGTGAGACAGTGACTGGCCCAAAAGACATTCAGGGAGTTTCTAACCACTACACCATACAGGTGTTGCTGGTGCTGAATTGGGCCTAGCTCTATAAATAAAAATAAAATGATGAGATTGTTTTCATTCTGGAAAGATCCAAAGGTATTTCAAAAAGTGACACCCCCCCCCCCACAAAGGACTTGCCACTTTGAAGAATAGATTTGAGTTCTTTAAAGACAGCTGTCTTCCAAATAAGTTTAGGACACTTCTGTACCATAGCCTTACACTTGTTCGATAATTATTCCGTCTCCTGAAAGCTGGAATTTTATGAGTGAGGCTGGAGGTCTCTATGAGGAACATGACTATTGTACAAATACCATCTCCAAACGGTCATTTCCAAGTTTGTAATGAAGATACAGCATCTGTTACAACTGATTGAAGTTAACAGATGATTTTTTGAGAATTGCATAGTTTTAATTTACAGAGTCTTTTCTGCAGTGTTGTTTCACAAGATTCAGATAAACTAAAGTGTTTATCCTATATCCTGGACACACCACAGTTCTTTGGCAAAAGCACTGCAAATACAGGAAGAAATCCTGTCTAAAGCATTTCATACATTGGTCATCCTATTGACCCAAGCATAGCTATTTAGAATCCAAGGTTGTCAACTAACCAGAAAAAAAATGCTTGAATGGGTTGTTTGTGCATGTTTACCTGTGGGGGGAAATTCCAGAAAAGCAGTGGGCATGGCCAGTTCTTTTTTACCTGGAACGTTTGTGGCTGTAAACCTTAAGAGCTGCCTGGGTCTAGAAGAGAAGAGCCATCCAGAGGTAGAGTCCAGCAGTTTTAGGAAAGTCCATGGCTAAAGCCGAGCATTTGATCCTTCAAAAAAAGGTTGGACTTTATCCATGGACACTCATAAACTACTGGATGGCTTCACCTTTGGATGGCTCTTCCAGACCCAGGTAGCTCCACTCCTGGACCTTTTCCTGGTACCAGAATATTGGATTTCTGATACAGTTGGAAACAACTTTTTAAAGAGCTGCTGCTGAATTTCTTGTTTCAAAAGGAAGGTTCTAAATTCTGAATGTAAAATATTGCTGATAATGAACCGAGCAAGAAATGTCCATATCCATGGAAAGGAAATATTCATTAATCATTTTCTTAGTCCTAATCCTGCATATAATACATCTATATGTGTGTGTTTTTGTATGTGCCATCAAGTTGCAATCGACTTATAGCAATCCCAGCAAGGGGCTGTCAAGGCAGGTGAAGCAGAGGTGGTTTGCCATCGCCTTCCTCTGCAGAGTCTTCCTTGGTGGTCGCCCATCCAAGTACTGACCCTCCTTAGCTTCTGAGATCTGATGAGATTGGGTTATACCATGCATGCAGCCTTTGCTCCCCATACATCTATGTGTGTATACATTATATAAATACAATATAAATATTATTTTAATTCTTTAATATGAATTTTATTTCTTTCAGCATTATCTTTTGATAGCTGGAAATCGTCATGTCCTGCAGCTAAGGTAATTTAAGAAGCTGCACATGTAAAATCATAGCTTGTAAGTGAATTGCTCAAATGTACACAATTCCTTGATAGGGCAGTGGCTGATGCTGGTTGCCTGTAATGGTACTGAATTGAGATTAGCCAATGAACACATATGAAAAATGATACTTTTGTGGGTTGTGTATAGAAGGATGCAGTTTGCATCTTTTTTCAGCAGAATGCCCTTTAGTGTTCAATAAAAAGTATATATAACTAGTCCTGATCAAGGCCAGTCAGTTTACCTCTCTGCTGACTTTTACTGTGAAGAACATTTAGAATGATGCCCACATTCTTGCTTTCAGGGACTTCAGATCTTTTTATGGCTGCTTCTGAAGCTCAGATCTGCAAGATGGGGATTTTGATGATGGGAGGTCTGATTAATCTGAGAGCTGGTAGTTCTCTTGCTGTGAATACACACACAGCTTGGATGCACTTCTGGCTTCACTCCCAGATCTGGTGTCACTGGTGGCAGCTGTGGCCAGGAGTGTCTTTTTACTCATTAAGGTTGGTTTGTTTGGCTGTTGCAGTCTCCCCTAGAAATGGTGACTGGCTTCACATGATACCTGTCTAGTTGTGTCTTTCTATGGCTGTTTCAGGTTGGAAAAATGGCATGGCAGGGGAGGGGGGAAATAACCTTTAGGCTGGGCTATTGTCCATTGGGCTGTGCCTTTGAAGAATGTGTGGTTACTTCAGTCAGTCTAAACATGGGACTCCCATCACACATCTGGTTTTGACAGCACCCAGGGTAGACCTGAGAATTCATAATGTGCACCTGGGCCATTGGTTGCTGATGACTGAGTGTAGGAATATCTATATGTATGGCAGCTTTAGACATGGTCTGACTGAAGAGCTTGTTCTGCAAAACTTGTGGCATACGTCTGACATGTTCCAGTTTTCCAATATTGTTGTTCTAACCACTGGAAAATTCTTCATTGTTTCACAGGTTATCAGAGAGCCAGATGGCTGCAGCTGTTCTGATCCTGTTCCATCATCTCTTGAAACAGAGGGAGCTCTCAATTACTCATGCAGCAATTCTGCATTAGACCACAAAGCACTGTTTAGCTGTCCAAACCGTTACCAGTCACCAAGTCCTAGTGGAACATGGGAATCTTCCCAACAGAGGTTATCATTGCTAGATCATTAAGTGAAGGGCTTGAATGGCTACTGCCAGTGACCAACAAGTGGCCCACAGTGAAGAGGAGCCTATAAAAGTGGCTGCTGTTACTCCTCCCCCATTTTTACCAGAATTGGCAGTTGGCCCTATGGAGAAATGGAAGAAAGGGAACAAGCTGACCTGAAATGGAAGAGGTGGTCACTACACAGCAGTGGGGAGGGAACTGCCAGCCTGATTTCATTGGTGACGGGCAGATGCCCTCTCACTGTTGAAGATGAACTGAACAGCAATTGCTGGCCCTGTGGGCAACTGCTTCATACTGCCATGGGCTGTTGACTTCCCACTTCCTTACTTGAGCCCATAGCAGCCCATGGAACCAGAGACTGCAGTTTCACAGAATCTGGCGGTGTTGATGAAGCATCTTCCTGTTGCCAGAACATCCCGGCTGGTTGTTTCCTCCCCATTGCTGTACAATGACTCTACTTATGCTTGGCATTGGGGCCAGCAATTGCTATGGCATTGTCTGTCAGTATTGAGGGAGAACCTGCCTAGTGTTACAGCAATCAGGCCAATGCATTCTTCCCCAGGGTTGCATGGGAACATTCAATAGAAAAAGATATGATAAGTTCTGGGGAGAGGTAATGGGACAAGGAATGGCAACAGTAGAACAGCAACCAGAATATTTATTGCACACAGCCAAAGACCATCACAATCAAGCAAATAAAACACATAAGCAAAGCATAAACACCAAATGATAAAACTATAATGTCAAAAACATATAAAGATGCTTTAGCTGCTGTTTTCATTGTAGGATGTATATGTAATACTGCCAGGAACTCTGTCCAGAAGAGGCAGAGAGGAACCTCTGTTCCTGAGAGGTTTGACGGGATTCTATGGAGGACTGCTATTTCTGAGAGTCCCTTCCTAGCTACAAGTTTCAGAGACAATCCCTCTGATTCTTTCTCTCCCATGCTGACTGGAGGATGCAGTGCAATGACGCTGATCGAAGCAGATTAAGAAAAATAACTACACAGATGAGTTCATATCTAGGCAGGTCCCATAAACAATCCTGACCTTGTGCTATAAGTAGCCCAAGAGATTGGAGAGAATTCCGTACATTTGAATCCCTTTGTCATTGCCTTGCAAAAGAGACACTTTGAGATGCACAGTCAGCGCTTTGGTGAAAGTTGACCTTCTGAGCGGAATGATGCCATTTGGTGTCCATAATTTCAAGAAAAGTACAGTTGTTGTTGTCAGAGAGGTCAGAGGCTGAAACATCTTTTTGGCAATCACTAGTAGCCTCAAGAGGGCTGTTGCTAAAGAAGTCTATAAATGGCCACCTTGTCTGCGCTACACTGCATACAGGATTTGAACCAACTTCTTCCCACAAAAATAATGCAAGCAGCAACAACAAAAATCCAGTGGTGTGCTGGAAAAAAATAGTTTTATTCCAATATACTGCCCTAGGTGTGGAAAACACCTGATATTATTATACAGGTTCACCTGAAGTAGGGGCACTATATTGGAATAAATCTACTGCACCACTGTTTTTTGTTTGTTTCTTGCTCCATACGTAGTGCGGCCCTCTTCTCTGGCATCACAAAAATGGCATTCTGACATTTTGGAGAGGAAAATATCGAAGTTGTCATTTTGTCCCAGTTAAATAGCAAGTGATTACAACCAAGATCCAAACGTTTAGAAATGAAGCTTTATTTTTGGTGCCACTGAGCTTCTACCAGGATCTTGCACATACCCAAGAGCTCCTGCGTATGCTGCAGATCTCCTCTCCCTTCTGTTGCTGCTTGTGATGCCCTGCTGAGGGAAAGGGAGCTCTTGAGCTAGCAATCGCATGTCTATTCCTCCCCTCAAATTCACTCCAGAAGGTCACCAAACCCTCAGGATGCACCCTTAATGCACCACAAGGAGCTATATGATGGAGGAGGGAATGTGTACTTTGTAGCTCTTGGGTATATTCCTGATATTGTTTGGATTCTGGCCTGTGCCTGCATTTGTATCTCCATCTGGCTTTTTAGTATAAACACAGAGCATTACAAGGCCTTCATGCAGCACAGTTCTCACAACGTACCTTCAGGGCCTTTTCGTATTTGAGACTTAAATTCATTTCTGCCTTTCTGCTTGTAATACAAAGGTGCACCTTGCACTGACTAAATAGCTGACTGACATTACTGGAGTTACCTGAGGGGGTTGTCTGTGAGATAATTAAAAGCATATCATGATTCGTTGTCTAACATTTTCCAGGTTATACTCCAGCCCCAATGACGCCTGGGAAGAGATTAATGAGAGAGTAAGGAACCTCTTAACCTCAGAGGAGGCCAGGCAGAGACTTTCCCTTGTGAGTATGGTGCACTTTCACAAAAACTGCTGCCACTTGCGTTTCAGCAGCCTGCGTTCTTACCCTTTCTTCTCATTGGCAACTGATATATCTTGCCTCCCTTAGCAAGTACCCTGCAAGGTAACAAGCAGGCTTTGGATACAGCGTAGGGTCTAGGTCTTGGGGCCAAAGTTGAAGAGATGCAGGGGAGATTGAACCGTCTTTGGTCAGCTTATTTCCCCCCCCCCCCGCCACTGAAATGAAGTCACAGAGCTGGAAATAGGGTCATAGCCTTGGGGGAGGGGAGACAGGTGTTTAAACCTCAGTATTCCCAGTCTAGGTTATCTCCAGCTGCTTTTCTCCAGCACTGTATCTTTCATCCTGCAGCTGGAGGTCAATTTTGATAAAAAAGATTAGGAAGAGTTTAACATACCATCCCCCCTACACTTCCAATTGTATCTGTTCATTGAATGTCCTAACTGTTGATCATGTTGTATTTTGCTCAGTTAATGTCTTAGCTGTTGCTTGTATTATATTGACTTGCGCTGTGTGATCCACCTTGGGTCTTAGTGAGAAAGGCAGACTTAAATAAATAAATAAGATCAGCTCCCCCCCCCCACCTTTTCCTTCTAGCTGCACGTTGATGAAAGAAGACTCTTGGGAGAGGGCTTCTGGATAATGTCTTGCTTGGCCCTCAGTGAGGGAGCTAAACTGTGTTTGGATTGCATGGCAGGGGCTCAAACGGGGGTATCCATCCACACGTTAAAAAGGCGGAAATCCTCCACACGGATGTTAGGATAATAGCCCGGCCCTTCCACTGATGGAGAGCTAGATGGGTCTCTTCTTGCAGTCTTAACTGCCGGTTTTGCCATCTCCATGAGAAGTAGGTCTAGTATGGCATTGTTTCTGTAACTGTAACAGAGAATGGGGTGAATCTGTGAATGTGTTGAGGCAAGGTGTGCCAAAGGATGAGTTTAGCTTCTCGAACTAAATAGGAGAAGAAATGGGAAAGCATGGGAACTGGGGGAAAGTTAGAGGGAAGTATTACTTGCTGATATTGTTGAATTAAAAATGTGGCAAAGAGGTGGTGATGACCTCCATGAGACAAACTACAAAGGATAAGAATGCTGAATGTATTTCAGAATTGATGAGGCTCCACTCACATGAGCAGTTGGGCTGGATCAGACCAGTGGTCCATCTAGTGTGGCATTTTGTTTCACACAGTAGCCAACCAGGCTCCCATGGGATACCTGCAAGCAAGGCATGGAGGCCAAAGTTTCCTCCCATTATTACCTCCTGGCATTGGAACTCAGAGGGTTCCATGCCCTTGGACCTGAAAGCTCCATTTAGTCATCATGGGTAATTTCTGTTGATGAACCTGTGTTTCTAATCTTCTTTTAAAGCCAGCTACACTGATAGCCTGTTCTGGATTACTCTGGTCAGGCCTGATTCCTATACAGGCATATACTTACGGAGCTCTAAGAGTCTAGTTAGCTTTCTCATACAAAAACATTTAACTCCTGGAAAGAGATAAACCTCAGTAGTGTTTAGGTCCATTACTGGGTATAATAAACAAGTAATACTGTTAGAAAAATCTTTGCTTCCATTCTAAGCTTTTATTACACATTCTTTATGTCATATTCTCAATATTAGCTTAATCAGTAGAAAATCATACCATCCATTATAACTACATAGATTAGTTACAAGTCCAAGAAAGTATCTTACCCCAAAGATAAGCAGGTCACAGGCAAGGGGTTCCTTCTAACAAGATGAACCCAATTAATTCAACTTCTTATATTCATAGGGTTTCAGAACCATCTCCTAACAATAACTAACTGTCCCTCTTGATGAGGGCTCACGTTCTTATATTCTTATAACTTCACATTCTAAATATCTTATAACTTCAAACACCATTCAAGGTTATATATATTTGAAACATCTTCTCAAAGTATATAAAATTGTTAGTTCATTCTTGCTACATTGTATCTTAACAAAGTCTATGTAAAATTACAGATTAAAAGCTTCTCATACAAAGGAGTATCTTTTGGCCATCAACCGATATATCTATCCTTGAATCAAATCTTCACATCTGTGAAGTAAGACATTCCTGACATTCTCAGATGTTCTCTGCACCTGGGCTTCAACACATCGTACCTATTGATATGAGTTAGATGGTTCTTCTAATCTATACAAGGCCATTTAACTATGTTATTCCTCTGTTTCATGCCTCTCTCCAAGGTTTTTCTAGTCTGGGCCTCCAGACTCCCTTTGTGGGATATCTAGTTGTGGGGCCAGCCCAGCCCTGTTTCTGAGTGTAAAGACGTCTTCAATGATCTTCTTGGTCAAATCCAACAACAGTTCCCCTATATTATTAGCTATATCCATGACAGGCCATCAGGGCATCCTGTGTCAGGAAATTCCACCAGTTGAGTATTCTTTGAGTTGAAAAGTGCTTCCTTTGTCTATCCCGAACCTGCTGTCTGTCAACTTAATCAACCATTCCCATTGCCTCATCCTATCTAGAAGGAAGACTCAGTGGTTGAAGGTCAGAATCTCTGGAAGCATTGATTTAAAAAAAAAGATTGAAAGTAGCAACTTGAGCATAATCATGTATAAATACTTAGAGCTAAACTACACAGATGAATTACATGAGGACTCTCAAGTAAAGGGAGATGCAACGTTAGCTGGGAAGAGTAGTTTGAATTTGACCTCTCTATAGAGAGCTGGCTAGATCGCTCCTCAGAGAGTTTGTTAATTTTACCTCTCCAAGGAGCTACAAAGATAGCTCTTCAGAGGATTTCCTCTTTGCCTCCCCCAAGACTCTGTCAATTATTAACAAACCCTCTGAATAGCAGTCTTTGCCTACTCTGTAGAGAGATGAAATTAACAAACCCTCTGAGGAGCAATCTAGCCCACTCTGTAGAGAGAGGTCAAATTCAAGTTACACTTCCCAGCTAACATTGTGTCTCCTTTCACTTGAGCGTCCTCGTGTAATTCATCTCATGTGGTTTAGCTCTGTGAAATTATTAAGGCTTTCAATATTATTGGTATTTCAATATAGGCAATATAGTATAGGCAACAGTATTTTCTAAAGAGTGGCCCCCTTTAAGGAACTGTGGATCTGCTAGCTTTTACAGTATGAAAGCAATCCTTTCTCCCATTTGAGTGCATAGTTCACTTTTTAGCTTTAACTTGTAGACTCTCATAAAGAGCCCTTTTTCTGCCCATAAATTTTTGTAAGCAGTTCACATCTGCCTCTGTAATGTCAGTGTTATGCTTTGTTTGAATCAGAAACTGCTTTCGCTCACTAATTTCAAACATTCTGAGAGACACAGATCCAGGTGAGTTAACCCAAACTGACACTACTTGCTGTTGTCCCTCTAAACTGATATTCTCCTAATGAACCTTAATAGAAATGTGCTCTGACCGACAAAGCTGCAAAGGACAGAGGAGGTGTCATACATCAATTGTTCTTGAACATGTAGTGATAAGCCATTTTTAATTCTTTGGAACACCTGATATATTTTGTTTTTAGTAAGGCACATTTTGCAGTGCTGATGTCGATGAACAACCAAGTTAACAGGACAAGTGTTTTGCAGGGAGCCACCGACTCTGAGATTGATGATGTCCTTGAAAGAAGGTCTGTCTCTTTGAGGTCTTCCCCACTGTGTGACTCACTAGGACAAAGATACTGTTCGTAGCTGTCATTGGCAAGGTATGCAGTTTTAAAAACGTTCTCTCTTTTTTAAATTTAAGGCATTAAAAAGGGAAGACAAAAAAAAAAGAGCCGGGAAGTCTAGATACATCTGAGTACATGCCTGTAAGATAAACTTATAAAACTATTCTGGGCAGTCATATTTCTTGAATGTGTACCTGTTCCAAGGTTAACCCACAATTCAAAGTCAGTAGAAGGTGACTTGATGGGTAATTAAGGTTGCCTTATCTAGATCCTGATGGTGCTTTCATCTCCGGAAAGCACAAGATTAAGAAGAGAAGCTAGACCTGCGAAGCTTCTGCCTCACCCTGGAGACTTTAAGCAAGTGCAAGCCACTGCCTGATCCCAAAGGTGCAGCTGTGTCATTTGACCAATAAAGTATGCAGTTTGATTGTGTGCTGCCTTGAATATCTGGGGGCTGAAAAATGCCCCCTCCATTTACATACATAAACAGTTCTGTTATTTGATACCTTGTTTACTATGTTTTAAAATTGCTTCTCTATATAGAATGGTAAACACTACAACAAACAAAAGCTACTACCCACCCTTCCCCAGCACAGCCCATCAACAAGAAAAGGAAAAAGAAATAAAGAGCTGCATGCATAGACAGCTGAGAGTAGAGATTTTAGAAAAGGAGTCGGGTGTATCTGTGTAAACAAGGAATAGAGGAAGAGAGGCATCACTGCTTCAAGCATGTTCTATGATCCCTTTGAAAATTGACATAGCTGTGGAGATTCCGCACATGTTGCTTCTGCATTGAGGTTTTCCTCTGATCTGGCTTCCAGATTGGAGCAGAATTTTTCAGAGGATCCACATAATGTCATCCTCTAACCATCCATCCTCCAGGTTTTCCCCTGTTTTGCTCCGATCTTTTCCAAACCTGGTTTAATGTGATATTTTGGGAATGACTGCAGTGAAAACAGGTTTGCATGCTATGGGAACAGGCGGGCATGCATTTTTGCAGGCCCTGTCTAAATCAGCTCCATTTTCCTTGTGTCAGCCTCCCCTCTCTTGCGAACATTTCCCATCACATGTATGCCACTGGAGGTTTTTTTTTTTTTAAAAAAAGTACTAATTTCTGTCACAATAGTGTAAATCTATAACAGTATAGCAATTTCGGGTTTTTTTTTTTAAAGCCTGAAAAATGTGCTCTGGTTGTACATGGGGAAAGGAACTAGAGACTGCATGGGACTGAGTTGAGGAAAGTGTTGGAGAAACTGCTGTGTAAATACTGTGTTGCAGCTGCAAATGCCTCTGCATTTTCAGTGGCATTGGGAACTACACGGAGAATTGTTGCTGTGTCTGCCATAAATGGATTTACTCTGAAGCATGAGGTAGATGTAACAAGCCCAGGTTTGTTATGTGCATGAGCCGGGGTCGGGAGAGCCTCAGTTTTATCCTTTCCTTCCTTCCTCTTCTTGCATGCAGCTCAGTCACAAAAGACTTTTACTTTTACAGTATATAATATGGTTTGTGCTCCTCTCCTCAAACCAGGAATCCAAGATGTAATTCTGGTTATCAGGGAAGACAGCAAACCATACATTATTATTTGGATGCCGAAGTCTTTAATTGTCCACATGTATGCAAAAAGAGGAGATACTGGGGGGGAGGGAGTGCTTGTGTTGAAGAATTTCTCCAGGCTCACTTGCTCAGTAAGGTTTGGGTACTTATTCAGAATTAATTACCAAGGTTTGCTGTTACTTCTGATTGATGCTTGTAGCGCTTCCATATGTAGTATATGCCTTATCTTCCTGTGACTACGCTTTGAAATGGTTATTTCTAAGATATTTTCTCATTTGGGAACCTTATTTTTTTATTAAATGTATGTAGAAATGCATTTCCTTGATCTAGATAGCCCAGGCAAGTTTGATATTGTCAGATCTCAGAAGCTAAGCAGGGACAGCCTTGACTAGAAATTAGATGGGAGACCTCCAGTGAAGGCCAGTGTCACTCTGTAGAGGTAGGCAATGGCAAACCACCTCTCTTAGTCTCTTTGCCTTGAAAACCCCAGTAGGGATGCCATAAGTCGGCTACGACTTGCTGTCACTCTCCGCTACCACCAGAATTGCAATATTGGAATTTATTTTTAATACATAATGAGACAAGGAGACTAAAAATCCACTTTATCCAAGAGACAGATGGTTAAGTAGCAAACAGAAAGGCAGTTTATTGAATGTAAAAAACTTCTATTGTATTTCAAGCATATATGCTCTTCATGGGTTATATAAAGTGGAATTTTCTACTTTGGTTTTTTGGGTAGCATCTATCACTTCGTAGATTTCATAACATCTACTGTGTAACAGTAATTTGTATTTTTTATCTGTCAGAATTTTCCATGATGATGGAGCAAGTATAAGGGCAGCTTCTTAACTGTGAGATTCCCAAAAAGGAAACTATAACTAGCAGCATTATATACATATGGTGCAATTCTGTTCCTTTTGAAATCAGTGGCAAAACTCCTACTAATAGAGCAAAATTGTTGCTGTAGGTAATTCTGCATACTGTTTAGAACTTTGACCTTCAGATGGTTCTAGAGAACCCAGATGTTCATCAGAGAGGAGATCAGGAGCAGCAGACAAGCTTCTCTGACTACTTTTCCTTGCAAAGCTCAGCCCTAGATGTCAGGTGGGGGCATGTTTGGGGCAGAAGGCCTATAACTGGCCAACATCCTGCACAAACTGATGGGCACCCTTGGGCATGTCCCCAGATCTTTCTCATAAACACATTTGGTGGCAGACATACACAGTCTCCCACTGATTTAGGTACAAATGTTTAAATAAAAGCAGAAAAGCGTAGCATGTGGTCTGCTTCAGAAACGTTTTATTCAGAATTATAATGGGCTGACTGTATTGTATGGACTCTGGTGAATATATCACCCCCCCCCCTCACAGTATTAAAGTTGTTTAAATGCAGGGTTTTGTTGTAATATTTTGTCCATTTTGCTAACAGATAATAAAGTGCCTTCGCAGAGATAATGCAGTCCCCTTGGGATATGGAAGACCTCTTGGTGCTAAATCTCCATTCCGTAACAGACTCATGGATGAAATAATTTTCTGTGTGATGTGTCATCCAAACTGGTTTGAAAACAAGTCTCTATATTTTATGATTGTGCTGAAAAAGAGTATTTGATTAAATGGCTGATTTATATATTTTCTATGGACTACAAACATATCAGCTCATTAAGGACTGAAGCAATAATAATGTTGACAGCATAATACATCCTTGGACTTGGGCTGTTGAAAGTATTTTCTGTGAAAGACTTCTTGGGATTTTCATACCATTATGGTCTTGTCTTTCAGCGGCTTATGGCTATGTTTAATTGAAGTGGTTTTGCAATGAATGGAGTTGCTTACAATCAGGGGGTGTCATTTTGAATTTCATCAAAATGTCAGTCATGTATGAGGAAGATTCATAGCTTCAAAACACAAAGACCCACTGGTGGGCTATGTTCAAGATTAAATTGCAAAGTATAGAATTTTCAGAGCTTTTGTTGTGGTTGCTTTTTGTATCTCATAAAAAATAAAATGCCACGGTATAGTGTCTAACCCAGAAACCTCCAACGGGTTGCCTGTGGGTGCCCAGTATGTTGCTTGTGGGTGCCTTGGCATTTCCTGAGAAAGCACGTTACCAGGCATCCTTTGGCTTGGCAGTAGACACAGGGTTTCTTATGTCTCTGGACTCTCCCTGTGGCTGCTCAGGGAGCAAACCTTCCCCTCTCCTTAGAAACTGAAGCCAATTTGCTTCTGTTCCCCAAAACAAGGAGACAGTCCTGGCTTTCCTGTGTATTTTAGCAGTGTAGGAGATGTTTTGGAAAGGCTCAGGAGGTAACGCCTTTGTGTCTGCATGAAGTTCCTATCTGGAATCAGTTTTCTCTGTCATGGGACAATTTTAGCTTGGAACCTCCAAACCTTTTTTTGGAATCTCCCAACGTTGGGTGTAGCCAATGTGGTTGGCTACACCCAAATGACAGCCAGTTTGTGGATTTACCCTCACTGACCATGGCAGCCATTTTGTGGTGATGTCTCCTACCTTTTTTGAACATTCCAAAAGTGCTCAAAAAGACTTTGCAGATCCTCTATGAGTGGAAAATATTAGCAGGTTTCTAACACCAGACACTCTCTTTCCTACTCTCTTCCATGTGTAAAAAACACAGTTGCCCTCAAGTGGTAATTTTTACTTGAGTCTGCTCACCTCCACCAAACAGCCTTAAAGGAGAACCTTGAAATAATATGGTTTGGCAAGTAGATGTAGGGGTAAAATAACCAGAATACTGAAACAGATTCAAATAGCCAAAATTTAACCTTTAGTATAGATCCACTACAGATCATTCAAGGTATATTTACTGGTTTACTTCATTCATACCCCACTTTCCTCCCCCAACCCAAAGTGACTTATAACATTCTCCCAGTCTCATTATTCTCACAACTCTCTTAGGTAGTTTAGGCTCGGAGTGTCAGCAGCACAAAATCACCTAGTAAGCTTCCATCAGCAGGGTTGCCAACTCTGGATTGGGAAATTCCTGGAGATTTGGATGTGGATCTTGTGGAGCTGGATCCTTGAGTTAAATTACCAAAATAGAATGAAAGGCAAACCCTCAGCGTTTGCCTGCTTCCCTCTCTTCAGCCCTGAGGACATTTACTTCTCAAAACAGACAACTGCAAAGGTTGCTCCTATCATATTCGGGAATGGAAAGGATGACTTAGGCACTTGTCACACCTTATGGTAATTTATTATGGCATGGATCAGTACATCCCAAGCCTGAGTTTTCCTACCATATAAAAATTAGCCATCTCTTCTCTGCTGAAAACAGAACATAAGACTGCAGTGTCAGTTTACAGTCAGATCCTATTCTGAATTAGACACAGCATAAGCAATGGAAACAAATGGGCTTAAGTCTGTGACTGTGTCTATAATACTGTGTAGGAGCAGGCTCAGCATTGCGCATTAAATTGCAAGCACCCTGGTACAATCCTTCAAAGAAAGTGATGCATTAACCCCTATGCCCCCAACCCCTATAATTCCATTTTGTGGCATGAGTTGGCAAAAATGTAGGAGATTAGTGTACCGCTTCCTTAAGACATGTTTATCCCATGCATTTAAATTAGATTCAAGTTGAACCGTCATGGTTCCAACAGAAATGCCTAGGTCCTTGCAACTTTTCACCCACTGAACTGAACTGAACTCATCAGGTTGGTGCCAATCTTCTCTTTTTCTAGTCTTAGAAAGGCAGTTAAAACAGATTGATTAAGCTCTTGGTGGGACAACAGGTAAAGCAGGTGGTCTTTGTTTAACAAAATGGGTCAAAAATTGTGCAGGTGTGGTCTGGCCTCTCTAAGAAAGAGTTCTTAACTAACAGCCAACTCTTTTCCAAGGAATCCAAAGATGATTAGATGTTGCCTCTTGGGAAGTTAGCTAAAAGATACAGTTTCATTGCTGTTAATAGGATTCCACATCCTGACTGTGCTCTGGAAACGGTTTTCTGTGTGGGCTCATCTTGGGTACATGGGAAACAACAGTGCCTCCGAACATGTGCATTTCATTTAAACACAAACTTGGCATTTGAGTGGAAGAACTAGTTTTGGAAGATATATTTTCTAGGCAGGCTTAAGGGTAGGCATATCTAATCTTAGCAAATAAACTTTGAATCTGCCAGGAAATGAATACTGACATTTTTAATTAAAAGATTAAACTAACCTTGATGTTTCACTATTTAAGCTGCTTTTGTTAGGAAGAAAAAGAAACAATGACCTTGGACTCTGCTAATATATTCTTTTCAGCAAATTGCTAAGTCAAAGTTACATCTCAACAGTTGGAAGAGGATCAAGTAATTTTCTTTCAAAATTGCTGCTTTAAATGATTGTCCACCCTTAGCACCTTGTAGGAAGTGATTTATAGAAATGAGAACCTTAATGCAATGGCAGGGCTCTTTATTTCTGCTCTGATACTCCACACTGCACAGACATTGGACTGTACTCTCCAATTCATTTCAATCAGTAGAGTTACTTAACCTTGGAGGGAGTAAAATTCCACATGGCAAAGCAATGTTCTTCATCCCACTTCAGGATTTCAAGAAAATGATTAGGAAAGAATTAGAAATATTTTCCTGGCTGCCTCTCTGTCAGTATAAGGATTTTGTCCTGCAAACGGATGAACAATAAAGCTGAAAGGCTACTGAGAAAGATAGACACAACATGAGAGTTGATGCCAATTAATACTAGTGTAAAGGTATGTTTCCTTTAGGGTAGCAAAGCTGGAATCTGACTGAGTAGCTGAGACTCAGTTAAAGAATTACTTGTTCCATTAGCAAGGCTCAGGTTTTTTTTTGGAGAGAACAAATCTTGATCAGCAAGGCTGGCAGTGAAGGCTATACTTTTCCATTTTGTTTATTTGGGTCTGTCACTTCAATAGAGAATGACAAGGAAAATACTAAAATGCTAAAGCTGGTTTTTCCTTCTATTTCCTTTGTTTATCGGACTGTACATTATTTCACATTGCAGCAGCTCAAAAAGAGACCAGTGTTGAGCAATTTGGACACAGATCTGGCTAGAATAGACCACAACTAACGGGCATCATCTTACCCTGTGACTGGAAGACTAATGTCATTTTAAAGAAAACGCAGGACAAGCCCGTTCACATGACGATTCAGACACTGAACATCAGGCTCAGACTAGCTAGTTGTTTCGCTTTCAGCTCTGCCCCAATAAGGACTGCGCTGTCAGCTGCTGCAGTCAATGATCAAAATGTGCTCCATAGCTTTGAAAGTGGGGTGGAGGGCTTTGGATTTGAGGACATGTTTATTGTCATGGCCTTGGACACTGCACTGCACCAATATGACTCCTGCAGCTCTGACTGAGTTTGAGGGAACCAAGCAGCCTTAAGACTCATTGAAATCAATGTAACTAAAGAAGCTGGCAGTCATTTTCCCCCCGTGTATTTTCATCCTATGCTTCAACCAATGGGCAGCATATATGGTTCTTCATTTTATTTTCACGGCAACCCTGTGAGGTAGGTAGGTTAGCCCGAGAGAGAAAATGACTGAGCCAAGGTTACCCAGGAGGTTGCATGTCAAGGGATGATGACATGACCCTGGGTCTCTTTAGACTTAGGCCAACCCTTCAATCTCTATGCAACACTAGTTATCTTAAGTCCTCTGATTTGGGAGTGAGCCACATAAATGCAGTAGAATTTACTTGAACTACATGAATTTACTCATATAAATCTGAGTTCAATGGGACTTCCAACTAAATGTGCTTAGCATTGGAGTTTTAAAAACGTAGCCAGGCTTGCATCCCATTTTCATCACCAGCTAAGTGCATCCATTTTTTCCCTATAAAAAGTGATCTTCAATTTTGTTTAATGTTCTGTTTTCACAACTGTATCATAACAAACAATAATGCTATTAAATTAGGCAACCAAGCTGTTTCCTCTCCCCTGGTGCAAGAAAGATACTCATTTATTGCTTAATGTTTGCAGGTAAAAACAGGGCCATAAACCTTTTCTACTGTATTCCTTCATTTGTAAAAAAATACAAAATGAAAAGAACCTCTTGATTTTTTAGAAAAGATTGAATGATGGACGTGAACAATGCATCTGTGTCCAGACATTCTAGAGAGTTAGCAGCCTTCTGAAAAACCAGCTGGTCATTACATGATTCCTTGGGGGGATATTACAAGACTCCATCTGTTTCACTGCTACAATAGCTGGGTCAGTACAACAACTGTGCAAGAAAGGACTATTGCTGGACCCAGCACCAAAGAGATAGAACTCAACTCTGTTCCATAGGCCAGATCCTTTACCATTCCTTACGTGGTAGGTGGAGGATCATGTTAGCCTCCTGTATGCCAAAACTGAGTTACTCTGAAGGAGTAGGAAAGCTGGGACAGAGGGATCCAGGAAGGTGACAACAGGGACCAAATAAGAGAATGGAAAGACAAAAGCATTCATTCATATGTCTATCCATCTATCTACATTCCATCTTAATGGCCACATTTCCATATGGATTCTCGCCGTATGCTGGGATCTTGCAAGTCATGAATAAATATCATATCACTCACATATAAAATGTAAGAGTTCTCAAAAACTTGCAATTAATATATAATTAAAATGTTTCGATTCTATCTTTGGTTCCACTTAATAACGGGTTTCATGCTAGCTGAAATAAATGTGTTGATGTCTCATTCCCTTAATTTAAATAAATTAGTTTAACCTTTAGAAATGTGCTTCAGCTTCTTCTAAACTGTTCATGTACTAAAATATTTCATATATGAGTATGTTCCTGTATTATATTTCAATAATATCTGTAATAGGTGAATTGTATATTAATTCTCTGCATTTTCTCCTTATATCACCATCAGTCTAATTGGTTTGCCTCTTCTCTCCTCCCTCCCTCCTAGACTGCTTCATCCTCTCTTCCTCCGTTCTTTGGATGGAGTTGGACTTCCCCCCCCCCCTCCCAGATTTCACTCCCAATCTGCCCCTGCTCACAGAGTTGTTTTGGGGATAAAATGGAGGTGAGAATGATGTAAACTGCTTTGTGTTCCTATTGTGAAGAAAGGTGGTGTATACATGAAATAAATAAATAATACAGTATTATTAATACAGTATGAATGACACAGATTGGACACTTGTCATCTTCCCGCAAGTTTTGATGGGAAATGTAGGCATCCTGATCTTGCAGCTTGGCTCTCCGACTGCTGTCCAATGGACTTTTCAACTGTCACGTCCAACATTCCACCAAGCTGCCTACATTTCCCCTCAAAACTTGAGGGAAGCTGACAAGTGTCCAACCTGTGTCATTCATCACTTGTAGTTTGGCCCTCAGTAACAGCCAGAACCCCTTTTTACAAAGTTATAAACCCTAACAAACTGAGAGCTAAGCTACAAGAGACAAATTACACGAGGAGGAGCATGTGAAGGGAGTCTCAATGTTAGCCAGGAAGCCAAGTTTTAAAAGAGAGAGGCTTTGTCAATTTCCCCTCTTCAGAGCCAGGGAGATCTCTGCTCAGAAGGTTTGTTTATTTCTTCTTGGCCTCTTAGAAGGGGAGGTGAAACTGACAGAGCTTTTGGGAGGCAAAGAGGAAATTAACAAACCCTAGGATTCCTTCAGTCAGAAAAGGACGTTTCCAAATGCCTTGGGGAAAGCCTCACAGATTGGAACCAAAGTCTCTGTTAGGCCGTACCTCCAGGTTTCTGCCCTTGGAACTGACACAGCCAAGGAGTGGAAGGGACCTTTATTCATGCTGGCAGGCAGGCAAAGCCTTTGGAAAAGAGCCTCTCAGCCTCAGAATTGAGGGCTGTGTCAGGTTGAGTTGCCAGGTGTCTGGTTTTCACCAGGAGAGTCTGATTTTTTGTTGGACTGTCAGGGTAGGGTTGCCAGTCCCTTGCTGGGGCCAGGGAATCCCCCACTCCCACCCTCCACCTTCGGCCCCGCTTACCTGGCTAGCAGGGGGAATGCGCCCCCCCCTGTGGAGCATGGGATTCAGCCCCCCTGCAGAGCATGGGAGTACTCCCAGGGCAGCACGTGGCCTGTGCAATGATGTTACTTCTTGGAAGTGACACCATCACGCAGGCTGGGGCACAAACAAGTAGGTGCCAGGCCTCCAACCTCCCACCTAGGGGGCCAGGGGACCTGGCAACCCTATATCTGGGGAAAACGTATGCAAAATACCAGATACCTGGGGGAGGGAGGAGAAGAGGAAAACGGGAAGGGAGAGGAGCTGTGCTGTGTGGAGGAAGCTGGTCCACTTGCCATCATAGGCGTAGACGGGAGTGGACCTCTCCCGGAGGTCAGCTGCTCTCAGGTCAGGCCCACAGAACCTACACCTCCCCTCTCCCCACCTTGTATGACATGCCCCAAGGAGGGCTGGTCTGGTCAAGGAGATTAGGGAGTAGCACAGCACATGGTGCAGAGGAAGACAGCCTACTCACCACCATGGAATGAGCAGGAGGGACTTGGCAAGGAGGCCAGTGCTGCTCAGAGGTTGGGCCCATAGAACCACTGTCTCTCCACTCCCTGTCAAGCAGCACCATCTCAGAAGGGCTGGGCTGGCCAGGCCAGCTTCCTGCTGCTACCCCCCAGCTACACGGCCCTGCTTCTGAGAGACTCAGGGTCTGGGGCCTGCACAGTTAGGTGCAATGACATCACTTCTGGGAGAGACATCATACCAGGGCCAGGAGCATGGCTGAGTGAGTACTGGGGGGGTCCCTCTCACCCCAGGGTCCCATATGAGGAGGGAGACCACCTGGCAACCCTAGTGTCAGGCCACACCTCCAGGTTTAGGAACTGAGGGTACTATGGAGAGAGCAGATGCCTTTAATCAGACTGGTGCAAAGAAATAACATTTTCCAGCATTATTTTAATGGCACAACTGGCACAATCTTGAGCCATAACAACAAAGGAAAAAAAATTTTCTTCTTTAAATGTAGTTTATTCTTCACTAGAATGACTATTGATGATAAAAAATCTCAGTATCAAGAACGAGAGGAGAAAAAACTTGAGAATAGCAATGGAAAGCCTCTCTCTGTGGTGGCAAAAAGAAGTCTGAGGAAATAGTACCCCTCCTCTGGGCCATGTAATCATTTTGGCAGGAAAATGCCAAGAGGCTAGGGGGTCTGAGTCTTCTCGAAAGCTCTGGAAATCTTTTCTGTGGCTGGCCTATGCATGTGCAAGCCCAACACAAGACTGCTCAGAATTCACAAAGATAAAACTGGATTAACTCCCTGAAGACAAGAAAATCCTTAACATGATGCAGTTCTAACCGTTTAATGTCATCTCTTTCTCATTATACTTATACAGAGGGTGTTACGACAAGCACATTATTACTTTATCGCATATGTGATGCAGCAGCAATCTTTTAAAGACCTGATTTGTAAACATCTGATTTGTGCAAACATTGGCTGTATGGGGTGGAAATGGCCCATAACGCGAACCAGAGTTCTGTCCTCTCTCCTTGATTTGTCTCTGCAGAT
Organism: Eublepharis macularius; assembly: GCF_028583425.1. NCBI lineage: Eukaryota > Metazoa > Chordata > Lepidosauria > Squamata > Eublepharidae > Eublepharis > Eublepharis macularius. Next base: position 103,411,546 of record NC_072797.1, on the reverse strand, counting down.
TGTGGGATGGGAATGTGACGCTTTCGTAGTTTATTGATCGCAGTCGTGTCAAGGAAGAAATAGAAGCTATCCATCACACCGCTGCTATTTTTTCTTTTTTTTAATTGAATCTAACTTGTCACAGTGTTCCTGGTACATTCTGTTACATGTGAAGCCTCCAGCTGCCCAGGAAGATGCATTCATTGTATATCAAAGGGGTTGTTTAACCTGTTGTGCAAATTAAAGCCAGTGCCAACTTCCTTTTAGTGGCTGCACCCACAGATTGTTGGATGTTGCACTGTTGCGTTGTACCTACTATTTGCAACATTCTGGATTGACTTGTCCACACACGAAAATCCAGGTGCCAGTGACTGCTGTGGTGCATGAGCACAACTTTTAATGATATGTGGCTGCAGCCATAACCCTGCCCAATACCTTGGCCTACTTGAAGTTAGCAAATGAGAAAAGGTGGAGTTTAAGACATTCAGGTGACAGCCTTTGAAACTATGAGCATTCTTTCCAGACAATGGGATCTATGGTTGCCTTTAGAAAGTATTTTCCACTGTTGGAAGGACTAATGTGCATGTTGTTAAGATGTCACACAAGAAAAGAAACACTAGATCCAAAGGTATTGTTCTGTGCTCACAAAAGTTTTGCACTACAGCACATACGGATGGGTAAGTGCTATAGAGCCTAGCTATGGTAGCACTGTGTGAATTCTTGTATAAGAATTTGTGGAGTAGTGCTTGGGGCTATTTTTCTTCCCCTCACAATTCTTTGGAGAGCCCCATGACTTCAACAGGAACAAAAAAGCTTAGGTACTCTACCATTTCGCTGCATACTAGCTTACCAAAATATATGTTCATGACCAAAAATACTCATACCAATATCCAATAATTCCAGTGATTGATTAGAGATGGGCACGATCCCAAAAAAATTAACAATCCATCTGATCGTGGATCGGCGCTAGCGACAATCCTGAATTAACAATCCACACCAATCATCTCCCGTTCCCGAGCCGTGGATTGTGGATCAGGGAGGCCAAAGCGGCCCGCACTGCTATTCCCAGCTATGTGGGAAGGTGGGTGGTGGCCGCCGGGCCTGGCGGGCACGGGGAGGTGGCGATGAGCCATACTCCAAACAGCTGTTTCAGGGGGGCTTCCAGCAGCCCATGTTGGGGCTCTGTTCACCCTCCCTCAGCAACACTGGAGGTCTGTGTTTGGCCATCAGAGCTGCCTATCAGGGTTTGCAGGGATGAGATTGGAGTGCCCATGGCTACAGAACACCCCCTTCCCCTTCCCTCCCCTGGCTGTCTTCTCCCAACTTGTGACTGCTTTGCTGCTCCATGGTTGGAAGGAAGCCCTGTTGATCAAGGAAAGCTGGGCTTCCATTCGGGTTTCCAGGGTGACAGAAGGAGGGCAAACAGAGCTCAGGCTTTCCCCTGGCTCTGTTGCCAGGGGAATAGATTGCTGGCGCCTGAGTGTCTGGATCCCCGATCCGAGCCCGAACGCAACGATCCAGTCCTCTCCCGATCGCTGGATTGTTGGCCGTGGACGATCACGATCCTTCGGGTCACGATCGCGCGATCGCCATTATCGTGGGTTTTTTTCGATCGTAATGCGGATCATGCCCATCTCTATTAATGATAGTTGAACACTTGCATGCATTCTTCTGAAGACTCGGGATCTCCTCCCATGTATTTGACTGCAGGCAAATTACTTATGCCTTACTAAATGATCTGGAAAAATAAGTGTTTTATTGACTTGAGGGAATTAATGATCCCCTTCCAAAAACTTCTGTATGTTCATATATGTGATACTTATAATTAAGAACAGTCGTGTTCCATAGTGGATGCTACTTCCAATACCTCTGGTGTATTGCAGCTGAGGAAAAAAAGTTAACGAGTACTGTTTTGCACATGGATCTAGCTGCAAGCCAGTGTATGTATGTGTCTATATAAGTCTGTTAAATCTTCATAGGCTTGCACTGTAATGTTGCTGCTTCATGTATAAGCTATAGAGTGAAGGTTAGGGTTCCCAAGAACCGAGACAAATGCTGGATCATGAGGTCTTTCTCTCGAGCCGCCCCTTTTCTTACCACGGGAGCAAAGCAATTCTCTCTTCATGTTTCTTTCACAAGGCTCAGGATTTGTTCACCGACTTTTTAGATAGTCCACTGAGCCTTGCAGGTGAATCCATTAAACTCAACAGATTACAGTAAATAATGAACAAAGGAAATACGGTTCTCAGACACAACCCACTAATTTTGGAGTGGTCCCATTGCATTTAATATAAGTACTCTTTTGAAACAGGATGAGTTTGCAGGCACTTATTCTTCTAGCTTTAGAGCTAGAGTAGAAGTAGAAGTCTGCCTGATGTACGGTACGGGGTGCAAATCTATGTAAAGATGTAGAATGGGGATAGGATGAATACAGTACAACCAAAATATTTATTGAGATGAAAGAAAGGTGTACAATGAAGAATGAACTGGTTACAAAAAGAATGCTGAAAAGAAAGTATAAGAAGTACCTTATGGACTCTCTAGAGTAGCAAAGCTGTCCAAATGTTTTTTTAAAAAAAACTTTGCACAAGATAAAGGACTGATTTACACTGTACATCTCTTTATTTTGTATAAACATATCAACACTTGAACTTGGTATGTCCACTGCATTTATAACTTATTTTATTTAAATACATATATTGCCACTCATTTAATTAAGGTGCAATTTATAAAAACCTACACTAAAATGTGAGTTCTTTTCAGTTGTCTTTGGCACATATCCTGGATTATTGAATACAAAAATGTAGGACTGAATAGGTCTAACACTACCAAAATGTATGTAGTTCTTGACAGTAATTAAGTGCAATTTTTTTTCTTTAACAGAAGCTTATTTACAAATATAGGTTTCTGAATTTCAGTTTAGTCAGATGGATAACAAGGCAAAATAAGTTTATACTTCATAATTTTTGTCATGAAGGAGAATAAAGATGCACCATGAAAATACCTGATGTAGGCAATGGAAAAACATTTTACATTATGGAATGTTCTGATGAAGGTGCCACATTCATGTGGCCAATGTGAGAACATGACTCCTTTGCACTGTGTAAATACGACCCTTCATTCACCACACAAGGGGTGTATGGTGGTAGAATACTTCAATAAGTGGAGGTCTCACTGATCCTAAAAGTTTGGTTCTTTGCTTTGTGGGCCAACTTTTCCCCCCGCACTGCAAGCTTTCAGGTTCAATCACAAACTGAAAAGCAAGCAAACTGACATTTCACTAGCCACTAGCAATTGTACAACAAAACAGTATTTCTTTAAGCATAAAGTGTCTGCAAGACATAGCATGAATAAACTCTGCAGTCTATTTTTATCTTTTTGACCTCAGTATCTTCTGTGGATGGTAAATATTGGGTCAAAATAAAAGATGGGCAGCTTATTTCTTGCCACATCAAATGAGGACTAATAAATAAAGAGAGCTACATTGTCAAGAAGAGCTGTAATTTGCAGCAAAGCTGTTCTGATTATCTTAGCCTTTGAACTCCAGTTATGTTTTCTGAGTAAAATTTAAGGTGGAAAAGAACATACAATTAATATAAGTTCTTATGTGATAACTTCTAGTTTCCATAAGCATGTTTAAACATGCACATAGAAACTTTTAAAAAATTAACGTTTATTGCAGGTCTATTCTCATCTCTTTTTGCTCACTGGTTACTTAATTAGCTACAGGAATGAACATTTGGCACAGGATCATTTGTAGGGCAATGTCTGAGATGCATTAAAATAAGTAAGCTGAAGGGTTTTATTTTTCTTAAAGATTCCCATGCACAAAACAGTGGCCTGAGAGATGAAAAATACTGCACTTCGCCTCAGAAAAGAGCATATCCTTCCCTACATTATTCCAATGTATCAGCATGCTCACTGCAAGCAGGAATCCAGAAACCACAGTAATAGGACACTTAAAATAAAACTATCGGTCTTTTTCATAAACCTTCCCACAGTGGTCATATGTTGGAGAAAACTATGAGGGGAGAAATCTGTGAAGTCATTGTATCCAAAGAACAGACTGCTTAGCTTGCTAAATGATTTCATACGTGATGATGTCCTCAGAGACACTATGTAAGTAGGGCTGGGTATACTAAATCGATTACAGTGCAGGACCTCAGTGATGCTGGATCCCCTGACACATTGCACTGGTCTAAGAGCACTCTTGTGCCGAGGCTATATCTTTCTGCACTGAGGCTCGTGAAGAAATCTCCACAGGTTAAAGCGTGTTGGCTTTCGTCTCACCAAAAAATGACTAGGAAGGAATGGCAGTCATATTCCCAGTTGTAGAGAAATACAGAATACAGCTTGCAAAGTCTATGGAGCAGAACGGCTGTGCCCGTAGCAGATTTCAGCAGCGGGGGTTAGCGAGACAAAGGATATGCCTCCCTTTCTGTGCCCGCAGGAATACAGGCAACGGAGAAAGTACAGCAGGTGGGGTCAGGCGTGTGAGGGGCTCAGCGTGTGGTTCAGCAGAGGGGCTCCTAGGTCCTTCAATCCAGTGTTGCTCCTCTGTCAGTCTATCTGCTTCAGAACTGTGATGTCTGGGTGAATGATACAGTGTCTGATTTATCAATAGCAAAAGCACCATTCACATACGATTTCTTGGTCTCTGCTTCATCACAGTCAAGCGTTGCGGCTTCCAAGGCAAAAGGATTCGCTATGTTGACTTCCGAAGTGACATCCATCTGCTCTAGTTCAGTTTTGGAGAGCTTTTCCACGATTCCAGTTCCAAAGGCATCACCAAGAACATTCACCATTGTTCTGAATCGATCCCTACAGAAGAAACATTTGGGGTCAGACGAGACAAACCGACTGGCTTCAACTGTTTATATCAAAACAAACCTAAATTAGCATTTGGTTTCAAGACCATTAATTTCTATAAAGTGCTATGTTGGTATGATGATACAGTGCAATCCTAAGCAGAGTTACACATTTAAGTAAACCCATTGACTTCAATGGACTTTCAAGGGTGTAACTCTGTAATGAAAGGCACAGTACTAGAATTGAAACTGATGAAGATCACATTCAAAACATGCTTTCAAAATAGGATTTCTAAGTGCTGTATTTTGAACTTTAAAACTTAACATTTCAAAAATTCAACATGAAGTTTAAATTGTAAGTAAGCCAGTTTTTTTAAAAATGTATCTTAGCATTTGGGATTTGGGTGTGAGATTATGCCTTGATCTAAAGACGTGAATTTCAGCTACAGACTGGTTTCTCACACTGTAAGTCTATGCAGAGTTACGCCTTTCTAAGTCCACTGAAGTCAATGGGCTTAGAACGGGATAACTCTGCTTGCCCTAAGCCCAGTGCTCACACAAAAATGTTTAGAACAATGGAGAATGCAGGGAAGCAGGACTAGCTGTGTTTTCACATGCTGCCCTTCAGTTGGATCATGATGGTTTTGAAGGTGCTTTAAAACCACGCAAAGCTAACCTGCTATGTGCATCAAAATAGGACTGCAGAAGCTGAAGGGTCCCAGTGGGCTTGGTTACAGTTTAAAGATAGATTGCCTGCCTCTCCAGCCCTAATCTTTTTTTCTTTTTCTTTTTTTGTAAAATACATTTAATTGCATGAGCATCACAGGGACATACAGCTTGGCACTTGCCCCCCGTTGGAATAAAGAGGCAGACAAGGCTTGGGTAATAAAGGGCCACTTTTTATTTTATGGCAACAACATGAACTGCAACAATTGAAACCTGGCAAGGGCCTAACCAGCGGTACAGGTCAAGCCCTGGGGTCACTCCCCTGGACCCTGCCTTGACCTGTCTGGGAGAAACTCGCTGCCCTGGATGCGAGCCATCCAAATGCATGGCTGGGATCTGGCTGGCCTGGCGGATGGTTTCTCCCTTAAAGCTCCAAGCATCCCCGCTGTGGAGCATGAGGGCAGGACTTTTCCAGGGGATCCCACCAGGCAGCCTGCCCTCTCAACTGGTCGCCATAAAGCATGCCAGCCGATCCTGACAGGCCCCTAATATCCCCATCAATGGGGATGTGCCAAGGGTACTCACCGTCCGATACAGGGGGCTGGGCAGCCTCTTAAGGCACCTAGCCCTGCCCCCACCACACGACCCATCAAGACTGGGGGAACACTGCCGCTCATCCTCTACGGCAGCAAATGCGCCCCCCGGCCTCAAGCCCTTGGCTGCCGGCTGGGAGAGGGCCGTAAATCTAACAGATTGCGAATGATGTACTTTTTCCAGAGTAAAGATAACACACGTTAGGTAATAATCTACATGGCACAATGATGTGACTCATCCAGTGAAGGGATCAATGGCCTGTCTCATGATTTTGAGTGTGTAGAATTTTTGCTTCCTGAAAAAAAACCAACCTCTACATATTTCCCAAATAAGTGCACTTGATGAGACTGCAAATGCAAGCCACCACTTCAGAAAGCAAATGCCTGGGGGAAAGAGATTGTGATAACAGTGAACTCATTACTGACACAAATGTGTCTTGGATGTTTGGAACTAAATAACTTGACACTTGTTAATATTGTTAGCTGGAGTGGTTACTGAATGCCAAGGAAGTGTTAACGTGGCTGTGAAATGTCTAACCCTGTGCCAACAGAAGTTTATCTTACTGAAGTGCACTAATTTTAGTCTACTAACAGTGAAATCCTAAGGAGATAGATCCAGAGGAGTTAGCCGTGTTAGTCTATAGTAGCAAAATAGATGCATCTAACGAAGAGAACTGCGGTTCTCGAAAGCTTAAGTTACAGTAAAGTTGGTCAGTCTTAAAGGTGCTACTGGACTCTTTACTATCCTAAGGAGAGTTACTACAGTGAAATAAATGAGCTTAGGCTGGAATAACTTTTTAGGATTGCACTGTAATTGTTTTATCCATTCAGTACCTGATGTCTGTGTTGCTGCCTATTTTTTGTGTGGTTAATAAATATATATGGCAAGGAATAGGTTCTAGTGTGACTGTGTACTGAGCTCATCCAGTTAGTTTCAACAATAGAGGTTTCTGCCTGGTAACTCTGCTTAGCACTGCAGTTGAAGCAAAAGGTCTCCGGTGATGTAGACTGAAAAAAATGTTGAAAGTTGCGGGCCTAGATATGGCAGCTCTTGGTAAGAAACTGTGTCTGATATTATAATCTTGCAACCCTGATGCTCCCAAAAAACTTACAGAAACTTATTCACTATCTGTCCTGCTTTATGGGGAGGGCACAGAATATAGGGAACAGGTATCAGCACTTGCAGATAAATCAGACTAACTCCAGTAAGTTAATTAAAGAAGAATATAGTCTTGAAGTTCTGGGATTCTGTGAAAGCAAGTGGAGTAAAATTAAGTTGTACCAACTGCGAATTTGGGCTTTGAATAAGTTTTTCAGCAAGCCAATCCTGTTCTAGACTAGTTCTATACTAATAAAAAAAAGACACTGTTCTCAGAATGTTTCAATTTTTCAGCATATAGAGATATGAACTCAGAAATTCTGCACCAACCTTTCACTATTACGCAAATTAAGCACAGAGCTATGCAAGGCAATGAAATCCCCTTGCCTTCTGACAATCTTTCTAGCCTTCAGGACTGCCAACTCTGGCATGGGAAATTCTTGGAGATTTGTAGGGGGTTGGTACATGCAAAGGGGTTGAGTCTGGGGAGAGGAGAGAGCTCAACGGGGATGTATTGCCACAGAGTCTGCCCAGCAAAGCTGCCCTGTCTTCCAGGGGAACTGATCTGTGTAACCTGGAGATCAATTTTAATTCAAGGGCTCACTTTGAAGCTGGTAACCCTATTAGCTTACCTTGTGGCATTTCCCCCCAGATATTTCAGTAAGGATGAGGAGGGCCTTGGTTAATACTTCTCCCACTTTCCCCCCCTCCCCCTCACTCTGCATGCCACCTGTCTCTGCTCATACTGAACTCAGAGCTTCAGCATATATATATATATATATATATATATATATATATATATATATATATATATATATATATATATATATTTAAAGCTACGTGAATAACTTTTTAGGTTGTTATTTTCAAATGAAGCTTAACATTTTGATTATTCCCAACACTATATTTGATTTATCTTCTAAATTCTTTCTCACATTGGCCGTTTCCACACACTGTTAAAGAGACGGGCCACTTACTGAACGCTGGTGGGTTTTTTTTCACAAATTCCAGATGCCTTCTGTGTGTTCAGCATCTTTTCTGAGAACGGGATTTCCCACTCTTTCCTATGCCTGCTAAAAGACACTGAACAAACGGAAGCCAAACTGCCTGCTTCCGCTTTGAAATCGGAGGAGTCTGGAATTTGTGAAAAAAACTGCCAGCGTTCAGTAAGTGGCCCGTCTCTTTAACAGCATGTGGAAACGGCCATTATCAGGGACCCATACTTATTGAGAGCCAGCGTAGTGGTTAAGAATGATGGGACTCTAATCTGGAGAACTGGGTTTGATTCTCCATTCCTCCACTTGAAGCCAGCTCTTCCAGAGTCTCAGCCCAACCCACCTCACAGGGTGACTGTTGTTGTGGGGATAATAGTGTACTTTGTAAACTGCTCTGAGTGGGCATTAAGTCCTGAAGGGCGGTATATAAAATGAATGTTGTTGTTGTTATTATTATTCTTGTCGCAAAAGGCAAGAGAAAAGGATTCAGCTGAGCTCCTTATTGCCACGTATGAAAAAACTTTTAGTTGAAATCTTTATACTTTCAAATTTGCATTCTGGACTCCTGAAAACGCACAGGACAGTCTAATTAGTAGTCCGCATAAGTCTTGGGACTATATCTTTCCTATTTCAACATAAATCAAAATACATACAGTTGTACATGCCAGCATGAATCCCACCTACAATTTCTGAGGGAGGAGAAGGATTCTCGTTCAGGATTCACAACTTACAGAAGCCAATCCACGGCTATGATGAGAGTCACATCTTCAGCAGGCAGTCCAACTGCACTCAGCACAATCACCATGGTAACGAGTCCAGCCTGGGGCACTCCAGCAGCTCCAACACTGGCTGCTGTAGCTGTTACACTACATCCAAAACAAGCCAACAATAAGATGTTAGATGCCTTTCACAGTATTTCTAAGAGCCAAGTTACAAGTGACGCCTGACACAGGTTGGACACGCGTCAGCTTCCCTCAAGTTTTGATGGGAAATATAGGCATCCTGGTCTTGCAGCTGTAATGGAGAGCCAAGCTGTAAAACCAGGACGCCTACATTTCTCATCAAAACTTGAGGTAAGCTGACGCGTGTCCAACCTGTGTAAGGCGTCACTTGTAGCTTGGCTCTAAATTCATGGTCTCAGCAGCTTTCCAAGGGATACACAAGTTCAACTACTTAAAAATGTATTAATTTTGCAACATAAAAATCATGTTAAGGCACATTTGGAAAGTAAAAGTGATGCTGTCTAGAAAGTGGGGTATATTTCAGTGACAGAAGTCAAAATTCATGGCAAGGCTTGGACCCCTCTTTTTTGATACATACAAGATTAAACGGAAATCAGCAATGTTTCCGAGAGTGACTAGCCCAATCTCCTCCAAGAAGCTTCAAGGCTGAGTTGGGATATGAACACAGGGTTCCTTTGCTCCAGTGCAATGCTCAACCACTATACCACAATAGCTCTACTTCAGAAAAATGTTGGGAATCTCATGTTAAGGATGCTGAGTTTTTATATCTTTGGTGGCAGTATAATGTTGTACAGGGATACCGAAATGATGTTTTAAAGGCTGTTGAAATAATATTTGATTAAATTAGGATACATTTATTCTATCCATTCTTCAAGTAGCTCAAAGCAGCACAAATGGTTATTTATTATTTACATTATTTATAGTCTGCCTTTCTCAGTGAGACTCAAGGCAAATTACATAGTGTAAGTCTATATGAAATATGGCCGGAACACCCCATAAACAATGCAATAGGTTACAGCAATAGCCAGTACACAGTAGTATACTCTGTAGTCCCTATCCCCTTTCCAAAGCATCTCTCTGAACCAGTTCAATACTGTACAGCCTTTTTCCATTTTATTCTCTCAACAATCTCTTGAGATAGGTTAGGCTGAGAGAGAATGAATAGTCCATGTGAATTACATGGCAAACAGGAATTTCATGGCAAACATGTCTTTTCCCAGGGCTATTCCAACATTATACCCATACAGAAGTTTTGTAGAATATACATTTTTGTTTAAAAATTCTGCAAAAATGCAAAATTCAACCAGAGCACATTGATTTGTAATTTATTAGTTGGAGAAATAATTCTTCTGACAAAAAATTGAAACGTGGTATAAAACCCATCCCCAGCAATTCAAAAATGTGCATAAAGATACTGAAAATAAACACAGTGGCTTGGATCTCATGGAAAAATTCCTGTATTTTCACCAATATCCTCTCTCCTCCTCACACTGTTCCTGGGGGTCCCCATCACTCAGAAGCAGCATTTTGGTCTGTAGCAGAAGGAAAGAGGCAAGAAAGTTCGGCCTCTCTGACTGAAATCCTTTCTCTCAGTGGAGATTTATCATGGAAGCCAAGCCCATACAAAAAGTCATGTTACTATTAACATGACATGGCAATAATAATGCTATAACTTATTTTATTTACAGTGCAATCCTATGCAGAACTACTCCAGTCTACGCTCATTGATATTAAAACATAATATAATAAAAAGCATTAAAAACCAAGCTAGTAACACCTTATGTCCCTTAGACCAGACCTTAGAATTAGGAGTGTACAGTGAGATGATTTTCATTACAATTTCTGATTTGGACTTTGGCGGGAAATGTTTAACACAATTGCTTATTTTTTGGTAGGATATTACTGGTTCATGAACATAATCTGCATTTTCTCCCCTTTAGGATAATTATTTTCAATGGGGAATCTATATAAGGGTCTGGGCAGCTGAAGATAATGGCACCAAATCTGCACAGAACACATTTCTGCACCTAATCTAAATCCTAAATTTCAAGCAGATTGAACAAAAGGGGGTCAATTTTACAGACCCACCAAGGTATGTCCCTTTCTGCGCAGCTGTACTTATTACTTTTACAAGAAAAAAAAGGGGAGGCAGGGGAAAAAGGAGAATGGCAACTTGGGATTGGCTGAGAGTGCACTTTGCTCCTCCCTTGCAATGATCTGATTGGAAGGGAGATAGACTAGAAGTGGGGAAAACCCACAGACAGAGGAGAGGACAGAGGAGGAGCACAACCACAGAAGAAAAACAGACAGTTGCTGATCAAAAGTGTAAGAAAGTCACAGTTGATAAGCAACCAGCTCTCTGCAATGAATCATCCTTCTGCAAAATACACCTCAGCTTCTGGGAAGCATAGCTCAGCCAGCGTAAAGCATAGCTCAGCTTAGCAAGCTCAGTTAAAACCTGTGCAAGCAAGGGGCTCAGGGCTGCAAGAGAGTCCTGTGCAGAAGTGTAATATGAATTCTAGGGGCACCTGAGCAAGCCAAGGCCTTTCTAATTTTCAAGGGGGGGGGGAATATCTAGCCCACAAGGAGGGATGAAGGGAGTAGGAGGCGGGAACAAGAAGAGCATTTCTCTGCAGTTTGAATTGGCTAGAAATGCTCTTTGCTTCTCTGTTGCAAGGGAGACATACCATTTCCAGGAAATCAATACAGAGGGAAAAATGTGCTTATGTTGTTTGGCTTGTAAGCATGGGAACCTGAACGGATTTTTTCAGGGACGGGATTTCGTTATTGCAGACATCTTGAATTTGTGTTTCCATTCCAGATAATCAGAGTAATAATTCAAAAGAGCAATTTCTGTGTTAATCTTTGGCTCAGGCGTTTTGTTTTTTTGCACATCCCCACATAGAATCAAAGAAGCTAGGGTCAGCATGCAAAAAACGCCTGTCTGTTTAATAGAGGCCTAATGTATGGACATACATGGTGGCAGCTTTCACACTGTGGTGGTAAATAATATTCCTTTAAGCTTCTGTTAAAGGGAGAGGACTTTTTTTTGCCAAGCAGTTGGCAACTCTACTTGATGTTCCGTGTAAGTATAAGATTAAAACATATCACTGAGGTGGTTGATTAAAAGACTTTATAGTCCAATATGACTAGATGCCCTCTGTAATGATTTCAAGTAAATGTGTGCATGTATCTTTAAATGCTTGGTGAGATAGGTGGAGAGTGGGGGTGAAAGAGAGGGATGAGTGAGTGATATGATTGGTGGATGACTGAGAGTGTGGGTGGAGTGAATGCAGTTTTGAGACTGACAGGGCAGAGAGAAAAGTTTCAGTCAGAAGAAAGCAGGCTAGCTGTGTGCTGCCTGAGTATACTGAAGTAATTATGAGAGAAATATAACCTGTGTGGAACCTGAACTGAGCATGTTTGTGAAAGGACACTCAGTCAGGGAAAGAGAGGCCAGCTGTGTGCTGCCTGAGCAGGTTTAATATTTCTGTGAATGAGAGTCAGAGAAAGAGAGGCTGGCTGTGTGCTGCCTGAGGAGTTTAAGCATTTCTGTGAGAGAAATATTGAGTTAGAGAAAGAGGCTAACTGTGTGTGAAGCCTTAGATCTGTGTGAATGAGTTTATAGGAAGTAACTTTAAGAACCGAGAACTACATTTATGAAACCGATACGCTTCTTGACTAAATAAAAGTTTATTTTGTTTTGTTATATCCCAGAGTAGCTGTCATTGTTATATCCCATTCATATCCTCAGGGCCACATAGAACCACGAAGGAGCCTGACGCTTAAACACGTTACTAAAGGGGAAATTTGAATAAAATATATTGGAATATAATATTCCTGGTGGCAGCAAACTACCCAGAGGGTGTTAAGGGAAAGATTAAAAGCAAAATCGACCCTAGAGAAAGTAAGGGTCATAACACCCTCCCTCCTACAACATGATTACAACTACAATATATAATCAATGGAAAGGCATAACAAAGCATTTGGGGATTATCAGATCATGTACACACCTGATTATACAGCCAATGCCTGCTGAACTAGCCTGCTTGGCTGTGTATGAGAGGACAAGCTGAGGCTTTTGCCTGATTAAATGAGAAAAAACTGTCTGAGCCTGCAAAAACAACTTTTTTTCTCATCATCAGTCTTCAGACAAATGAAAATGGTACTTCTGCCCTGAAGGATGTGCAAAATGCCATGCCAGTACCTTCTTGAGCTGATCTGTGTTCATGCACATTTAAGACATAAACAGGACACCTGTCTTCTTTCTTTTGCTTTACTTATCCCTCCCCTCTCCCCTCTATAGGCATTGCCTATAGCTCAAGAAAGCTAATGAACAAGGCAATCTTTGCAATGCAAACAGCTTGGAGTCTATTTATCCAGGTCAGTGACTGCTCTCCTCCCAAATGTGGCATCCCCAGTTGATCACTTGTACCACTTGAACTAGCCTTTATACAACGCAATGAACATAATGGAAGGATTTTGGATGAATGGGGCACATGGGTTTGCAAGTCTATACAATCCATAGACCACAATCACTAACCGAGAGTTCAGTTGTTATCCAGCTTCATTGTAAGGTTGCCAACTGCCTGGAAGAAAAAAATATACTCTCCCCTTAACAGTAGCTTAATAGGTTGGGATTTTATTTACCTTCAAGCCATGAAAAGTTTCAACTGTTTATTTCTTCACATTAAGGCTCAACCTAATTTGTTGGGAATGAACTCTTTTTATAACTGGGTTTCTATTTTCAGCAAGACTACTAGACTTTGCAATTGGCCCATTAAGCATAATACACAGATGACAAAATCAACATTTCATTAGTTAAAAACAAAAAGAAGTGAAATATACATTTATGCAACTCTTACCTAACTGTAACTATTTTGCCAATATCTAGCTCTAAGTCATTAAGCTGTGCAATAAAAATAGCTGCCACTGCCTCATACAGCGCAGTACCATCCATGTTGATTGTAGCGCCAACTGGTAAAACAAATCGGGTAATTCTCTTGTCAACGTGGTTTTTTTCTTCTGCACAGCGAAAGGTGACAGGCAGAGTTGCTGAACTGGATTGCACGTATTGAAAAAAATAATAAAGAACAGACTTTAAGAAACATACTGCTAACCTGCCAATGCACATGCCTGTTATGTTAGCTGTAAGGAATGAACAACTAATACTAGTCTGGAGCTACACCCAGAGGCTTCTTTATCATACACTGAAATCAATTAGGGGAAATACTTCATTCAGCCATCCAAGAAAGGTATTCTAAAACTGGAGACAGATCTACTAATGGGACTCTGCTTATGGAGGTTATATGCTTTCACACTACTAGATAATGCTACCCAATTTGGCTTCTATAGACTTGTTGCCAAGTGCATAGCCCCAAATTATTTTATTGCTTCAATAAAATACTGTGTTTTTTCCCTTGGTACTTCAGCCTTATAGGGACTTGTGTGTTTTCTACTGCACTGGTGTGAGGCATGCTGGTTTTTATATTTTCACTGGGAGAGACTTTGTTTTTGCCTATTCATCCCCAAGAGACTCTAGAGCATCCTGCAATCTGATTCACAGCCAGTTCCATGTCATCTAATTAAATCTGCGAAGCTTCTGGCCTCTATTTTTTTTTTAAAAAAAACTGTAGACTTTTGGACTCTTCCGAGATACTCTAAAACATCTTTTCTTCCTGTCCCCTCCTAGTTAATAGCCAGCCTGATGGAGAGTTCTGGGAACACAAAAAGTTGTGCTGTTTTGTGCTATTTTGTTTGGTCTCGATAACAAAGCGTTACACAATTATTGTTTTCAGTTTTTATAATAACAGTGTGCTTATATACCGCTCTTCGAAACAGATTCGTGCCCACTCAGAGTGGTGAACAAAGTCAGTGTTATTATAGCTGGGGAGCTGAGAGAAGCTGGGGAGCTGAGAGGAGTGGCTTACCCAAGGCCACTTGCAGAGCTCATGGCAGTTGTGGGATTTGAACTAGAAGAGTGCTGATTTTCAGTCCAACCACTTAGCCACTATGCTACAGCAGTTCTTCTATGGATTAACAAAGGTACCTACATTTTTTGAAGTAAGGATGTGGAGCATAGCTGAAAAGGTATTTTAAGAAACACACAAATACCAAGAGAAGAACATTTATTACCCTTACCTGGAGGAGATCATGAGCGCTGTCAAAAGCGCTTGAGCCATCCCCATGGCAAATCGATAAGGATTCTTCCGGACTATTATTAAGTATATTAGTGGCAGAATTACAACAGAATGGATTGCAAGTCTGAAAAAGGAAACAAACGTTAGGCAATATCTTTCAATAAAATCCTAGTTACAAGATTTTAATGTATTTCAGAATATATAGATAGTAGCACTTGAAATAAACTATTCTAGAATTAGTGGCAACTATCCAACCATGTAGGTCTGATGACTTAATAGCATGGGAAGGAAGAAAGATTCCTGCTGATTCTACCTACCATTTCATGCCCTCTCTTTGACATCAAAGGTGTTCCTGTGGGTCCCCTCTCTACAGAACCAGCAAAGATTACTCTGAGGGTTTGCTAATTTCCTCTTTGCCTCCTGAAGGCTCTGTCAGCTTCACTTCCCCTTCTAGAAGGCAAAGAGGAAAAAAAAGCTCTGAGGAGTGATCTTTTCTGGCTCTGTAGAGAGAGGAAATTGACAGAGCCTTCTGATCACTTTTAAAACTCCGTTTCCTGGTTAACATTGCGACTTCCTTCACATGAGCATCCTCATGTAATTTGTCTCTTGTAGTTTAGCTGTCAGTTTGAGACTGCATTTAGTTTTGCTAATTGAAACTCGGGTACTTTTGCTGTTATTAGCATTTAAAAGGGGGGGGGAGATGGGTTTTAAAGAGATGTCTTTTTCCTCTTTGAAATGAATCATTTTCTTTGTCTATCATTACATTTTGTGAAACTAGAGTTGCCATTACTGCTGCATCAGGTTGTACAAAAAAGAGAATCCCAGAAAGCAGACCCCTGTAAGGCGAGAAATGTTTAACAGCTGAGCAGAGACCCATTTGAAAAACAGATCCAGAGGAGTTAGCCATGTTAGTTTGTAGTAGCAAAATAGAAAAGAGTCTAGTAGCACCTTTAAGACTAACCAACTTTACTGTAGCATAAGCTTTTGAGAATCACAGATATCTGACCAGTTTCTTCTTACCCTCCATGCATCTGACGAAGAGAACTGTGATTCTCGAAAGCTTATGCTACAGTAAAATTGGTTAGTCTTAAGGTGCTACTAGACTCTTTTCTAATTTGAAAAACAGACTCTTTGGGAGTAAAAAAAAGTATTTCCCCACTCTCCACAAGATATTATTTATCTAGTTTTATTGGCTGCAAAAGGAGAAAAAGAAAACAGAAGATGAGTACTGAATGTACACACACCTGTCTTTTATATTACCCAAGTGAAAATGAAACAATGACATTCTAATCCACTATATTTTCAATGGTTTTGAAACATAGTAAAATTAGAGATTTTAAGAAATTAATATTTTTTGCATCCAGCTATGGAAGAAACTTGTGTACTGTTTATAAATTATAAAATGAAAAATAATCATTACATTTTTCTTGTCATTTAAGGAGTAACATACCCACTTAATACAGTAGCCATGTATAGACCCAGTTTGCGAAAGATCTCCCAATCTTCAACTTGGATTATCTTTCCAGCAATCAAAAATAAAATGCCCAGTGGCATATACCTGTAATACATAAACAATCATAAAAGGTAATTCTATGATAATGATGAATTGTCATTTCAGATACCTATAATAAAATATTCTTAACAATATATATTTGCAGCATCTTCAGGTTGTGAATAACAAATGATGGAAATAAATTGGCATTCTGTAACTTACTTTATATTTGATCAGTGTTTTGTATCAGGGCATTAGAATATTCATATTAAACATTTACATATAGTAGCATTTAAATAAAGATAGGGCAGCTGAGAACCAAAACAAAATTATGTATATTGGATTCTTTGCAAAACAGAGAAACTCTATACAACCACAAGATTTTTTAAAAGGATTATTGATCTTGGATTCATTAGGTTCAGTGTATCAGCAACAGATACTTCTGAGCCTGCTTTGAAATATTCATCCTGGTGTTGAACAAAATACAAAATTATGAACTATTTACTGGCAAACAGGTTTCAAAACATGGGTTACACTGAAGCACAGTTTTGGCATGAATGTTCAAATATATAAGTACTAACATAGATAGGCTTTTTTTGCACGGGCGATTTTTGCCATGTTTGGCTCCCCACCTCTTCAGGTTTTCTTCCGATTTCTGGACCATTAACTCCCCCTTCAGAGTTCAATGTGGCATTTCAAGGGTTCTTTTCCAAGTCACCGCATTGAACTCAGAAGGGGGAGTTAATCGTCCGGAATTTGGAAGAAAACCCAAAGAGGTATGGAGCCAAACACGACAAAAATTGCCTGTGCAAAAAAGATCATAAAGTTGTTCTTTAGACATACCCTACTTTTATTATGGCTAAAGACATGTTGCTAACAGAGATAGGGAAGAGCTTCCAATCCAAATACTTGAAACATTAGAAATAATAGGGAAAAGACCATTAATCATTTTAACTTTCTAAAACAGGCTTTCTCTTGGATTTATGAAGGTGAATGCTGTTTTGCTGAAGGCAATAACAAATGCTCAAAAGAAAATCATACCATCTTACTTACCACATGATTATCTGAACTATTCTCATTGTAGCTTCATTCAGTGCATTGAAAAAGTCCACCAGTACTTGTCCCTTTTCTCCCATTTTCCCAATTACAACTCCAAAGACGATACAAAAGACTATCAAGCCAAGCACATTGATGCCATCAGAGTACATTCCAACAATTTTGTATTCTTTTGTTTTGTTCTGCAGATTGACAGTGGAGGAAAAAAGTTACCAAGCTGCAATAATGCATCTTGTTGACAAGATGGGCCGTTTCCACACGGCTTACCTTGTTCCGGAAAATAGTGAAATCTCACGAGAAGACGCTGTTATTGCGCAAGAAGACGTGATAACAGCGTCTTCTCATGCAATTTCGCGCGAGATTTCGCTGTTTTTTGGAACAAGGTAAGCCGTGTGGAAATGGCCACTGTTAGGAAACGTCATTTGTGGAGGGGCTGGTGGTGATCAATTTGAAAGTCTTTTTTTTTTAAACTTATTGGTATCTTGGGCCATAGTTTGAGATACTCTTATTTACATGATGTATCTTGAAAAAGAAATTAATAAATCAAGGAGCCACTGTCTTCAACAACTTCATCTTGTAGATTGGTTCCGCTTCCCTTTATGATCAATGACCATATTTCTAAGCAGAATCTCACTAGAGATTCTGATCTTTCCTATGCTATGTTTAGTGTTATACAACACACACTGATAACCATACCTCTGAAGTCTCTGTTGGAATTACAGTTGTAACAGGATTTTCTGTAGGAACAGTGCCATTTTTGTCTGCTTCATTTGTAATAATTACTTCTTCACGTTTGGTTTTATACTGAAAGGTAAGAAAATACATATATTGCAATATAAAGGAGAAGGCAAACGGAAAAGGAAAGATTATATTCTAAAAGCATACTTTAGGATGCATGACATTTAAATAGAGGGCAGAAATCTTATGCATACCATTCACTGTTGCAACATGATAACAATAGTTGATAAAATAATTGTTAGTCCATTATTTTAAAAAATCACAAATAACTGAAGGGTTATGGCAGCAATTCTAAGAACATTTTCCTGGGATTAAACCCCACTGAAAAAAATGGGACTTACTTCTCAGTAAACATCTTTAGAATTGCTCCCTAATAGTCTCTGTTCTGTCATAGCAACAGTAATGCTTTTCTTTACATATGTATAAAACTATCCTTAACCAGCTTAGAAAACCTGCTGTCTGAAAACATACTGGACCTTGGCTTCAGTGGGAAAATCACTGTGAAGAAGCACTGGAATAATTCATTTGGGCATCATTTCCCTTCATTCTCCTTAATTCTTTCTTCTTCTATCATAACTCAGGTAACCATTATTTCAATGCTTACTCCTAGTTAGAGAGGCTGCAAACAATCCTGCCTTTGAGAGGCTGCCTTTCTTCTTGTCAACTAATACGAGACATCATGGGTTTTAATTCAATGCTGAGACAGATTTGTCCAAAATATATTTCTGTGCCGCTAGAAAAAGGGAGCTGCTGGTGACACCCTTTAGCTAATTTTAATGTCATTTCTGATGGTATGGTCACATGCTGTTTTGTTCCTGAATGTTTTCTGAAGCAATGGCTATTGAAAAGAGAGGCAGATTTTTTGAGTGTGTGCTCAGCTATGAGCATTCCTTAGCTTAATGTTATGAAGATTCAATTTTTGTTAATTTTGTTAATTTCCACAGTGCCCATATCCAAAATATTATCTTTTACCCTACAGAAATAACGATATCATAGGTGTTAATAAATACTCAAACTGAACCTACCTGTTGAAAACAGGCTTGTACAAGATTTTCTGGGAACATATTCCTGTAAAATGATTTAAAATATATCACAATGTAATAATGCAAAGCAGATTCAGGAAACACTAAAACATGTCAAAAATGATTACTCTCTAGTCTCTAAACATTTCTCTGAACACATTCTATGAAGTTTTTTGAAATCTCCAAAAGGCCAAGAACTACAGTGCAATCCAAAGCAGAGACCTTTTCTGCACCAGCAATTTACTCCTCTCTTTTTGAGTGTTTGCTCCTCAAGGATCAGATTCATTTTGGTCACATACCTTTCTGTACGCTACTTTTAATCCTGGTGTGGGTATCATCTTTTTTTGTCAACACCACCACCATGAAAAAAGGGGGGTATGTGGTGAGATGTGGATATCATCAACCCTCCTTTTATTCTCATGTATGCCACATTATTATGTCACAACGTTATGATGTTACGACAACCAAGATGCCCAACACTAAGGTGTTAGTAGTAGGGGAAAAAACAAAAGAGAAATGAAAGCAAAAAGAAATCCAACATGGTGTGCAAGCAGTGTTGGTGTAGAATCACTCTAAACACAGAACTTTAAACCCAAAAAGCATAGAAACCTAAAAGAGATCCATGTAACCACAACACACATTAACTATCATTATATTGTTATGACACAATTTTCTTTTGTGAAGAAAACTTAATGATGTTATAACATCATAACATTTGCCTCTAATGCCTGCCTCCACGTCCCAGCTCTGGGTCAGCCTGCATGGGGCTCTCTAGTTTTTTTTTTTTTAAAAAAACAAGCATAATGACATTATAGCATTATAATATCATTATGCTTGGTTTTTAAAAAATCCCCAGTGAAGTGGCATGCAGTGGGAGGACGGAGGGGAAAAAACAAAGGAAAATTCTGTATGATTGAAAAAACTAACTCAAAACTGCATGGAGAAAAACATTGAAGAATAAGTGCAGGTAGAAAATCCAAAGAAAAATCTCGAAATGCCGCACTGAAATCTGAAGGGGGAGTTAAGTGTCCAGAATTCGAAAGAAAACCTGAAGAGGAATGGGGCCAAAAGTAGCAAAAATCACTCGTGCAGAAAAGACCGGAGTTATACCGTTCTAAGTCCATTGAAGTCAATGGGCTTAGAAGGGAGGAGCTCTGCTTCAAATTGCACTGTTAAGAGTGCATCAGGCTATACAAATTTAAGGTGGAATTCTTGTGTACAGCTTTTATCAACTGACGTTTTAGCAGATGAACTCAGACCATTCTTTCCTGTGGTGGTGGAGAGTGCCCTCAGGTCATAACTGACTTATGGCGACCCCTGGTGGGGTTTTCATGGCAAAAGACTAATAGAGGTGGTTTGCCATTGCCTGCCTGTGCAACCCTGGTCTTCACTGGAGGTCTCCCATCCAATTACTAACCAAGACTGACCGTGCTTAGCTTCTGAGATCTGACGAGATCAGGTTCACCTGGGCTATCCAGGTCAGGGTTCCTGTGGTGGAAAAGTCCATAAAAAGAACTGGTAAAGTCTTTCCCCACCTTCCCCATCCCCAAGCAGCCCGTAGTTTGTCCTGAAGATCAGGAGAGCCTTATAAACAAAATGCTGCCTGACGATGGGGCACTGTTGTGATGATAGGGAATCGGGCAAACACACCACGCTCTCCCTCTTCCGTTTGTGGCTTGCGCAGCAGAGGAGGGAGAAAGGGATGAATTTACCTATTTCCAAATAGTGACTGCAGCACTCCATCTTCTAGTACATTTTGCTGTCCAGAGGGGAGTTTGAAGACAAAAGAGAGGCTGCTTGGGGAATATGGAAAGCTTTGCCAATTGTGAACTATTCTGTGGGGTTCAGTCCTGAGTGTTTTTCTCTCACTTGTGCACATGATATAAACATATATATTTTATTGTGTTGTAGTAGGATAAAACTGCTGCACTCAAATATTAGTGCGTTGAAAGTCCAAAGCTTTGTAACACTTTCTTCTTGATGCTTCAAGGGAAGCATCATTTTGCGAGAGCAAGCGAAAAGTAAAAGCTAGCTTCCTTTTTGGAAAACAGCGAGGATGTCAAGCAGACAAAGAAAGCTAATAAACTGCAGCTGTTGTCCTGTATATTTCCTCAAGGCACATCTATTGTACCATCATGCACTGTTATGTATTTATTGTCTAAAGTTCTATAGCGCAGCAGATTTGGTATGCAAAAGAGTTAAGTGTTGTCTCATAGCACAAAATTGGGACACCAGCATTCATTGTGCAATCTTTTTTAGCAATAGAAAAGAACCTCAAAAACTCACCTAATTAAGTCTAACATGGCATCTACTGTAGATACTTCAGGTGTGCTGCCCATTCTATCAATTTCTTCAGCGTTCTGGGAGATTCCTGGTTTGATGGTCACAACCAGTACGATCCCTGCAATGGAGTAAAATTCTTTGTTCTGAATGATGGAAATCTTGTAGAAAGCCAAATTGTTTGTGTCTCCTGTGTGGAAAACAGCAGGCCAGGTGTGTACCACCCCTGAAATTAGAGTTTGACTCATCCGGGTTTAGTGGCAGTTTATTATTCTCTGACTTGAAATTATCACATTATATCCTGTATGGGATATGGTGGAACTTGATGGTGATTCAGTACTGCCAATGGATAGGGCATGGCCATAAGACATTTTATTAAATGTTGTGGCTGTCCATAGCAAGTAGACTACTGAGTTATTCCTGCCATGACCAGTCTCCTCAAAACTCATGGTTTTCCATTCGAATATTATCTTACGGCACAACTTCAGAAAATAACTTACTGCATACTTCTAAAAATAAATACACTTTTTATATAGAAATACCAGTGACAACCGGGCCTAATCCGGTTCCCACACAAGTTGATATTCTTATAAATGTCTATGGCAGTTTGTTCGTACATTCCAAGAATCTGGGTTTGGTGACAGTTAAGGATTATAAACTTTACCAGACTGCATATTACCTAGGATTACAGCTATAATTGTAGTGAAGAAGTAGTATACAACTGCTCGCAAGCCAATCTTGCCAGAAACACTAGAATCCAAAGCAGCAACACCTAAGGAGATTACGCAAAAAAAAAAAAGAATTAGATAGCAGTACATTTACAAACTAATTGATTGTATTCCTCATATTCATGCTGTAAGAACTGAGCTTTCTGGATCATACATGAAGGTTTGTCTTGTTTCCAATAGCCAAGAGCCTCAAGAACCACCCAAGTAGGACTTGAAGGTGATGGCTTTCCGTTGTTGCCCATTTCCAATATCTAGTAATGAAAGATATATTGTTTGTGAACATGGAGGTTCCCTGGAATTATAATTGCTAATGGTGAGCATTCCATTCCTCAAGAGCATACCATTGTTTAGTGGTTAGAGGGCCAAACTACAAGTGACGAATGACACAGGTTGGACACTTGTCAGCTTCCCTCAAGTTTTGATGGGAAATGCAGGCAGCTTGGCGGAATGTTGGACAAGTGACAGTTGAAAAGTCCATTGGCCAGCAGTCAAAGAGCCAAGCTGCAAGACCAGGATGCAGTTGAGGGAAGCTGACAAGTGTCCAACCTGTGCCATTCATCACTTGTATCTTGGCCCAGAGTGTCAGACTAGGATCTCAGACACACAAGTTCAAATCCCCTCTCTGCCATGGAAGCTTGCTTGGGCCAGTCACTCTCTCATCCTAATCTACTCAAAAGGCTGATGTTGTGAGGATAAAATGAAGAAGAGGAGAATGATGTCCCACTAGGAACAAAGACAGCATATAAATGAAGCAAATAAAATATCATTAAGTCTAATTAAGGCTGCTCCTTGGCCATTTTCACACGTCTTTAAAATAGCGGGGTGCTCACAGAAGGCTGCCGGCTTCCTTCCACGATTTTTGACGCCATCTGTTTACAAAATGGAGGCAGGCAGTGATGATGGCGCTTTCGAGGCATTTTGTAAATGGATGGTGTCAAAAATCGTGTGAGGAAACTGGCAGCCTTCCAGTGAGTATCCTGCTATTTTAAAGAGGTGTGAAAACGACCCTTGTGTTGATAATGAAAGAAATGCAACAGGCCCAAAGGTCAAAGGTCACACAGGGTTCAGAATATTGCTGAACACCAAACTGAGGAAAAAATTGGGAAAAAAGGAATTGCCACATTTAAGTGAGAGGACAAGAAGAAGGCAACAGAGGGTGAAAGGAAAAAGAAAACATGAAAGTTTGTACGTTTATGTATACCTGCAAATGTATGATTATAAATTGTAATGTGATTGTTTTGAGTTTTATGAGTAATTGTTAAAAAATGACCAGTGATAATACACAACAAGTTTGTAGAGCTCAGATCCCCCCATTAAAGAAATTACCATTTAATTAAGTAACTGGATTCAAACTCCTCAGAGTTTGTTTGTTTTTTGGTCATGCATGTCAGGGTGTTAGACATATGGATCTATATTTTGAGCCATCAGCATGTATCCTAGTACTCCACTTGAAGCCATTTTTCACCCTAAGGAGCCTGCCTCTGACTTAAGTGGCTCTTGGTGAAGACTCCATAGGCTGGAGGAAGTCTTTAAGTCTCTGTGGAAAAGCAAGGGGCATTGAAGGGGAAATGAAATGAGAGAGTGACTCAAAGGCCAATTCATATGTTACAAAGTCCATGTGATAGACACACGGGCTGTCAACAGACACGCACTTAGAATTCCATTCTGGGAACTCAATTCCCAGGCATGTGGGCACCCGATTTGGAATGGGGCCACAGAACGTGAGGAGAAGCTTCCCCACCACATACTATTTTCTGCACCTAAAATGACCAGAGGAACTGTTATTTGTTCCACAGGGGAAATTTAAGTGTAGACATCAGTACATATAAGTTTCCCCAGCAAAGCGAACAGCAGCTCCCCAGAGGCATTTCAGGGCAGGAAAACAGCTCAGAGAGAAAGGTCTGTCACTAATTAGTCACTAAGGTCTCGATCAGAACTGGGCCTCCAATTACCTGGGAATTACATTCCCACCATGGAACTCCAGGCGCACAGTTGATCTAAAGTCCTTATGAAGACCATGCATGCCACGTGTGGAAATATTCCTGACAGGGACCTCATTGTATCAGAACAATTACAACATTTAGCCATGTTAGTGCTACACAGCATTTTCTTGCTGGGAGTTTCTGTGCACAATGTTGTCTCCAATTCCATTGCGGAATCACTGGCCTCATTCTACATAACTCTGTAGGTCTTTGCTGGTGCTATTCCAGCTATTGGACATCAGCCTCATTGAAGTAGTGGGTAAATACCTTGCTGGCAGCCAACAACATGATGGATATAAGGAGTGTATGGGGTGGTGGTGGTTAAAGACAAAGGTCTTTTGACAAAATTCCACCCCCCAAAGGAAGTTTTAGGTGGGATACAACCCACTGTATATTTCATTGTTTCTAGAAGAGAGATTTTTTCCCCAATCTAGCTGAAACTTGGGAATTAGGTTCCCCTGGATAAGGAGTACAAACCATGACAATTTTATCCTGATAGAGAAAGTAACAGCTGGCAATGTATTTCCCATTTAATATAAACGCCACTCAAATAACAATGACCCCAAACACAAATGGCATAATGAACTTAACCCAAGGTCAAATTAGGGTTTCCAAAGGGAACCAGGAGCCAAAAGGGTGGTGCAGGGGGGCTATGGGGGAGGCATAAAAGCAGAAAGGGAAACTAATTTTGAAATGACCAGCAGGGACTTAAAGGTTCTCATTAATTCCAAGCAAATGGATTTGTGTGTGATAACTGATACTACATTCAAAGAGACACATTTTGTTTGGGACATTTTTAAAAAACATTAAGGCAGTTCTCCCTCTCTCTATGTCACACTTAATCAATAAACAATTCTGCTTGAGAACATCTGCCCAGGTACTTCAGACTGCTTTTTAAAAATGCTAATATTTTAACTTAAAAAAGAAAGATAAAGCTCTTCTATTAGAACTCCCAAATTTCACAAGGATCATAAAGTGCAAGGAGATGCCGTTTAATATACAAGATCCTGGAGCTTTCTGCATGGGTTTTTCCCCAGTGGTTCTAGCCCCATATTGCTTCGATTTATCTCCTGAGTTCTGCATGCATTCTCTTGCCTGTAGCTTTTGCTTTGAGATTTTTGGTTTCCCTTCTTTTCCCAGTTCATTTGCGACTACTTCTACCCCGATCTTTTTCTGGAAGCCAATTATGAGTTGATTTTTTTCCTCGTGTGTAATGTTTCTTTTGGTTTTGTTTGTCACACCCACCTCCAACTTTTGATGATTGGACGCATCATTGAACCACTCCTCCTCTCCCCTTCCATTCCCCCTTCCTGATTTTGTTTAGATTCTTTTAAATTGTCAATTTCATATTGACAGATTGACCTACAATTGTAATAAGAGGTGCTGCAGGTTCTCTGAATTCTTAGCTTTCATTTTTCAAAAAGTCTCTAGCCCTTCTCATGCAAAAACTTCTGCATGTGTTCATGGACCACTTTGACCAAGTTACAACGATGGATATTGAAAGGATCCTGGCATCTGTGAAGGCTGCTACTTACAATTATGTAAGGACCACATATAGGAGCCCTTGAGGTCTATCATAAATTAGTCACTAACTCAGGGCATCTTGAGATAACCACTTAAACAGGTGGTTAGCTGACCTCTAATTAAAAAACCATCCCTGGACAAAAATGACATGGCCAATTATCACCCAGTCTCTAATCTGCCCTTTCTGGGAAAAGTGTTCAAGATAGTAGTAGCTGATCACCTCCAGGTCTTGAACAACTCAGGTGCTTTGGACTCTTTTCTGTCTGGATTCAGGCCAGGCTATGGGATTGAGATGGCTCTGGTAGCTTTAGCTGATGATCTCTTCCTGAATGTAGACAAAGGCCATGCTTCTTTGTCACTCCTTCTGGATTTATCTGCAGCCTTTGATTCAGTAGACTATGGCAGCCTGTTGAGGTGTTTGGAGGCAGAAGTGTGTATCAAGGGATATGCCTTGGACTGGTTAAATAGTTTCTCATAGAATGGAGACCAGCTAGCTCCAGAATGGGAATTACCGTGTGGGGTTCCACAGGGCTCAATCTTTCCCCCCGTGTTATTCAACCTCTATGTTAAAGTCTTCAGGAGAGCTCATTCGTAGCTATGGAATTGGATGCCATTAATATACAGATGATACCCTGCTCTGTATCTCAGTATCCAAATCATTGTGGGATGCAGTAGAAATCTTGGGTCATTGCCTGACAGCTTGGTCAAATGACTGAAAACAAACAAATTGAAACTGAACACAGACAAATGTGATTCCTATCTAGAAAAGCAAGTGAAGGCAGATGCAAAAATGCCTTCTGTAAGCTCAATCTTGCCTGGAAGATGGTCCCTTACCTCAGCACAGCAAAGCTGGCCATCTGGATTTTTGCCATAGGAACACGGAGACTTGACTACTGTAATGCACTCTACATAGGTCTCCCCTCTAAGTTAACTTGAGACTCCAGTTGGTGAAGAATACTGCAGCTCAGTTATTACCGAGACTAGGAGCATTAATATATTCCCATTCTGCAGTCACTCCATTAGCTACCTATCAGTTACTGGGCTCAATTCAAGGTATTGGTTATCACATACAAAGCTCTTTACAGCCTTTGTCCATCACATTTACGGGACTGCTTCTCTATGTTCCACCATAGCAGCTTCGCTCATCTGAACACGGGCTCCTGCAGGTGCCACTTTGCACATGGGTAAATTAACAGCTTCCCATTCTCTGTGGTGGCCTCGTCTTATGGAAAAGCCTACCTGAAGAGGTCAGGAGAACTCCTACTCTCCTAGCTTTCTGCAAATGATTCAAAACTTGAATTAATCAAGAGGGCTTTTTACTCAAGTAGGAGGGCTGCATTGTAAAGAAGTGGTCTCAAAGAGATGCATTAGTTTTAGTGATAGGGCTATCGAATTTATTACTATGTACTGACTGTTGCTGTAAGTATGATCCTATTCGGTAGTTTCTATGTTGTTTAATATGTCAATCTTAGAATTGCTTATGCTTCATTTCAGCATTTCTTCAACTCTGTATTGGATTTTTGCTTGTTTTAAGTATTTGTAGATTTGAATTTATAGACCCTATTACATTGCTTATAAAAATGTCTTTGATACCACCAATGTCGACTGCACCCTCACTTGAAAATCCTGATTATTTAAGATATGTAGAGTTGTGACTCCACAACTGTAAAAATGCAAAGGGAGGGCAGGCATGCAGAAGATCCAAATTGATTCCAATGTTTAGGGATCGATTGCTAAGAAAATCAGGAATAAATCAAGTATTTGGAAAAGCCCTCTTGGTGTTGCAAGGGGAATGCCACCGCAAAGGAATCTTGTTACCCTATCATGCTGCTGTTAGAAGCTACTCCTTATAATGTTGCTTTTATTTGGATGCACTTTTCAACCCTGCATACCATGCCCATACAAGTGGGCTCTTCTGTCTCTTTTCTTTCGGGTATCGAAGCTGGCTTCACCATTTGTCATAATATCAGACCACTCCCTTAATCTGTCTAAATTTGTGTCACTTTTCAAGGTTACTGAGGGATAAAGATGTAATAGGATACATTATATAAAGGGGTGGAAAGGATCTTGCCATGTCCCTGCCCCCAAAAGATTAATGTTGTTGCTCCTGTACAGCTAGGAGACAGTTGTCTGTCCAAGAGTGTTGATGGTTTCTCCTGCGCTACTGGCAGGTCTCCATGGAAAATTGTAAATCCCACTCTGAGTTATGACTGGCTGCTTCAATGCTGGCCTTAAACATTTTAAAAGGCTCTACTAGTTCCAGGACTTATTGTCTGGTGCCACGGGACTTAACCCCGGCAGTGCCGGGGCCCCACCAGGAGAGCCCCACCGAGGGAGAGCCCCTCACCCCCCACAGCAGCCCCACAACTTACCTGGAGCCCGGAGAGGGAGCCAGAGAACCCTGGAGCGGAGGGCTGTGGCCAACCGTGGCAGCCTGGCTGGGGGAAGCCGGAAAGGCTGCTGCAAACACCTCACGCTGCAAACTGCTGTGGGCCACAGTGGCAAGCCCAGCAGTTGACCCCAGCGAGGCTGCTCCCGGTGAGCTGGGGAAGGCTGGAGGCCGCAGAGGATGGGACAAGACCGGAACAGTGGGCGGAAGCCGAGCCGGGCCTCCCTGCAACGGGTGCTCGCATTTTGACAAAATTTGCTAGGTCTGATTCCCAAAACAAGGTTTTATTTAAGCGTAGCTCAATTCTGGATTACATAAGATAATAATGAAGGAAATTGTATCCCTGAACACAAGGAATTCATTCCCTTTGCTGAGTGACTGTGCTTGGTCCCCCACAATGCAAGAGTATGGGGCACACCATCCAGGGTGTGTTTCAGACAGACCTGAAGTCTACCACCTTCTTTTTAAAAAGGTTCAATCTGAAAGTCATCACTGAATGTATGTCAAGAGATCTCCCTCATCCCTTTCTTAGAGCCTCTAACATGGCCACAAGAAGTCACTGAGCTAATAGAGGGAGACTGACAGGTTCCATTTCTTCTTTCATTCCATTTAGCCCACACAATAAATTGGTAATTAAACAGAATCAGCAAAAGCCTGGCCTGTTTAACTGCCTTTGCCAACACTGCTATATTTGATGATCATGGCATAAATCCTTTCTTTACTGTGATGGATTTCATACTGCATACTTGGCCTGTTCCCAAGACAGACAATGGGTTGTTGTTGAGTCTGCATGAGATATAGACACAGAGGCAAAAGTCCGATCCCCAAGCAATTGAATCCTTTCCTTTGCCACATTATTTAAGAATGTAGTTAGTATTTTCCCAAGCATAAACAAACACTGAAATAAGTTCTCCTGGAATAAGGTCTGCTTTACACAATCACCTCAGAGTGCTGCTTGACAAAGCAGGTTGATTTCTTAAAATACTGGTTACACTATGAACTTTTTAACAGGGTGATATGGCCAATTTGCTATACACCCTGAGCAAACCTAAGCAGGTCTACTTAAAAGAAAGGGCTTACTCTCAGGAACATGTCCTTAGGATTGCATCCATAATGCCCCAAACATAGTTTCTTCCTAGCAAAGCTAACAATCTCAGCATTTAAGAGAGGTGACAGTTATGCTTTTTCCAGAGATGATGTGGTTATCCCACAAACAGCCACAAAATGTTAGTGTGACTGGACTTAGCCTGGACTAAGGTCTCACATGAACAATACTGATGTGCAAAACTCAGTGGCATCTGGTGTATCACAGATCAAACTGCAACATGGTCATAAACCCATAGAACATTAACAGGAGCAGAATTATTGCTTTTGTGCCTGCCAATGCAGTTACATGACTATCCTCTATATATGCTGAATGACAGCCACCACTCAAATTGGACTCAAGATATTACTACTTTCCCTGATGTTTTTATTGTGAACTACAATGGATCAAAACGAGCACAGCATCTAAAACACTGCAGTGCTTACTTTCCAATTTTACTTCTCAAATGATGACTGAGGGAACAAAAGGCCTTTCCAAACACAAAAGAGAAAGGCATCACAAGAAAGAGCTAGATATAAATAAATACTTTTTAAAACTGATCAGGAACTATCCCGTAGAGTGCCTTTCATTGGGCCAATTTTAGCAGCCTGTAAAAGTTTCCCAGCATCATTTTGGAGCTTTTACAAGTTTCTTTTCAAAATTAAACTTAGTATTTTGTAAAGTGCACTGTTAACTTTGTTTCAGCTCTTGACTATGGTAGCTTCCTCAGTCTTTTCATTTATACAGGTTTCACTAAGATTTATGTAGCCATAAGAAATATATTTTTGAGGAAAACAGGTAATATGAGTGAGACTACATATGCACAAGCAGTATTTTTGTATTTATAAAGACTGTAACATGCCTCAAGGCCTTCTTGGCACAGAAATTTACAAATCTAAATAAATAATAATACATGAATTTGGAAGTGTATAAAAGAGGTGCCTGGATTAGCCAGTAAATGATA
This sequence comes from Eublepharis macularius, assembly GCF_028583425.1. Taxonomy (NCBI): domain Eukaryota; kingdom Metazoa; phylum Chordata; class Lepidosauria; order Squamata; family Eublepharidae; genus Eublepharis; species Eublepharis macularius. The sequence continues at coordinate 103,381,264 of NC_072797.1, read as the reverse complement.
AGCTAAACTCTTTTGTCAACTGATTTTAGTGCTTTATTTTAAGAAAAATAAAATGAATTTATTTAAAATAGTAATAATCTGAATGAGAAAAATAAAAAAAAATTCTCATGCAGTCTTTTAAATGGATTCTCTCAGTCATGATTTCTAATTATTGAATGATTGTATGATGAAAGGAAAGCCTGCTGAATTATGGAAGGGGGAGTATATAAACCACTTAGAGTGATTTTACAAATTACAAGGAAGCACTTGATGGAGGTTGTATGTGCTTGCAAAACCTCCCCTGTGATGAAACCCACAAAGTCTAGGTCAATGTTGAATTTAGGGATCTTGGTATGGTGAAGAACCCTTGTTTGCCACGTCCCCATATATGCCACTTTTGCAGCCTGGGCTTCCACAATACACACGAAGCTGCTCTTACTATCAAGCCTCATGTTGAGGAACAATCAGAATCCCCACTATCATTTCTGATTGCGCCCCACAATCTGTATTGTAAAAGGTATTTTCTAAGGCTTAACAGGAATTTTAAAAAGAACGGGACAAGGGCTGGAGAAGTGAAACGAAAGGTTTGTTTCCAATATGAACTGCCCAAAGAATATGAGATAGACTTGGGTATCAATGGAAAGAAATTGCTTTATTAATTAGAGAGCTCCTCGAGAAAACAGTAGACAAGAAGGAAGAAAACTGCAGACCAAAGAAGTTTATTGCTCAGGATTTGGAACATATCCTTCAAGAGATGTATACAATATATATTAGATGTGGAATCAGTTGACACCTGCTCTGCCTTACAAAAGAAAAGTAATTCTTTCTCCTAAAGGATGCCAGTCAGTCTCAAAAGAGCTTCTTTTAGGGTATCATAGTTTCTGGTATGTATTGGTTATCTTCCAGATTTAGAAACTGTTGGGCCATAGCCTAACGCGTCTTTGCCACTGTCTTTCCCAAATATTCTACTCCAGATCCACTAAAATGAATGGGGGCTATACAAAAGCATATAAATTATTCTCGAACAAATCTTCTTTTCTTCAGTGCATGGTGAAATACAAAATCCTTATTTTAAGTAATTTTAAGTAATGCATTTATGCATATCTGTATTAACTTCAGGGAGAATGTGTGATCAGCTACTGTCTTGATTTGCTTGAAAGTTAGTATGCGACAGCAAATGTATAGTCACATCCCTTTTACTTGTTTGGGTAGACTGTTGTAAACATCTCCCTGTATGGATCCCATTTCCCTGGAAGGGGTGGGCGATCCCCTGCTTTCACCATCCACCCCCCGCCCCCCGCCCGCCACCACTCACCTGGTCAGCAAGCAGGAAAGGCGTGGGAAAACGGGCCCTCTTGGGTGTGCTTCAGGGACAGCTCGACGACATCACTCCTGAGAGTGATGTCATCCTGCTGCCCTGAGAGCACTCCCATGCTTTGCTGCAGGACAATTTTGACCCCAAGCAGGTCCGTTTTGGCCTGTTTGAAGCCAAAATTATCCCTGCAGTGGAGTGTGCATGTTCTCCCGCACCTGCACAATGACATCACTTCCCAGGAGTGACATCATTGTGTGGGGGCACACGCACTTAGGAGGATCATGGGAAGGCCAGAAAAGTAAGCACCAAGTCCCCTGCCTCCCCCTGGGAGGCTGGGGGATCTGGCAACCCTATCTCTCTGCCATTTCACCTTGATATCAGAACTTTTGATCTTCTTTTTATTTTTATGCGGTAAATAATTCTGAATATGCAGGATGCTACCCATATATACATCCTTAGCTAGACACCTCATTGTGCTTGCTGTTTTCTCGTTATATAGCATAGCCGCAACTACAGCGTAATATCATAGAGGAGGATATTCTCCTTCCATTTTTTTCACTTGAGCATAGTTACTTGTGTATGCATGTAAAAGTGCAAGAATACTATATATGAACATAAGCCACTGGGTTGATGTTTTCTATTGTTCTTGTTGCATTATTTTGAAGTATGTAATCCACCCTGATTCTCTGTGAGAAAGACAGGCTATAATTTAAGAATAAATAAATAATAGTACTAGTGTAAAGAGCAGACAACACTCCCAAAAGAGAAGAAAGTGCATGTTAGTTGATAAGAATTTAAGAATATTTGTTTATTGACTGAGTTAGGATATATCTCAACCACCTTTCCGTATAAAGCGCTTAAGGTGGTTTACAATAAATATCCAGATAAAAATCACTAAATAACATAAAACCATCTAAACAAGGCACAGGGTCAGCTGTGTCATCCCTACTTAATCCAGTTCAAAGGCCTTCTGGAAAAGTTCTCAGTTTACTCAGAAGGCCCGTATGAATGGCACCAAGCAATTGCCCAGTTCAGGGGACGTTGCTAAAAGGCCACCCACGGGCCTTGTCCAATGTAACTTCTCTTAAAGCCATTTACTTCCTGCAGAATACATAGGTTGCAGGATCCAGGCAGGTTGATATGAGAAGAAGTGGTCCTTTAGGCACTCTGAGCCCAGACTATTCAGGGCTTTAAAGATTAAGCTAGCTTCTTGAATTGAGCTCACACGATTCTGCCTTAAACGGAGGACTTTTTTGCATGGGCAATTTTTGCCACATTTGGCTCCATATTTCTTCGAATTTTCTTCTGAATTCCAGATTATTAACTCCCCCTTCAGATTTCAATGCAGCATTTCAAGGGTTCTCTTCCGAGTTTTCTGCCTGTGTTTTTTCTGTGCAGGGGAAAAACTCGGAAGAGAACCCTTGAAACGCTTCATTGAAATCTGAAGGGGGAGTTAATCATCCGGAATTTGGAAGAAAACTCAAAGAAATATGGGGCCAAATGCAGCAAAACTGCCCGTGCAAAAAAAAGCCTGAGTCAGACCACTGATCTATCAAGGTCACTTCTATCGACCCTGACTGGCAGCAGCTCTTCCAGCTTTTAAGTACAGGTATTTTACATCACCTGTTAACTGATTCTTTTAACTGGAGGTGCCTGGGATTCAACCTGTGCCTTCTACAGGCAAAGCAAATGCTCTACTATGAGCCATGGCTACTCAGAAACAAAATAGTAGCCAATGCAGCTGGAATAATACTGATTTATATGGTCGCTGTGGTTTACAGATAGTGGTTTAATAATCTCCACTGCCTCCCTGAATTTTTCTGGGAAGAAGAAACAGATATGTGTTTCATTATTATACTGCTGACACTTGGCTTTTTAAAAGTGGCTTCATGAAAATGTTAAAAAGGACAAGGAGTAAGACCAATCATTGTGGAACTCCACAGGCCAAGGGGCAGAGCACAAATTCCCCCAATACCATTGTGACAGGTAGATTACAGAGCTGTGCCCTAGAGTTAAAGCAGCCAATGATAGCAGTGATCTGAGCCAGTTGACAGGAATTGTACCGGGAAAAGTTGGGTATCAGATCTTCAGTTAAGTTTCCTTGTTGATGGAACTGACTATACAAAGGTGTTACAGTAGGCCAAACAGAGTTTTGCTGGGCCTAGTGTGTAAATAGCAGCAGAGTGCTGTGGTGATATATTATAAACCTGTCTGAGAGAGTATTTTCCTGAGGTATGTACTGTGTAACTCCTAAGATCCCACAACTCCTGGTTAAGTGTTAATCTTTACTTCAGTTGTATTTTTTTAAAATAAACTTTGTTCTTGTTAAGTCTTTAAAAATAAACCACTCTGTGCCTGTCAGTTTTACCTCAGCTGTCAATTCAGGTTTGGATGGATTTTAGGGCTGCCAGTCCCCTGGTGGGGGTAGGGGATCCCCGACGCCCAGCCTCCACCGCCTGCCACTGCTTACCTGGCTGGCAGGGGGGGAAAGCATGGGAAATAGACGTGGCAGGCAAGGAACCTCCCAGGCAAGTGCACAGCAGGCACACTCCTGGTGGGACAATGACATCATTTCCTGAAGTGATGTCATCGCAGCTGGGAGCAGGCATGCTCTTGCACTTTGCCGGGGCCAGTTTGGGCCGTCAATAGGCTGAATTGGTCCTGCATGAAGCACAGGAGCACTCCTGGTGCCAGTGTGATGCCATCGTTTCCTGGAAGTGGCATCATTGCACCAGCACCAGGAGCGAGCGTGCATACAGGAAGAAGCCTAGAGGTAAGTGCCAGGTCCTCCCCTGCCCACTGGGAGGGTATAAGAACCTGGCAAGCCTAGTGGATTTATACTCAGGCACAGATCCTATGCTCTCAAACTGAGTTCTTTCTCTTTTTAATTTCCAGCTGGAAATTGCACGGTGACAGGTAGGAAAAATCCTGCACGCGGTGATTGCTAGCCTCCAGGAAGCTGTCAACCATCCTCTAGTATCTGCCCTTTGGGAAGGAGTAAAATCAATACAGTGCTGGAGACAACAGCAAAACTATGGATACCGACTTCCTTCTGCATAACAGTCATTGGCCGTTTCCAGATGGCTTACCTGCCTCCGGAACATTGCGCCATCTTGCAGGGAAAACGCGAAATATCGCGTTTTCCCCGCAAGATGGTGCGATGTTCCGGAGGCAGGTAAGCCATCTGGAAACGGCCATTGTAATGAGATTTCATCCCATAGTACTGAATATTTTTTTGTGATTAAAATATGTGAAGTGCCAATGATCCTATTTCAAGTAAGTTCTGTCATTTCTTTCCTATCTGATAATAAATTAGAGTAGCTGCTTGTATATAATTATGAATTTATCACTGTTTTACAATCATATTTACTTCTAAATGATGCTAAGGATTGCAAGCTATAGTTGTTTTCTTTCTTTAATAGCAGTTTTATTAATGGAACACATGTGGGTGAAAAAACAAGGGAAATGTCATTTCTTACATTATCATCGATGGCTGCTCAACATCTCATGACATTTAGAAGACAGCTCTGGTTTAATTACTGGTCTCTAAGCAATCATTAATGTTGAAACAATTCCTTTGTTTCAGGCATTGGAATCCATATAAGTATGTCCAGCTGCTCCTAAAAGACGACTTATATTTCTTTAGTGTTAAATAGTAGCTTCACACTGCCATCCTTTACACTGGTATAAGTCCACTGAAGTCAACAAACTTAGGAGGGTGTAACTCTGACTGGAATCCAAAGAGCATTTTGGGCTAGTATTTCCATCTGCATACTGGGGTGTGTCAGGTTTCTTCTTTCTACGCAGCTTAGAGATGTGAAGGGCCAGAAAAAAACCATGGAAAAATTGGGAGCGGGGGGATCACCATGGACTGTTTTCTTTTTTTTAAAATGCAAAAACTGGGAAATTTGGGGGTGCACTAAAAACCTCTTATGAAATATTTTTTCTTTTGGAGTGAGTGAAATGTAAGACAAGGTTTTACTAATTCAAAAATATGTATTGGGAAAAATTTTATACAAGACAATTTATGGCATTAGATAATGACAATTCCTATGGATACCACAGCCATATACAAGATATTTTCAAGGGTGTATGTGTTGTTAAAATGTGAATAGATTTGGTAACATTTTGTAAGCTATAATGTGCTTGCTAATACATAACTAAAGAGTTCAGTGTTTTCAATGTTCTAAAGTTTAAGTTGATATGGTAGCAATCCTATTGTGAATGTATGAAACTGCTGTGTCCAAACCACTCCCTTTTGTTTACTACAAAATTTGCTTTCTAATTTCAAGTTTTCTTTTTTCCTGTCAGAAGGCAAAAAGCATGATACTTGTGCTAAGGTTAAGCAGTCTGCAACTCTCTCTCAAGTACTGGATATACTTATAATTTTGCTTGTAGAAAACTAATACGCCAATAGTACAATTTTATATGTTATGTTTTAAATTATATATTTTCAGTGCAATCCTAAAAAGAGTTTAGGATTGCATTGTTTATGTTGTTAAAGGAATAAAATATATTTAGCTTTTATAGGAAAGTAATTACTGCATATATTTCAGTTCCTGCACCCCCCAAATTTATTTATTCCCAGGGAAAAAAAACTGGGAAAAAAGTTCCTCTATGCCTTGATTGATTAGATTTTTAGCCCGCTCTCCCCACAAGCAGGGTCAAGGCGGGTTACAATAATAAATAAATTACAACGGATAAAAACAATAAAATGACATCTCAGTACAAACATGAATTTTAGTGTTCCACATGGGGCACCCTTCCCCCTTTCCCTGTCCATCATACACAAAGGAAGAAAAGGGTGGAGGTGTGGGTTGGTGACACTCTAACTCCCCAAGCATGGAGTGGGGGGTGGGGCAGATGAACTTCAAAATTTCAAGCTCTTTCTGCTAAACTGGAGGCTTCTCCCAAAGTTCTCCCAGTCTTTAACAGTATCTTATCAGGAATTAGGTATGTATTACAGTCCTGCATCACTTAAAGTAAATCTCAATAGTCCTACTGTATACATGAAAACTCTCATAGTTATTGGCATCCAGACCTTAAGGTGTGTGCATGCCAGTCATGACTGTTCATGTTTATTATTCATGAACAATTTCTGACTGGTTAAAAATATCAGCAGCACAAATGTTGTTCAGATGGTATTTTTTACACAGTCTAAATTATTCACAGATCAGCCAAAGAAAGGTTGCTTTGGTGTACCACAAGACTTCTCATGTGTTGCATATTCACTAATCATAGGATCACTCTCCATTATTCAGTTGTGCCTTCAGCAATGAATGAGAAGGTTAGAAAGTTTACCTAAGTAGGTGAGAACAGGTAAGAATTTTATTGTTGATAACCAGGGCTTTTTTCTGGGAAGAGGTGGTGGAACTCAGTGGTGGAACTTGGGGACTGCACAATGACATTACTTTGGATCAGCTGGAACAAGAGGGGAGTTTTTAAAAGTTTAAATCACCCTTGGCGGAAATGGTCACATGGCTGGTGGCAATCTAAACTCCCCTCTGTCTGGAGATCAGGGGGTGGGGCCACTGGCCATGTGACCATTTTCAAGCAGTGCCGGAACTCCGTTCCACCACGTTCCAGCTGAAAAAAAGCCCTGTTGTTAACATTATAAATGTACAAACATGTACCATTGTCTATTAGTGTATGGACTTGCTAATGCTTATCTGGTCAGTCTCCTGTGTTGAAAGGAGAACTGTCTGTGGGTGGCCTATTTTTGATGTTTTCAGGGTTTCTTTATTATTAGTTCCTTATTATTATCTATTTATTATTATTAACGCTAACGAACATCCTGAAAGACTAATCAATAGAATTTAGTTCTATTATCTAGAACTTCCTGAAAGACTCATAAATAGAATTTAGTTCTATTATCTAGCAGTTTTTTCCAAATTATTATGGCTGTAACCTGGTTTATTGGAATCCATCAAAGAACTCTTACTGAAATAAACACTGAAGGGATGGCCAAATAATTATAGCTTTCCAACCTCCTCATTTGTATTAAGCCTGCAGTTTCACTTCTTAATTAATTTTAACATTTACACTAAACAAGAAGGCAAAACTTAGAAGACTGATGCTGAATCTAGCTATTTTCTAAAGCAGGCACATAACCCAATTCATTGAGTTATAATCAAAGATCAGCTTGAGCCAATTCCTGCTGTTTTTTGCAGGTATATCAATGACGTGACATGGCAGCTAACCTTAAATTTATGAAAACAATCTGAGCATAACATTATTTACCTGGTTCTACATAGGTTGGTTACTGATCTGATTTTAGATCTGTGCAATGGAAGGTGGTAAGCAGTGGGGTACTGCAGGGCTCAGTATTGGGTCTGGTGCTTTTTAACTTGTTCATTAATGATTTGGAGTTGGGAGTAAGCTGTGAAGTGGCTAATTTTGCAGATGAGACTAAATTGGTCAGGGTGGTGAGAACCAGGGAGGATTGTGAGGCACTCCAAAGGGATCTGTTGAGGCTGGCCGAGTGGGCGTCAATGTGACAAATGAGGTTCAACGTGGCCAAGTGCAAATTAATGCACATTGGGGCCAAAAATCCCAAATATAAATACACAATGATGAGGTCCAAACTGGCGGAGACTGACTGAGAAAGAGATCTTGGAGTCGTGGTAGATAACTCACTGAAAATGTCGATAAAGTGTGCGACAGCAATAAAAAAGGCCAGCGCTATGCTGAGGATTATTAGGAAGGGAATTGAAAACAAATCAGCTAGTATCATAATGCCGCTGTATAAATCAATGGTATGGCCTCATTTGGAATACTGTGTACAATTCTGGTCACCACACCTCAAAAACGATATTATAGCACTGGAAAATGTGCAGAAAAGGGCAACTAGAATGATTAAAGGGATGGAACACTTCCCCTATGAAGAAAGGTTAAAGCGCTTGGGGCTCTTTAGCTTGGAGAAATGACGACTGAGGGGTGACATGACAGAGGTTTACAAGATTATGCATGGGATAGAGAAGGTAGAGAAAGAAATATTTTTCTCCCTTCTCTCTACCTATACAAGAACTAGTGGGCACTCAATGAAGTTGCTGAGCAGTCGGGTTAGAATGGATAAAAGGAAGTATTTCTTCACCCAAATAGTGATTAACACATGGAATTCACTGCCACAGGTGGTGGTGGCAGCTTCAAGCACAGACAGCTTCAAGAGGGGATTGGATAAACATATGGAGCAGAGGTCCATCAGTGGCTATTGCTCTCTGTCTAGGGCAGTGATGCTCTGTATTCTTGGTGTTTGGGAGGGCAATCAGTGGGAGGGCTTCTAGTGTCCTGTCCCCACTGGCAGACCTCCTGATGACACTTGGTTTTTTGGCCACTGTGTGACACAGAGTGTTGGACTGAATGGGCCATTGGCCTGATCCAACATGGCTTCTCATGTTCTTATGAATTGTAATTTTCTTAAAGGAGGGAAAACATGTGCTTTAGGCTTATCCATACACACAAGATTTTGTTTAGGGTTACTTTGAAATCATTCAGAAAATGTTTCTCTTCTAATCTGTCATGAAACAAATAAACATCACCCCCCCACACACACACAACTGGTGCCTTAATAATAAATATTAGAGAATTAGGATGATCTGGGAGTAAATATAAATGCTTAATTCTATACATAAAACCATGGGGCACTTTTACGATGTAGGTTCTATTTATAGAATAAACTGAAATGAAATATGATTACAATTTTTGTCTTACCTGTTATCATGCTTGATATAATTAATGGTAATATGATGAGCTTAAGCATTCTCATTAAAACCTCTCCTGGAAATGAAAAGTAGTATTTGTCAAGACTGGAGAGTTTGCCATATTCCCGAACAGCAACTCCTAGTCCAATGCCTAAAAAATAGAGAGAAATATAAAATCAGATTGAGTATGAAGAAAGAGCAGCTAAATAACCATTTTGAACACAACCAGCAATTTTAATTTTACCATCAAAGCAAATGATCATAGAACTTAAAATATTTATTCTTTCCAGAGCAGCTTGATGTCAGTGGCAAATGATTTCCTGAGCATGAACAAATGAGGTTACTAAATCTTATGGGTAGTTAGAAAAGCTCCTTTCCGCTACAGGTGTCACTTATGACTCAACTCTGCCACTGGAGCATGTTCAAAGTATTTCTCTATGAAGTGTTCACAAGGTTCATGACAGATTTGAATTTTTTCCATCATTGACTGATATGTGGGATGACACAAAGAGCATAAAGAAGACATTTATTACGTATGTGCTGTAGACGTGTCATAAAAGCAGGGAGAGCTTTGGGTAGGGAAGGAATCCCACTGAGGTGCCCCCTTTTGGGTAGCAGAGCAATCTGAACCCCTCATGCCCACCTGGCATCTCTCTCTTCCACCTGCCCCCATATCCCTCAGAACAGAGTAAGTATTTACTGTCACCATCCTGGTTTGGGAATTTTGCTGTAATTTGGGGACTACCCAGGTTACCTTCCCTCCAATGCCCTGGGCAGCATCTCCCTTCACAAGGCCTAGATGTGCAACCGAGCCTGAGTTGTAAAAAGACCCAGCAAAATTTCAACAAGGCTTATTAAAGGATTCTATTTAACATACAAGCGGGAAAAAAGCAAGAAGTGGTTAAAAAGTCGCAGTTTACAAAAACATTGAACAGATGGCCTAAATCTTAGACCCAGGAAATATCCCCCTGGGGCTAACAGAATAAAGAGAAGCCGTGCAAGTAAAACAACAATTAAGACCTTAGTGACTATCTTAACTGGTTCCTAACAGTGCAATCCTTACACCTTTCTAAGCCCATTGACTTCAATGGACTCAGAAGGGTGTAACTTCGCTTACAATGGCACCATCATAAGTATCAGTGGCTAGACGCTGCATCAAGCCAACAAACCCATGCTCTCTGAGTGGGGTACATTTTCCTCATACACATCAGCTACCTTGCTGAGCAAATCCAGGAAATGCACACTGCACTTTTATAGAAAGGAAGGATTGATAGGTTTCTTGAGATTCCTGCTCCCCTTACTCAGGTTTGGTTATAATTTATCCTCCAGAATAGTAAAGGGTAAAGTAAAGAGTCCGGTAGCACCTTTAAGACTAACCAACTTTATTGTAGTATAAGCTTTCGAGAACCACAGTTCTCTTCATCAGATGCAGAAGTGATGTCGTGGTCCTAGGGGTCCCATTCCCCCACTTTCACCCTCTGCTCCCTGCGTTCACTTACCTGGCCAGTGGGGGAGGGGCTTCTTGGGTGTGCTCCCTAGGCGATGTGACGAAATCACTCCCGGGAGTGAGCCAGTTTGGTGTAGTGGTTAAGAGCTCCTCCACTTGAAGCCAGTTGGGTGACCTTGGGTCAGTCACAGCTTCTAGGAGCTCTCCCAGTCCCACCCAACTCACAGGGTGTATTGTTGTGGGGATAATAATAACATACTTTGTAAACTACTCTGAGTGGGCATTAAGTTGTCCTGAAAGGCGGTATATAAATTGAATGTTATTATTATTATTTTATGTTATCATACTCCACTGAGAGTGCTCCTGTGCTTTGCAGCAGGCCGATTTTGGCCTGTTTGAGGCCATGCCCTGTATGATGACATCACTTCCCGGAAGTGATGTCATTATGCTGGTGCAAGGGTGTGCACGTATGCAAAGCAGATCATGGGTTGGCAAAAGGGTACATGCCAGGTCTCCTGCCTCCCACTGGGTGGCTAAAGGGACCTGATAACCCTACATGATGTACACAACACCATTTTGAAAAATTTCTCCCCCCACCACTCCAGGTGGTGGCAGGCAGTGAGACAAGCCAGCAGGAGGCCTCCTACCATGGGGGGGGGACCTGGCAGCCCTAGAATATATAATGCACAAGGTCGACAATGAAACAATACATTAACAAGTAAAATGTAAGGATGGTAAAAGAGCCATGCCGTTACCCAAAGAGCAGGCCTCCTTGCAAGTTGGGGGGAATTAGCAACAAGTAGAAGCTTGTAAGAGGGGGGTAAGTGGGATATTTTGCACCTATGTAACGAGGATTCCTTCCTCTAGTGAACCCTTTCAATAAGCAGGCAGATGTTCAATCAAAAAGGGTTTTTTATTTAAAATACTACAGATCAATTGCACAAAAAACACACAGCTCACACAGCTAACTAGAATAAACAGGGAGGAAAGTTGGAGAGAGTTGCAGAGTTGGGCTTATAATTACCAGAAGACAGAGGGCATCCAAGGGAGAGCAGCTTCAGTGAGAGCAGCTTCAGTTTCCGGCAAGAAGAGGGACAAGGGGCTTAGCCTTAAACATACTGTCTGAGGGTGTGTGGAAGGTCCAGAGCGCACACACGTTTAAGCACATGGCAGGAGAGTCAGATATACTGTGAAACATGCCCTGAGGCAGGACTGAGAGTCTCTGCTCTAAATCAATGCCTTAATCATTGTTCCCAGGGTGGGACAAAGGCTTATAAAGCTGTCTCCGGGGTGAGACAAAGAGCTGGCGAACTGTCTCCAAGGTGGGACAATGAACTAGGAAAGTTTGATTAGGTCTTCCTGAGAGGAACTATAGATGTAAAAAGATTATTTGATGACCGACGATGGCTGGATGGGTGAGACTATACTAGGAGAGTGGGTAAGGATAGGATTGGCAGGGTGTGTGAATGGATTCATTCAAGTACTTCTGGAGACCTCCATTGTTCTATGGTTATGCACAACTCTGGGGTGTGGGGCTGAGTTAGTCTTACTTCACCTCTCACATTCCATTACTTTTCCATCTCCTGCCTAGCCAGGCAGCTTGTCTGTGTTTTAAACACATGAAGAGAGGGGCTTATGATATTTCCATATTCATAAGCCTTCTTAATATCATGAGAGCAAATGTGACCATTTACAATGGGTTGGATCCCACCAAAGATTTTTGCCAATTTCGCCCACCCTCTCCACTGCAGACCTCTAGTTCTACCTGCAGGGCTTTTTTTGAAGGGGAATGCCCCAGAACAGTGTTTTGGCAGCTCTAGAATCTGCCCATGTGATACTTTCCTCCTTCACCCCTGCAGGCTCTGCCCAGGAGGTTAAGCTGCTTTGAGTTCATTCTGCTTTCTTTTCATCCTCCCCCCTCTGTGTGTGTGTGTAAGTGTGCATGTGCATGTGTGTGTGTGAGAGAGAGAAAGAGAGAGCAAGTAGACGCTGCTCGGACCTGGCGAAGGCTCTGCATAGGAGGTTAAGCTGCTTTGAGTTCATTTTGCTTTCTTTTCATTCCTCTGTGAGTGAGTGAGTAAGTGAGTGAGTGAGTGAGTGAGTGAGTGAGTGAGTGAGTGAGAGACAGAGACAGAGAGCAAGCTGGGGCCCAGCACGGGCTCTGCAGAGGAGGTTCAGCTGCTTTGAGTTCATTCTGCTTTCTTTTCATTCCTCTGTGAGAGAGAGGTGGGGGGGGGAGAGAAAGAGAGAGCTGGGGCCCAGAGCGGGCTCTGCAGAGGAGGTTAAGCTGCTTTGAGTTCATTCTACTTCCATTTCATTCAGGGGTTTCTGTGTGCCTGTGTGCTGCTTTGAGTTCATTCTGTTTTATTTTCATTTGGGGGTGGGTGGGTGCTGCTGCGTGTGTATGTGTGCTGCTTTGAGTTCATTCTGCTTTCTTTTCAGGGGGTGGGGCTGAGTGTGTGTGCATGTGTGCTGCTTTGAGTTCATTCTGCTTTCTTTTCATGGGGGGTGGAAGCTGTGTATGTGTATGTGCCTGTGTGCTGCTTTGAGTTCATTCTGCTTTCTTTTCAGGGGGTGGGTGGGGCTGTGCATGTATGAGTGTGCGTGTGTTGCTTTCATTCTTTTATTGACTGAAGTTAACATTATTATGGTTTCCACAGCTTTTGAATGCAGATTGATTCTGTGGTAGTTAATTATATCAGTTATGGTTATTTGTATTAGTTAAAATATCAGTTATGGATATTCCAGTTTTATGCTAGGAATGGATAGCTGTGTCCAAGTCACAGAAGGCTTTCATCAATATATTCATCAGCATATAGGTGTTCTTATGTCTTAATAGCTATAACTCAAATGGTTCTCTCCACCCTCTACTGATTAACATCAATGAAATTGCAGTGGACATATGGGTGTCAAGTAAGTTTTTATGAATATTGTTTGTCTGGGACATTGGAATATTTATGAGCATTTCACAAGGTCACAACAGCTTAGCCATTGGTAAGGTAGAGTTGGCAGGCAACAATAAAAAAAGTCATTTTAAACTAAGTATAAATCTAATGCAGCTAAAGTTGAGTATCTTCTTTTGAATTGCTCCAGTAAAGCAAAAACCTTCCCTAAAAATTTGAAAATTAAATATTTATTAGATTAGGAATTTCAGACTCTGTGGATTTTTGAGAAAAAAATTGGATTTTTTTTCCTACGCTGGCAGAGGGAATCTGTTAGAATTTAGATTTGTGAGGTGGGTTTTGGATTTTAGAGGCCCCCTCCTTCTTGCATATTTTAAAATATAATTCCAAAAAAGTGAAACGTTTGGGAAAGGGAATGGAAGATTTCACTTTTTGTAGAGGATGCCGAAAGGAATTTTTCAAGCTTACTAACATTTATCTCATTATAATGCATTGTGCTAGGTTCTGGGAAGTGGTGTCACCTCTGGGAAGCAATGTCACTTCTGGGAGTGACGTCATCATGCATTTCTGGGAGTGCGCACGCTTTGCATGTGCACATATGGTAATACAGGGTTCCACCACCTCTTTTCCCAGAAAAAAGCCCTATCTACCTGCATGCTGTTACTGAGGCCCCCATCTACCAGAAGCAATATTTCAGGGGGCATCTGGGACTGCAGCAGGAGGAGAAAGTCATACTTTACTTGTTAGGAACCTTTATCAGTGGTAATTTTTATTCACAGGACATATAGCACAATATAGTAACTAGCTGTTTTGTATATATATTTTAAACCCAACTCAAGCAATAATAATCTGATTTTATAAACAAGTTTTCGTATGCAGATCAGCTGCAGCACAAATGCAAAGCTCAGTTGCAAAGTGTGAAGTGGGGAGAAAGATCTAATCTCAGCAATGAGTGTTGCATGGTCTAGTGCAGTGCAGACTTACTATGAAAATGTTAATAATTATGGTATAGGTACCATGACAGCTACACGGATCTTGGCCCACAATTACAACCTTGCAGAGTTTACTTATACTATCAATCTATATTCACAGGAAACTGAAGTTCTGCAGCAGTTTTGCCAAGTATTATGTAATTTGATGTGCATGTATATGTAGTTTTTGAGATAGCTTTCAAGGGCAAAAGACTGCATGTTCTTTCTCTCAGAATCTTTGTTTTTAATTATATCATCAGTTTGTACCAAGCAATATATTTTGTCAGACTACTTTAATTATTTGGAAGTGTTAGAGGAAGAATGTGTCTCTTGAACCTGATTTGAACTGCATGAAAATCAATTTGATTAAATCAAGTATTTTCTCATTATACTGCTGTATCTTTTTTGAAAATGTAATTTCTTGAGCTAGGTTTTCATCAAATCCAGTCTGTAACGAAGAAGAATATTGAGACAAAAGTTCAAGTCGGACTTTAATTCCAGTGACTAAACTGATACCATACATAAATAGTTGATCAGTACAGGGCAATGCTAGTCGAAAGAGAGAGATCCCCGGTAGAATGATCTTTTAAATGTAAGATATCAGCTGCTAGAGTCATTCCTATCTACTAGGGTGTTCGCTCACTGCTGTATCAGAAAATTTTGATGTGTATTCACGACAGACTTAGAGATTGGTTTAGCAGGTAATCCTTCTCCCTAGGCAATGCAAGTCTGTGTAAGGGATGAAGGTGGGGAGTGGAACTTTCAGTACTCTCCATCTCAAACTACAGTTTGTAGGATTCTTCACAGGAGTCTATGTTAGTTAAACTAGTATAAAACTAGTGTCACATATAAAGCCCCTGAGAGTAGGACCTATTGTATGGTGGGAACAATGCAATCTGATACATCTCTGTGCTTAACAGAGAACTGTTTACTTAGAAGTACCTGGAAGATTGATGACAACACTTACAGTGAGTGCAGTTACACCCTTCTAAATCTATTCATATCAATGGGCTTAGAAGGGTATAACTTTTTTAAAGGATTGCACTGAAAGGCTGATACCATAAAAGAACATTTATTTTGCATGTATTTTAGGCCTAACCACTCCTGTGTTCTTCAGATGTTAACAGAAATAACCAGGGGTCGCCATAAGTCAACTCTGACTTGAGAGCACTCACCACCACCACTGCCTTAAAGTAGTGCCATCAAAAAGAGTCCAGTAGCACCTTTA
This sequence comes from Eublepharis macularius, assembly GCF_028583425.1. Lineage (NCBI taxonomy): Eukaryota > Metazoa > Chordata > Lepidosauria > Squamata > Eublepharidae > Eublepharis > Eublepharis macularius. Next base: position 103,365,721 of record NC_072797.1, on the reverse strand, counting down.
AGACTAACCAATTTTATTGTAGCATAAGCTTTCGAGAATCAAGTTCTCTTCGTCAGATGCCTGATACAGTCTCTGTATCAGGCATCTGACGAAGAGAACTTGATTCTCGAAAGCTTATGCTACAATAAAATTGGTTAGTCTTAAAGGTGCTACTGGACTCTTTTTGATTTTACTACCACAGACTAACACGGCTAACTCCTCTGCATTAAAGTAGTGCGCACATCCCTGAATCACAATGTGGTAAAACTACTGAAAAGCTGCTTTAAATCATTTGTGATGGCATGAAGAATTCTGCAATAAAGCACAATGCTGAAAAAAAATGTAGCAAAATACACCAGAACCAACATGCCTCCTTCTGATAATTTATTGACTGTAGCCCAGTGTGTGCAGTCTGTTTAATCCAGCTGTCCTTGCTAGTGGTGGTGTTGGGGAGGGGATTTCCCAGGAGCAGAGTCTACTCCCCTAATCCTCCCATCTCCCTTCCCTCTCTTCTTTCAGCAACCTTCCACTTGGGGCCAGAATACATGATATATGTGACATGAATCAGTACATGGGTGCTTGACCTATCTCATTGTCAGTCAGTCAGTAACCTTTTTATTGACATTTCATTGTCAAATGCAGGATCAATGTAACTCACCTAGAAAGTGTTATCCGTAGCCCCAAATGCTGCGAGGGAGTGAGCAGGGGCGTTAGACTCCCCTCCCATGCCATTTTCAGCATCAGACACAGGTTCAGGGAGAGTCTAATGAAGGGGTAAAAAGGCCACCATGCAGCTGTTCCTGCAGGCAAAAACAGCACAAGAGAAGCCTGATGCCTCTCCCCATCTTGCAACATTGGGAGCAGCCTGCAGCAACACAATATTTTCAAGGCGAGTTGCACTGAACCTACATGTGACAATGAAGTTGGTCGGGCACCCACGTACGGATTTGTGTCGTATGTATTTTGGCCCTTAGCCAGAGAACTGCCCAGAATAAGAAATGCCTCCTTGAATCTTTAGGACTCTCCCTCTTTGCATAAGTATATGCCAAAGTGCTGAGCTCCTATACAAGATGGGTAAAAATGGTAAATTCTAGCGAGAGCGAGGTACTGAGAAAGCATTGTCAAGAAATGAGTCTAGGTAGGAGAGCTGTTGAGAAATTATATCGAAGAACAAGAAAATTAGAGGTTAGATTAAGCAAGCTCAGGGTATAACTTCTAAAAGAGGTGGAGGACGATGAGGAGGAGGCATGACCAATTTGTTTTGCAATACATTGTGAAAGTGTTAGGGCTAGGTTGGACAATTCTGTCCATGAAAACCAACTAGTATTTATGGAGTATTTCCTGGAATGAACAATTCTTTAAAATGAATAATGGTAGGAGAAATCCATGAAAATATATTTACTCATTAGTTCCTACACAGGTTAACAGTATGTCTGTCTTGCACAGAAGCTCTCCGAGTTATCCTGAAAAGCAGGAAGTACGCTATCAATATAGATACCATGTATGATTCACCTTAATTAGCTTCATTTGTTGGGTCATTATGCTTGTGGAATGGTGAAAAAACACAGTTAAAAGAGATAATTAAGTTATTATCTTATTGGTTTTGAGAAGTCTGTGACCCACCAAGCTTAATTGAGACCACAAGCTACTTTTTGTGGCCTGCTATGTTTTGCAGCCTACCTGTTTCCATAGTTTCAGGGAGATAATAAAAACAGGAGGTTTACTGAGTACCTGGTGAGCTGCCATATATGGTTGATGGACTAATAGTTGTTCAGGGAAATCAGATCCACTTCAGATGCACCCACTTTCCTATAAGCATGTTTGTCATTGGAGTGTAACTCCCTAATCTTAAAGATCTATTTTGCACAAGTATATCTGCTTGCGATACCATCATTAAATCATTTAATGTGATTGCCACAGGGAAAACAGCATGTTTATCAATGCTATGATGGCATAGTTCTTGGTGCATTCTACCCAGCACATGGTGCTGACACAACAAGCCTTAGAGCCTTTACAGAATAACAATCAAGCCACGCCATGGTGCGTTTTAGGCATTTCATAAAAGTTGTACAATGGACATCACTGCAACATATAACGGGAATCTGTCCATATGTGGCTAAGGCAAATATAATACGCAACAGACTGGTGATTTGAATCTGGGTCTCAGATCCTAATGGGAAACTCTAACCATACAGCATGCTGGCTTTCATACAGTGGCTGCTGTTGAATAGCAGCAAGCAGCTAGTCCTGGTTGACGCATGCCAGTCATATGCAAGCAAGTCATCCTGTGGTTGCTGCTAGTTCTAGCCAAAACAAGTCCTCACTCAAAGGCCAAAGCAGCCCTGGAAAAAGGCTCTGCCCCTCCCTCTGCCTTTTACTGACAGAACCCAAAGTTTGAAGGCTGGCAATATTGTTGTGGTTGACTAGCAACCACCACAATGGCTACTGCAGAAAGCATTCATTTTTTAAAAGTACAGGTGCGGCTTCTATTATTTTTGTTAGAAACTCAAAAATCATTCACCAGAGTGGAAACAGCATAACGTTTTTATATCTTGTAGAACAAAACCCTGATTTTTTTTTTGTATATGTAGTAGTCTGCTTTCATATATGCAAAAAGGGGAAATGAACTGAGCTTTAATTATCTGTGCTTTGTTCTGAAGAACCATTTTCAATCTCAGAATGCTTGTTTAGTGCTTTGGTTTAAAGTATGAAATTTTCAAATAAAACCATGACATCTGTACTGGATTTGTGTCTTCAGATAGATGTGATTCATGTCTGTCAGTTTAAAAAATATGCTGCATTCATTTTGTTTGAGTGAAGTGCATTATACTGACTGATGAAAAGAAAGAGTAAGCATTTCAGTTTAAGGAAGTACCATAATGCAGAGTGACATACTATAAAACATTTCTTGATTAGTATCAGGGCTGGCGTGTCCATGGAGGCCATGCCGGCAGCCACATCAAGCTCTGAAGTCTGACGGAGGTGCCGAGCCGGCCCCTGACAACCCCCCTGGCCCAGAAACGGGCTGTGTCCCCGCTCGCCTCTCCACCCCTTCACCGCTGCGCTTGCCTTGGCTCGGTCCCAGGCGAGCTGGGTGCCCCAGTGGCATGGCAGCGAGCGGGGAGGCGGGCCGCTTCCCTGCTTGGCTCTCTGCCCCTTCACCACTGACACCCACCTCAGGTGAGGGGGACGCTCCTGTGCGATGACATCACAAGTGACGTCATTGCACAGGGCTGGAGCACGCACATGCTTTGCACGCACATGCACGGGGCAGGTATCTTACCTCAGGTGTCAGAAACCCTGGCACCAGCCCTGAACGGTATCATAGCACGAAGTAAGTACAGCTGCTCATTATACTTCCAGACATACTGTATTCAGCATGCCTTATCTGTACACACGGTATATTTCCAATTGATAATTATGTGTTTGTGAAATCTCTAGAAAGAGTTAATTTCAACTTAACAATAATTTGTACATTTGCTACTAATTTGTACAGTTTATGTAGAAGCACACATAGGATAGTTCTACAAATTTATTTCCAAATATGATTCATCCTATAAATTATTTTATATTTAGTTAGCTTCCAGTCTCGTCAGGGAGGAAAATTACACCAGTAAGGAGAAACCTCACCATAGCACTAAGGGTGAAACAAAACTCTCTCTATATAAAGACAAGTATCCTGACTGACTCATCAATGCCCAGCCCAAACCCCTGGCCCTAGAAATGTGAAATTTGGGGAGAAGATTCCTTTCATGATGTGGAGACTCACTAAGAAGGGATTTTAAGAAATTTTCCCCCTTAGGGGGTAAAATGTGTTTTCCCAAAGGGATATAGCATCCCTGTGTGGCTGGCAGACTGCTGCCTGCTTACACTGCCGCCCACTGCCAGCTTGGCCACTCTTCCCTAATTGGGCCAGCTTTTCATGGTTATTTGCAAATGTGGGCTGATGGGGGCTCACAACATTCCACACCTCATCCCCCCTCCAGAGACAGTTGGTACTATACTACAAAACCAACTAACCCCCCCCCCCCAAATGTTATATACCCACAAGTATTATAACTGGATTTAAAGTAGTTAAAAACTGTAGCAAAGCACAAATATCAAGCAAGTCTTATGATAATAGAACATATTTTTATGTTTATATTATTGTTTCTAGTACCTGAGTTATAGGCAGAGGCCTCAAATTAATAATAAAAATTACTTTTTCTACTTTCTACCTTCAAGGGAACCCATTTAATGGCAGCTCTTCCATGCATCTATATGTTGCATAGGATTCTGGGGCATATTTTAAGGGCAAAAAAATACAATGTCAGGAGAAATTGGCCTGACCTATTGAGCCTGTCCTATTCGAACTGAGACTGTGACTAAGAACACACTCGCTATTCCCCATCTTGGAGGTGAACGCCTGTTAAATCAGTAGTTTAGAAATCACCAAAAAAAATACAGCTGAGAAGTGGCTAAATGGAAGTCCTTATAGCTTTCTACAGGACTACATCTATAAATGAGAACAGGAATGAACACTTCTGCATTTTTATGTCTCAGTAAATATCAAGAGTGCAATGAAGATAGGAATCACACTAGCACGTGCCCAAGAAAGAATTTGCTCATAGGTGGGTCATAGGTAGGGGAAAGGATTCTTGGAAACACATTGCGCATAACTGCCATAGTACTTGACAGGATGTCTTCTGGCAGTAGCACCCATTTAATTTTTGAGTCCTGGGGGACTTCCGGAATGGCGTGGCGGTGCCACGGCAGCTGAGTTTATGAGCTCAGTACTGTGATCTTCCTGATCCTTTGGGACTCGAGGATTCAGGACCCTAAGACTCCTCCCACAGAGAGGGGGGCGGGCCAGAGCAAGGTGGAGGAGCTCACGGGGATTGGCAACCCCCTGTTGGAACCCTGCGCCAGCTTGAAGGCAAGGACCGAGGAAGAAGCCTTATGGCACATAAGCGACGAACCCCAAGACTTTGAAACAAGTGAAAACAAAGCAAAGATTCCTGACAAGATAGAAGGACAACTGAAAGACAGAAAAAGAGTGATTCTACCTGACATCTCTCTAAGTAAGAGATTTTTATGGCTTTACGAGGGCTAACCAGTTTGATGAGGGGTTTTTTATTATCCCCTGGAGAGGCGGCTGCTTCATGAACTAGGAAACTGACAGGAGGGGTTTCCTGGGATGGAGAGCTGGGGAGCAAAAAACCTCATAACTATAAACAGTAAAAGCAAAGGAGCTTTTTACCAGTTTTAAGAGATCTACGATTGAACATTTGCAAGTGGACAAAATGGCGTTTACTGAAGAGATACTTTTAAAGCTGCAACACATCTCCAAACTGATGAATGATGTATTAAGAAAAGCAGATGAAA